>NC_138043.1:9651967-10142014 GCF_964106645.2 Podarcis pityusensis | reverse complement strand
TTCTATTTTCAGCAGCTGGTTATCTCCAAAGGCCGGACGCTTTCACAGAACTCAAGCCACCCAGCTGGTTGCAACCTTGACTTGGCAATCTTCTTTATTCCTGCAGCCCCAAACCGGAGCAAAACAAGCGAGACGCGTCCCCCCTCCCGCCCCCAGAAACAGTCCCAAGATGGGCATGTCTGTCTAAGGACGTCCGGAGGGCCCAAAAGGCTGGACCAACCAGGGGAAATAATAACAAGTTATTTATTCCACCCATCTGACTGGGTTCCCCAGCCACTCTGGGCTGCTTCCAACACAGTAAAACATCAAATTTTAAGAACTTCCCGATACAGGGCTGCCTTCAGATGTCTTCCAATAATCAGATAGTTGTTTATCTCCTTGACTTCCGATGGGAGTGCGTTCTACAGGGCGGGTGCCACTACCGAGAAGGCCCTCTGCCTGGTTCCCAGTATCCTCACATCTCACAGGGAGGGAACCACCAGAAAGCCCTCGGAGCTGGACCTCAGTGTCCGGGCTGAACAATGTGAGCAGAGATGCTCCTTCGGGTATACAGGGTTTAGGGCTTTCAAACTCAGCACCAAGACTTTGAATTGTGCTTGGAAACGTACTGGGAGTCAGTGTAAATCCTTTAGGACTCGTGTTCTATGGTCTCAGCGGCCACTCCCAGTCACCAGTCTAGCTGCCTCATTCTGGATTAATTGTAGTTTCTGAGTCACCTTCCAAGGTAGCCCCACGTAGAGCGCCTAGCAGTAGTCCCAAGTGGGAGATAACCAGAGGTTGGACCACTCTGGTGAGACACGGCGCAAGCAGGGAGGGTCTCAGATGGAGGTGGTAGACAGCTGCCCTGGATGCAGAACTGACCTGCACCTCCATGGACAGCGGTGAGTCCAAAATGACCCCCAGGCTGCGCACCTGGTCCTTCCGGGGCACACTTACCACTTTCAGGACCAGGGAGTCTCCCACACCCACCCACCCCTTGTTCCCCAGAAGTAGCACTTCTTTCTCGTTGGGATTCAACCTTAATCCATTAGCTGCCATCCACCTAATGGACGATGACATGACGACTCCTAAATTTAATTATCATGCCGTGCTGCGTAATGTACCAGGTTTTACCAGGAACCCAAAGCAAAAGTCCGAATGGTTCTAATTCAAACCCTGAGGAAACCAGGTCCCCAAATTCCTAGGCTGGGATCCCCAAACCTTCTAAGTTATAGAACTGTAGGGTTGGAAGGGACCATGAGTGTTGTCCAAATCCCTGCAAGGAAGGAATCCTTTGCCGGATGTGGGATTTGAACCCACAACCGAGTCTTATGCTCCACCAAATGAGCTGTCCCAGTTCACTCCCAATTCCCCAGGTTTTGCAGTGTGTGCGCATGTTGTATCCAACTAAACTCTTTATTCTAAAAGTGCAGAAGAGGACCTCCCTACGGCGAACAGGCACAATACTTAAAAATACAAATAAAGGGAAAGGGAGTACATGGCAGAGGTATATAAAATTACGCAACAGGTAGCCCCCCCCATGGGTCAAGGACTCTGGGGCTTCCCCAATGACCTTTAATTATTTTACTGGTTTGTCTCCTGCGTGGCTTGATCTAAGAACTGTTCTAAACACACCCACACCCTAAAACCCCCCCTTCTGGATTAATTTGAGACTCTCCATACGGCCCTTTGCTAAAGAAGTTTAGAAGCCAACGTTTGATTTCTTAGACGCAACGAAAGGCAATTCCAGAAATAGAAAGAGAAAAGGAGTAACTTGTTTTAAATGAAGATACAGGATTCCAAACCAGTGTGTGTTTTTATTCTAAAAAGGGGGTGGGGAGAGCGAGAAAAACAGGCGTCGGAAGCAGGCACCGGGAGACGAAGGAAGTCCGCGACAAAACCCCCGAACGGCTTTTTCAGCTGGTGGGGGGCGGTGGGGGGATGCTGCCGGGCCCTTCCGTGGGAAGCGGGGGTCTCAGCATGGGGGGCAGGGGGGCGGGGGGAGGGACGCCGGGAGCTGGCGGGAGCTGCGGTGGGCCCGGGGGCATGGGGACGGGCCCCGTGGGGGGCGGCATGGGGGGCATGGCGATCCCTCCGGGGGGAGGCGGGGGGAGGGAGTCCGGGAGCGGGGGGCGGGGGGGCAGGCCGTTCATGAGCGGGGGCGGCGGGGGCCTCTTGACGGTGGCCGGCCCGGCAGGGATGCTCTGCGGGGCTGGGGGCTTCTCCATCTTGAAATGGAACTGCAGGAAGAACTGGGAGAGGAGAGAGGAAGAGAGAGAGTTACCATCAAGAGTAGGAGAGCGTGGCTTAGTCCAGAATCCTGTTCTGGCCAATCAGAAGCCTCTTCTGCAAAGCCCACGAGCAGAATTCGAACGCAGGAGCAACTCCCCCTCCCGTGGTTTCCAGCAACTGAGATCAGAAGCCTGAGAGAGCAGCCTCTCCGCCACGAATATAGGAGCCACTGGGTACCAGCGGATGGACGTTCAAAGAGGATACGGCTCTGGCGCTTAGTGGTCCCAGGCTCCATCTCCAGGGAAGCAAAATAACACAACAGGATGGCCAATAACAAGGGCACTAAACACTATTTATACAGGTGAAACTCGGAAAATTAGAATATTGTGGAAAAGAATAATGCAGAAGAGCTGAAGGCTGCTGTTGAAGCATCCTGGTCTTCCATAACACCTCAGAAGTGCCACAGGCTGATAGCATCCACGCCACGCCACATTGAGGGAGTAATTGATGCAAAAGGGGCCCAAACCAAGTACTGAGTACATATGCATGCTTCTGCTTCTCAGAGGTCCAATACTGCTCTATTTGCAGTCCTTGTTTTGCTGATTTCGTTTAATATTCTAATTTTCCGAGACTGTTAATTTGGGGTTTTCATCAGCTGTACGCCATGATCATCACAATGATAACAAATAACGCTTGACATATCTCGCGTTGCATGTCATGAGTCTATCTCATATATTAGTTTCACCTTCTAAGTTGAATTACTGAAATAAATGAACTTTTCCACGATATTCTAATTTTTCGAGTTTCAAACGATCAGAAATTGCAACCAAAGTCTCTGAATCTTCTTCACCAGCCGCGGTGGAATAATTCAAAAGTTCGATACATACATAATCTGTCACCAAATATCGCCGGAACAGAGTTTCCGGATAACCAGTCTGTTTCGTTCAGTGCTTCATCAGCCAATCTTTATCAATTCAATCCCCCCAGATGAACAGAGTTGAACATGTAGATGTTCATCTGGGGGGATTGAATTCTGAGTTAGATTTTCATTGTTTTATTTAATTGCATTATCTGCCACGATCCACTGACTTGGGTGGGGTACTGTTTTCATCTGGTTGTCAGGCATTCTTGCTGTTAATGTTGTGCTGTGTCTTTAAATTCCCTTACAGTATATTAATTTTCACCTGCGGCTAACTATATTATGTTCTTTACAATTTGTTACCAGCATCAGTGACTACAGTATCATATGATCCAGAGCATATTTTCTACAGTGTTTATGTTTACATGTAAGATCGGGTATGTATCTTAGTTGTATATATTATGCATTCTATTTTATACAGGCGCCGGTTTTATCGCATGTATATTGTAATTTCAGCTTTTTAAGAAACTGAATTGCATCCTTCTCACATTAATTCTTACAAGCCTGGCTGATGAAGAATTGATAAAGATTGGCTGAACAAAACAGATTGGTTATCCGGAAACTCTGTTCCGGCGATATTTGGTGACAGATTATGCATATATCAAACTTTTGAATTATTCTACCGCAACTGGTGAAGAAGATTTAGAGACTTTGGTCGCAAATTCTGATCATTTGTATTAGCCTATAAATAGTGTTTAGTGCCATTGATACTGGCCATCGTGTTGTGTTATTTTGTTCAGCTTGTCTATACAGTGGTACCTCGGGTTACATACATACCTCGGGTTACATACCCAGAAATAATACCTCGGGTTAAGAACTTTGCTTCAGGATCAGAACAGAAATCGCGCAGCAGTGGGAGGCCCCATTAGCTAAAGTGGTGCTTCAGGTTAAGAACGGGCCTCCGGAACGAATTAAGTACTTAACCCGAGGTACCACTGTGTTGCAACACAGGGGTCTGTTTACAGATTATTGCATCTCCAGGGAAGGTTCTCTCTCCCGCAAATCTCAAATCCTGAAGAGTCAGAGCAGCACTGGTCGGATGCCCAGGTTAGGATGGTGGTGGCCAGTGGCTCCAGACCCTCCCAGCCCTGCTCCCCCCCCCCAGACCCCGCTTACCTGCTTCGTTTCCCGGTTCCAGTGGGTCCAGAACTTGCCCTCGGCTTTGTCAATCTCCCTGCTTGGCACCTGAGCAGAGGGAAAGCGTTAGTAAGAATGTCTATCGCTTAGCCAAAGCGCATAGAACAGCAGAATATAACGCTATCTGCACGCTGGTAGGTTTTTAAAACTTGTTTTGGACATCTGATTTAATCAGCCATTTTAACTGTAGAAGTTAGAATCACGCCATTGTAGAGTTCGAAGGGACCCTGAGAATTTTCTAGTCCGCAGAATTAGATAAAATGACAGGAAGATTTCGAAACCTGCGCGACCAGAGATTTACAGAAGATTGGAAGAAATATACGAACTATTTGAAAGCAACTGTAATCAACAAATTATGCTAGTAGGACTACAAGAAGTTTTGTAAGGGGAAATATATGAAACGTTGCCAACTAGAGAAAGAATAGAGATATTAGTTATGAGATTTAAATGTAAAAGTGAAAGTAAAAAATGTATATTAAGTGAATAGATTGGAAAATTTTCAGATGTGATTGATGGAAGTAAAAAAAAACTGTATAAGATGTAAAAGTATGTTCAATTACTGTTGAAAATGATATGTTAAAGAAACTAATTTTTTTAAAAAAGAGAATTCTCTAGTCCACCCACCTGCAATGTAGGAATCTGTCGCTGTCCCATACACAGCCTTGGCATTATCAGCACCATGCTCTAACCAACCGTACATAAATCAATTGCCAAGCTAGAAAATGTACCCCAAGGTTTCCCATCTTGCCTCCTAGAACCTCGTTTCGTCTCTCACCCTCGGCCAAACAGCCCAACCTCGTACATTTGTGGCCAGGGGGGGGCTTTCAGGATGTCGGAAACTGTCATATACTAAATGCTTCTTCTGTGTCAGGTATAAACTTCCTCCATCCAGGGCAAAGCAGCCCATCTCTGGTTCCGGCCAAGTCTCGGAATAAAAAACCCAGTTCCACTTTTGAAATTCCAAACCAAACTTTGTTTCTTGCACCCAGGTCTTCCCCACTTTTTTTTTTAAAATATATGGCCTACTAAACAAAGTGCTGGAGGAGACTCTTGAGAGTCCCATGGACTGCAAGAAGATCAAACCTCTCCATTCTGAAGGAAATCAGCCCTGAGTGCTCACTGGAAGGACAGATCCTGAAGCTGAGGCTCCAATACTTTGGCCACCTCTTGAAAAGAGAAAGACCCTGAGGTTGGGAAAGATGGAGGGCACAAGGAGAAGGGGACGACAGAGGAGAGATGGTGGGACAGTGTTCTCGAAGCTACAAACATGAGTCTGACCAAACTGTGGGAGGCAGTGGAAGACAGGAGTGCCTGGCGTGCTCTGGTCCAGAGTCAGACTAAACGACTAAACAACAACAACTAAACAAAGAGGATAGTGGAAACACCGATCACCTTGAAAGCGATGGTCTCGTAGGGCTCTGCTGCCATCAGCAGATACTGCCAGCGCCGGTCGGGGGGTTCAATCCTCTGCTCGTATGCTGACATAAAACGATGTCTGGGCATGATGCTCTCGGCGATCTCCGGGTAATCGATCTGCGCCATTAAATCAGTTTGCTGGATTTAGGAATTGCTCCCCATGTCAACAAGGAATATGTATTTATCTATAGACGGTGCTCGTATCCCACCTGCTCAATGCCTCTTCTGTGGTGGCTCCCCAAACATTTATCTTTGCACATAAATACACTCACACACCTATACATACGGGGGACTGTGCAATCATCGTCTGGGGCCCTTCTTCCTGTGCCTCCTCCTCATGAGGGCTGAAAGGTGGCAACACAAGAACGGGCCTGTTCTGTGGTGGCTCCCCTTTTGTGGCATGCTCTCCCATCATTACATGTCTTTAGACGCCAAGCAACAATATTCCTCTTTACCCAGGCCTGTGGCCATTAAATAATTCATAGCCTGTAAATATGGGGGAGGGGGCTGTTTTATGATGACTATTTTGTTATTAGGATTTATGTCACTATGTTTTTTAGCTATGTTTTAATTAGTTATATTTTGCAATGTGTTTCCAAGGTTGTACACAGCCCTGAGATCTTTTGATAAAAGCCTGCATATCAATGGAATAAATAATGAAATAAATGGAATAAACAACACTACAGTGTTTGCCTCCTCATTTAATCCCTACAGCAATCCTGCGAGGTGGTCCTCCCCCACAAGGTTATCCAGTAGGCTTCTTGGTTGTGTGGGGACTTGAACCCTGCTGTCCCCCCTGGTCTTAAGATTGACACTCTAACCCAGTGATTCACAAACTTTCTTTTTTGGGGGGGATTGCCCCCTTGGATCCATAAACTCATCCCTACCATATAAAGAGCATTATTCAGAATAGTGGTTCGCAAAACCCACTATGAAAGATAATAAGGCAAAAGAATTCAAAGCGGTAACCATTAATTGCCCATTTGTTCAAAATCCAATTAAAACTACTTTCAGGGGTTCTCAACCTGTGGGTCCCCAGGTGTTGTTGGACTACAACTCCCATCATCCCTGAGCTCTGGCCTTGCTAGCTAGGGGTGATGGGAGTTGTAGTTCAACAACATCTGGGGACCCACAGGTTGAGAAAGGCTGATAGGTTACTTCAACAAAATTGATCAGCTTGATCCAGCGATACCAGTTTTCCAAAGTCTGATAGTAATTTACACCTCCAGCAGCACCCTCACCCCTTAGCGAGCTCCCAGGTAATCCCACCACAACCCCCTGGGGGCAGCCCCACCCACTTTGCGAACCCCTGCTCTAACCACTACACCACACTACACTGGCTATTCCCAGGGTCAGGGACAAGGAGGGAGGAGGGGGAGTGGGGTGGGCAAAAATATTTCAGAATTAATAAGCTGTCTTAAGTCACGTTGGCAACAGGGGATGGTTTTGCCCTGGCGACATCAAAGTCACTGCGAGGTAACAGGTAACAGGTAGATGAAGATACCTGGAAGAGGAGGCTCTGCTGTCCCATCTCTGGATCCCTCTGTTTGGTCACTGAAGGACAAAAAAAGAAGGAAAGGTGGAGGTTAGCATGGCTTTGTAAAGAGGCACAGGGTGAATTGGCTTTGGGGCTGTGTGTTCCTGAAAGGAGCGCACCCAGCTTCCGCCTTAAAAATGGACAGTGAAGATTCTAGACCTCATGAGTGCACTTCGGAAAGTGCACAGCACTGCTTGCTCGTACCTGAGACATCAGACTTTCTTGAGGATCCTTGCCTGTCCCCATTACTCAGAATAAGTAACTATTATTATTATTTTATTATTTATACCCTGCCCATCTGACTGGGTGGCTTACAGCATATCTAAAAACATAATTAAAAACATCAAACGATACCGGGCTGCCTCCAGGTATCTCCTAAAAGTCACAGTTGTTTATCTCCTTGACATCGAACGGGAAGGAGTTCCACGGGGCGGGTGCCACTACTAAGAAGGCCCTCTGCCTGGTTCTCTGTAATCTCACTTCTCACAGGGAGGGAACCGCCAGAAGGCCCTCGGAGCTGGACCACAGTGGGGGTGGAGACGCTTCTTCAGGGATACTGGGCCGAGGCCGTTTAGGACTTTTAAAGTCAGCACCAACTAGGGCTGGGAGGGATCTAACTTTTAACACTGTGATATATCACTAGCTAAACATTGTGGTATACTGATATATCACAATGTCTGAAATAAGGATGGAGCTATGTAGAGGCATTGGCTGGCTTCACAGTTTCCCCCACATTGTGATTTTGCATATCAAACACACTCGCACACACATCACAATTTGTAATATATTGCCAGGCCCAAAATTATGAAACTGATATCGCGATATGGACTTCTAACCGTTTTGGATGATAACAAAGAAAAACACGCAGAGGAACAGTGTTCGTGTAACTGAACCTGGCTGCAGAATCAGGACTACCGGGTGGCAGAAGTGCCATTAAAGTGTGTTCACACACAAACACAGCCCCCCTCATTTATCACGACAGATACAAAGTGGTCTAGGTGGCCTGCCAGGACCTGAACATCAGAAAGGCCTGCAGGATTAGGCCAATGGGCCATCCAGCCCAGAACCCTGTCCTCACAGAGGCCAGCCCGATGCCTCTTCTGGGAAACACACGATCAGGATTCGAACACAGAAGCCCTCTCCCTGTCCTGCCGCTTCCAGCGGCTGATACCCAAAAGCGCTGCTGCCTCGCCACTCTGGCTAGCAGACACTGTTAGCCTTATCTGGCAAGGGAGGAAAACGGAGCCCCAAGGAGAGAGCGGGGCGCTACCTTTGTAACCCGGACGGCCGATTTTCACAAACTTCTTCACCTCGACTTTGACCTTCTCAGGGGCGGGTTGGGCGGGGGCTTCTTTGGCTTCCTTAGCTGCTCGGCGAGCTCTTTAAAACAAGAAAGAGGAGTGGGGGAGAGGGAAAACAGCTTTTAGATAACTCCAGGGGGAAGAAGAGGGGGGGTGCAGGATGTTTTCGTAGGAAGCTCTCTACCGTTGACACTTGCTTAATTATTTTTCTGCCAGACCCACTAACCTCCCCCAGTCGACTTTTGTTCCAGAAGTCTTAACACAACTTTGCAAACCTCAGTCGTGCTGCCATGTTCTTTTTGGAGAAAAGAGGCTTTCCTCCTGGGAACCCTTCCAAACAAACCACACTTGTTCTGCCATGAACGTTTAACATTTAACATGCTAGTAGTAGATGAAACTCTTGGATTTCTTGCAATTCCTCTGAGCACCGCACGGTCTGACCTTGGGGTGAATTTGCTGGGGCGTCCACTCCTGGGAAGACTGGCAGCTGTCTTGAATGTTTCCCACTTTTGAGTAATCTTTCTCACTGTAGAATGATGGGTTTTAAATTGGTCGCAGATGGCCTTATAGCCCATCCCAGTTTCATAGGCGGCAGCATAGAATCATAGAGTTGGAAGAGACCACAAGGGCCATCGAGTCCAACCCCCTGCCAAGCAGGAAACACCATCAGAGCACTCCTGACATATGGTTGTCAAGCCTCTGCTTAAAGACCTCCAAAGAAGGAGACTCCACCACACTCCTTGGCAGCAAATTCCACTGTCGAACAGCTCTTACTGTTTATCTTACTGTTTAGCAACTGTTTCTCTAAGAGCATTGCTGATATCTTTCTTCCTTGGCCTTGTGTCATAACACACCTGAATGCTCCAGACCATCAAACTGCCAAAACTTCGGCTTTTATTGAGGTGGGCGCACTGGCAGGTGATCAATTAAGAAAGGGCATTTCATTAGCAGCCCCTGTCAGCAACTTAGCCTCTAAATTCCTATGGAAGCCGTAAGAGTGTACTCAGTTTTTCACACGTGGCTTCTCCATTTTGGGTTTATTTCTCTTAAATAAACGACATGGTGTAATATGTGATGTGCTGTTGTTCATCTGAGGTTGTATTTACCTAATTTTAAGACCTGCTAAGGAGGTACGCAGGTGGAGCTGTGGGTTAAACCACAGAGCCTAGGACTTGCCAATCAGAAGGTTGGCGGTTCGAATCCCTGCGACGGGGTGAACTCCCATTGCTTGGTCCCAGCTCCTGCCAAGCTAGCAGTTCGAAAGCACATCAAAGTGGAAGTAGATAAATAGGTACCGCTCTGGCAGGAAGTAAACAGCGTTTCCGTGCACTGCTCTGGTTCGCCAGAAGCGGCTTAGTCATGCTGGCCACATGACCTGGAAGCTGTATGCCGGCTCCCTCAGCCAATAAAGCGAGATGAGCGCCGCAACCCCAGAGTCGTCCGTGACTGGACCTAACGGTCAGGGGTCCCTTTACCTTTACCTTAAGGAGCAGAAGATTATTATGCCTTGATATGTAGAACCACAGAATTCAAAGAGGCTGTGCTTTCTTTTCCCTGTGACTGTGTATACCAAAGAAACAAAAGCACACTTGTCTTTTTAGAGAAGGCAGACGCTTTCTCTGAACTGCCATGGGAGGAAAGCTTATGAATGTGTGGAGGAGGGCTGTCTAAAGGATACCTTCCTCAGCTGCCCCAAAGGCTGCATGTCTGCCAGAAGAGGCACATGGCCTTCCTTGCCACATTTCAAGCAAGGAGCATTTCCAGCTTCTCAGGACGTCCCTTACCCCACAGTGACAGCAAGTGAAGAACACCAGAAGAAAATTTAAGGAGCACACTGGTGGATCAGGCCAGTGGGAAACCCGCAAACAAGATTCTAGCACAAAAGCACTTGCCAGTCCTGTGACTTCCAGTAACTGTGATTCAGAAGCACTGTTGCGCCTCACTGTGAAGGCAGAGCATGGCTCTTGTGGCTAGTAGCCATTGACAGCCATGAATTAGTCCTGTTCTCTTTTAAAGCCTTCCAAACTGGCTCCTGCAACAGGGAGTTCCATAGTTTATCTGTCTTGGCCAACTGGGGCCCATTCAACCCAACACTCTGTTCTCACAGTAGCCAATCCAATGCCCAGTTTTCAAACCATTGCAGCTGCTTCCAGCTATCTTTAAAAGCCGACTTGAGCAATGAACATTCCCCCTCCCTCCATGGACACAGAAGCCCTATAGAATAAATCTATGCCAGTGTTTGGGAAACACCTGTAGGCCCCGAGATAATGCTGGACTCCAAATCCCATTGGCCTGTGCTGACTGCTGGGGGCTGGAGTGCAACCTCTGGTTTCCCCATGACTGGTCTAAGAAGAAGAGAGGGAATGCCTCTTATAAACTGAGGCATTCTTCCAGCAGTATCTGCAAGGCCACAGGCTCCCCATCCCTGGTCTAAGAATGGGTGAGAATGCTTAAGCAGAATGTTAAGCAGGAGGCATTCTTCCATCTCTAGTGCGGGGGTAAGGAAATTCTGCTTCTCATATCAGGGAAAGGGAAGATTTAAATAAAAGTAAGCGTAAAGAAGACAAAGATGAGCACATGCTCAGAGTTAGCAACTTACAAATTGGTCTGATGCTTCTTCCCCTGAGTGTGTGCCAGGTAACTTCCCTGTAGGAAGGAAAGGCAGAAACAAATTGATTAGGAAGAGGGGGCCAAAGTCTTGGGCTCAGGATTGACTACATCAGCCAACATGGAGCCTCCAATGGCTATTGAGTCATAGAATAATAGCATTGTAGAGTTGGAAGAGACCACAGGGGTCATCCATTCCAACCCCCTGCAATGCAGGAATCTTTTGACCGACATGGCGCTCGAACCCACAACAATGAGATTAAGGGTCTCACGCTCTACCGACTGTCTTGTTGCTGACTACACTGACTGTCCGTGGCTCTCTGTTTCTGGCAGGGACTTTTTCCCAGCCCCACCTCGAGGCGCTGGGGTCAGAACCTGGGACCCTTGGGTGCTCTACCATGGAGCTACAGAGCCCTCCTTAAAAGCTAAACAAGGCACCAGACCTCATGGTTCCATACAAACATGGCTGACAGCACTAAGATTAAGGATAGAAGCCACCCGAAGAATCAAAACGTAAAATAAGAAAAACAAGGTGTCTAACAGGCCTGATGCTCTCGCGTTTTAGGAATGGAGGAAGCTGCCTTACAGACTGGGTCAAGCTCATTACTCTCTACAGCAGAGCTTCCCAAACTTGGGCCTCCAGCTGTTTTAGGACTCCAATTCCCACCATCCCTGACCGCTGGTCTTGGGAAACCCTAGTCTACAATGACGGGCAGCCGATCTGACAGGAGTCTTTCCCTAGCTCTACTGATGTTGAAGATTGAACCGGGATCTTCTGTGTGCAAAACAGATCTCTGCTAATGAGCTTCGGTTTGTCCCTCAATCTCTCTCTCTCTCTCTCTCTCTCTCTCGTAAGATTCCAGTCCTCATGACCTTGAATGTATGGCTGATTTAAACAGAAATGCAGGAAGCTGCCTTACACAGTTGGGACACGGGTGGCGCTGTGGGTTAAACCACAGAGCCTAGGGCTTGCCGATCAGAAGGTTGGCGGTTCGAATCCCCACGACGGGGTGAGCTCCCATTGCTCAGTTCCTGCTCCTGCCCACCTAGCAGTTCGAAAGCACGTCAAAGTGCAAGTAGATAAATAGGTACCGCTCCGGCGTTTCTGTGCACTGCTCTGGTTTGCCAGAAGTGGCTTAGTCATGCTAGCCACATGACCTGGAAGCTGTACACCGGCTCCCTCGGCCAATAAAGCGAGATGAGCGCCGCAACCCCAGAGTCGGTCATGACTGGACCTAATAGTCAGGGGTCCCTTTACCTTTACCTTACACAGAGTCAGTCAGGCCTCTGGGTCTACCTAGCTCCTTTACGTCGGGTAGCAGCAAGATATGAAGCCCTCCAGTTGCTCTTGGGGCAACGATGGAAGTGAAAGCGTAAAAGAGAACAGAAAAAGTGGGGGGCAGGGAACACTCACCTCGTTGTTGTGCAACGTAAGACAAAGCTTGCATTCGTAAGAGCCCAAGTGATTTTTCATAAAGTAGGGATCCTGGAGGAAAGGGGGGAAATGACGGTAAGCAGGGAAAACTCGAAGCTACACCCATACACGGCAAGTGCACATTCCAAACATTTATCTCTTCATTTAATATACTCCATTAATATTAACCCCGTTAATATATCAAGTAGCAGGGCCTTGTAAGCCCACACAGGCACCCAGTCCTCGCCTTCCCGCGCGCAAAGAAGAAGAAGTAGAGTTTGGATTTGATATCCCGCCTTTCACTCCCTTTAAGGAGTCTCAAAGCGGCTAACATTCTCCTTTCCCTTCTCCCCCACAACAAACACTCTGTGAGGTGAGTGAGGCTGAGAGACTTCAAAGAAGTGTGACTAGCCCAAGGTCACCCAGCAGCTGCATGTGGAGGAGCGGAGATGCGAACCCGGTTCCCCAGATTACGAGACTACCGCTCTTAACCACTACACCACACTGGCTCTCCTCTCAAAACACTCCTCATTTTGGTAGGTGGCACTTCCTGTTTTAGGGACAAGTAATCCCACCTTGTTGATGTCAATCGTTTCCAAGGCCAGCTGCCTCAGCCGCTCCCGGCGGTCCCTGTTGCTCTCTGAGGCAGAAGCGACGCCTCCGCTCCCCGTCTTCCCTCCGGGACGGTGCTGGAAATCCATCGTGGACGATCCAGAGCTTCAAAACAGATCCTGGAGAAAAAACTGGGGGGGGGGGGTGGAGGTGTCAAAGATAGAGAGAGAATGCAAGTTATTAGCTCCCAGGATGGTTGCTTTCAATTCATGGCAATCCAGGGTTTGTATTGTAGGTCTGAGGGTGAGCACCAGGTCAGGGGGAAGTGAGACGGCCACTTTGTTGCTCACTACCAGCTTGAAGCCCTGTCCCCTGCCAGCATGAAAAGCAGCCACCTTGCATGAAAACTTTCTTCTCCTCAAACTTTCTTCTCACTCCTGTGATCGTTTCCTAACTCTGGCCCATCTGGGTTAGGCCACAGAATTGTAGAACTGTGGAGTTGAAAGGGTCCCCTTAGGGGTCATCTAGTCCAACCCCACTTGCAATGCAGGAGCTGCAGCTTAAGAATCCCTGGTATATGGGCCACCCAACCTCTGCTTTAAGACCGCCCCCCGCCAAGGACAGCCATGGGAATGAATGGGCCTGTTACTCGTATCCATTCGCTTCAATGGTTTCGACTCCAGGTAGAACTAACATCTGTATAAAAGTCTCTCTCTTCCTTGCTTTTAAAAACTTTTAGTCCTCATGACTGAAAAATAAAGCACTGTACAGATTCTGGGTCACAGACTCTGGGTCTGAGTAGACTCAATGAAATGGGGACACACAGACCCTCTAAGGGTCCCTATTTTGCATGGACAGCCCCAGATTTACAGAAGCCATCCTGGTTTCTGATTTTGATCCTGGAATGTCCCGCTTTCCCGGCTTAAAAGGTAAAGGGACCCCTGACCATTAGGTCCAGTCATGGCCGACTCTGGGGTTGCGGCGCTCATCTCGCTTTACTGGCCAAGGGAGCCGGCGTACAGCTTCCGGGTCATGTGGCCAGCAGGACTAAGCCGCTTCTGGCGAACCAGAGCAGCGCATGGAAACGCTGTGTATCTTCCCGCCAGAGTGGTACCTATTTATCTACTTGCACTTTGACGTGCTTTCGAACTGCTAGGTGGGCAGGAGTTTCCCAGCTTAGCACGTCCCTATTTCCATTGGAGAAATGTTGGAGGGTCTGGAGTTCTGCAACCCCCGAGCCAAGGAGATAAGTCACTAGACAACCGTTAGCAAACATCTGAAGGCAGCCCTGCGTAGCGAACTATTAAAATGTCTTATGTTTTTATATGTTGGAAGTCTCTCAGGATGGCTGGGGCAACCCAGTCAGATAGGTGGGGGGTTATTATTATTATCAAAATATAACCACAATAAATTTATGATGATGGGGGGATGGGGCGTCCCTATTTTCACCGGAGAAATGCTGGAATGTCTTGAGCTCGGCCAACGCTGGAAACCCTAATTAGCCACTATTCATAGCTGCCAACGTTTCCCTTTTTTTAAGGGAAATTCCCTTATTCCCAATAGGATTCCTCGCAAGAAAAGGGAAAAGCTGACAGCTCTGCCAATATTGGGGGGCGTCCCTCCCCCCTACCTGCTTCTTCTTCCTCCTCCTCCTCTTCCTCCTCCTCGGCCTTCGCTCTTCCCTCCTTCCTCCTTCGGAAGCCAAACGGAGCCGGCCCGCCGCGCCACAAGGAATGCACTTCCGGGTCAGCCCTCCGCCGTCACCCGGAAGCTATGTCGGGGGGGGGGGGCGCAGGCCGGAAGCGAACGGGAAAGAAACCGCGACTGCGCCTGCGCGGAAGGAAGCACTTCCGGCTCCTCCCGAAGGCCAGGGCGGAAGTAGAGCGGAAGTGGGAGGCGCGCGAGCCATAGAGCCGAGCGGGCCAGAAGGGCGGGGAGGCGGCGGCGGCGGCGGCGGCGATGCGGTACAACGAGCGGGAGCTGCTGTCTCTCTCCCGGCAGCCAGCCGAGAAGGCGGCCGAGGTCCTCATGCGCGCCCCGAAGAAGGGAAGCGGTGAGGAGGAGGCGAGGGGGGAAAGGGGTGACGTCACGAGAGGAGAACACCGCGGCGTGACGTCACCAGGCGGGTTGGGTGACGTCACGCCTGCCAGGGGGTCGGGGAGGAGGAAGGGGCGGCGGCTCCCGTGGCGTCATCAGAGTTTATTGGGTTGGGGTGGTAGCAGAACTCCCAACCTCGTCCTCACTGAGGACTAGCACCTTTACTGTTCCAGGGGGTTGATCTGGATGACCCTCATGGTCCCTTCGAACTCTACCCTTCTACGATTTCGGTTACTCCGGTTTTTTATTTTGCTCGCTTGCCCAGAGGTGTTTCCATTCCCTCATGTGTTCTGCTCTTACTGTCATCAGCGTATTGCGATGTCCTGTCTTGGATGTATCCGCTCAGATTCCTGCCTTGCGGGCAGCGGCGTAGCGTGGGTTGTCGGCACCCGGGGCAAGGCAAGTAATTTGCGCCCCCTAACCCCTAACCTGCCGCCGCTGCCAGCTTCTTCTTGCTGCTGCCTGGTCTGGTCTGGTCTGGTGTGGTTCTCTCCCGCGCTCAGCGCTGCGCTGGGCGGCCGCTGCACTGTCCCTCCCTCAGATAGTCCTTCGCTCTCTCTCCGCACCGCACACCTGGCACCCACCCCCTCCACAGTGGGCAGCGACCCAGCGGCTCGGATCGGATTCGCACAGCCAGCACTGCAGTGAGAGAGAGTGAGTGAGCCAGGTAGGGGCAGAGAGCTGCGAGTGCGAGCGCCCCCCCCCAGATGTTGCGCCCGGTGCAGCCGGCCCCCCCTGCACCCCCCACGCTACGCCACTGCTTGCAGGTGGTTGATGACCCTTGGCGGAGGGCTGAATTAGTAAAAGTCACCAGTTGTGGGAACATCTGCCTTGAGGTCGCAGGAACTCATCTTCGCTCTCCCAAACTTGGACATCGTAGAACTGTAGAGTTGGAAAGGATGCCAAGAGTCATCTAGTCTAACCCTCCACAATGCAAGAATCGCAGAGCTACAAAAATGGTGTATTTTTCTCTCTATAAGACGCACCCGACCATAAGACACACCTAGTTTTTAGGGGAGGAAAACAAGAAATAAGAAGCCTCCTTCACTCAGGAGGCTTTGCAGGGTGTTCACCGATCCCTCTTGCCCTCCTGGCTTCAGCGAAAGCAAGCCTCCTGGCTTTCCCCCCACCTCCCGCACATAGCTGTCAACCGTCCCTTATTTGGCGGGAAGGTCCCTTATCCCAACGCCGTGTCCTGCTGCTGTCCCTTATTGATGATGTCCCTTAAATTTCCCGGGTTTCAAAGGAAGCAGCTCCTCTCCCTCCCTCCCTGCCGGCCAGGGAGGAGGGAGGCTCCAACTGTATTGCTCACCCAATAAGGAGTCTAAGAACGACTGGGGGGTGGAGCTTGCATACCTTGTGCTGATCAAATCGGCCACATTGCCTGGGGACTCGCCTTTGCTCAGCGCTTCCCAGCGGAGAGGTGACAGTGGTTTTCCTTGCTGCATCCCCTTTGCCGGGTTGCTGCACTGTGGGAACCACCGCTTGAGGCTTCGTTTGGCTGCTGGCTGGGCTTTCTGCCTTTGTCTTGGAGGAGCTCAGAAGTTGAACATACCTGTGTTTGGAAAATCCCTTATTTTGGCTGCTGATCTCTTATTTTCGAGGCTGCTGGTCCCTTATTTTCAAATCTGTAAGTTGACAGCTATGCTCCCGCAAGAGCCGCACTCTCTTTAAAGGGAGCGCGGCTCTTGGGGGCTTTTCTGGGAGGTGGGGGAAGGGACAGAGTCGCACACTCTGTCCCTTCCCCCACCTCCCACAAAAGACAGGGATAGCCATGCGAAGCCTCCGCAGGGCAGCGGGATGAAGGTTCCCCGCTGCCCTGCAGAGGCTTCACGCAGCTAAGCCAGAAGCTAGAACAGCGAGAGGGAGCGCTGCGCAGCAATCCCTCTTGCTGTTCTGGCTTCTGGAATAGCCCACAAAGCCTGCATTCGCTCCATAAGATGTACACTTACTTTTTAGGAGGGGAAAAGTGTGTCTTATAGAACGAAAAATACGGTATGTGTCCAAGAGCTCTCAAACAACTCCCTCCATCTCGTCTTTCTCCGCAGCCTTGAAGAAGCGTTTGGTGAAACTGGTCGTCAACTTTCTCTTCTACTTCCGAACAGACGAGGCCGAGGTATTTTTGCTCACTACTTGCAGGGGAAATTACCCACTAGCAACTTTGCCAGATATAATAATGATGCGAAGCCTGCTCAGGTTACCAGTCCTCAGGTGATGAGGTCCTCTGGCAAGTTGCGGCGGGTGGTAGGAGCATGATGAGAAGGCAGTGTCTAAAATAAACTCTTGTTATTATTCTAATAAAGAGCTTGATCTTGTTAGAAGAGTCTGGCTCCTGGATCTAGTCCTGTTCTTGGAGAGCAACCAGAATAGGATATTTTTTAGGAGGGGGTCCAGCAATATCTAGATGTTCCCCAAACTCTCGCTAAACAACTGTGTTTTTATATGTCTACTTATTCGTTTTACTTATTTAATAAAATTCATTCACGATTTGACTATGTAGAAAAATCTAGAAAAATATATAAAGGGGTTGTCTCCAACGCTGGCCGCCCTCTGAGTAAAACTACTGAAATGCACAGATAGGACCACCGGGGGTCCATTAATTTCATTGAGTCTCCTCTTGAGTGGAACTTACTTCAAGACAAGACAAAAGAAGGCTTTTTACAAGGGTTTGTCTGAGAATATATTAAGCCCTCTTCATTTATTTTTCTTTCTTTTTTAAGGAAGAAAAATCCTTGTGCAACTTTCAATTAAAAGCAGGGTTGGGAATATGCACAACGTAGTTACTTTTAAAAGCTTGAGCTAATGTGGAAAGTGATTAATTAATCTGTGTGTTTGTCTCTTTCTCTCTCCCCAGCCTATCGGTGCTTTGCTGTTGGAACACTGCAGTATCAGCCAAGAAGAAAGCAAAATATTTTCCATTTGTGAGTCTTTGCGGTTTTGAGGAGACAGACGGGGGGGGGGGGAATGGGGTTTACTTTTCTGGGAGCTTTTTCTTTCTGTTTTCTCTTTTTTATTGGTATTCAATTTTTTACAAATCGGTCACTAATCAGAACAAATCTAACATTTTTCTAAATTGCTCTCTGAGATGCCTGTACCCATTTTTGGACGAGACAGAACACATTCCCAGCTCACAACTACCCCCTTTCAACCCACAGTATTCAGAGAGGGTCACTCGGCCAAATGTACTTGGCACTAGATTTCAGGACAGCCAAAAGAAATTATTCGCAGGGCAATTTGGAATTTGCTGCTGTGGGTCAGGGCGGTGACTGCCGGTTTTAAGATAGTCAAGTCAGTTTATTGTGTTTTGGCAGACATCCCATTAGATACATGAAAATGGTAATAGGAATAATAAGAATAAGAGACTGACATTTCTGCCCCTTCACCTTTACCCTCTACCCCTTTTAGGTTTATTAGCACGGATTTGTAGAGCCTTAGCGAGAAATTCAGATATTATGAAGGATGTATGCCTCTCTGAATCAGGCAGCAAAAAACAAGACTTGTTTTTCTTTGAAGATAGCTTTCGAAAGGGATTGGATCATAGCTGTCAAGCATCCCTTATTTGGCGGGAAAGTCCCTTATCCCAGCGCCGTGTCCCGCTGCTGTCCCTTATTGATGATGTCCCTTAAATTTCCCGGGTTTCAAAGGAAGCAGCTCCTCTCCCTCCCTCCCTGCCGGCCAGGGAGAAGGGAGGCTCCAACTGTATTGCTCACCCAATAAGGAGTCTAAGAACGACTGGGAGGTGGAGCTTGCATGCCTTGTGCCGATCAAATCGGCCGCATTGCCTGGGGACTTGCCTTTGCTCAGCGCTTCCCAGCGGAGAGGTGACGGTGGTTTTCCTTGCTGCATCCCCTTTGCCGGGTTGCTGCGCTGTGGGACCCACCGCTTGAGGCTTCGTTTGGCTGCTGGCTGGGCTTTCTGCCTTTGTCTTGGAGGAGCTCAGAAGTTGAACATACCTGTGCCTGGAAAATCCCTTATTTTGGCTGCTGATCCCTTATTTTCCATGGCTGCTGGTCCCTTATTTTCAAATCTAAGTTGACAGGTATGGATTGGATATGTACCTCACAGCAGCTGAAGTGATCAACTTAATCCAGTGACACCAGCTTTTCAAAGTCTGATAGTCACTGGCACTTCCAGGGTCCCCTTGCCACCCTCTTAGGACCCCCCACCCAGGGAAAACACTGCCCATTTTGGGAACCACTGCTCTCAAGGGACTGGCTGGGGCAATCCAGTGTTTCAGACTCTGAAGGCATCAAGGGGGGTGGATCATGAGCAGTTTGAAGGAGGCTGGGAGGCAAGGCAGGGAGCCCAAAAGCTCACGTCCCAAGCAGATACAGTGCAAGAAGATCTTCCAAGCTCTGAAAAATCGATTTCATATGTTTCAATGCTGCTTTTCATTCCAGTGAATCGCAAAGCAGCTTACAGACCATAAATAACAGTAACACAAGAGAACATCACAAGCAGAGCACAAATCAAATAGAATCATTAACAAATCACCAGTACAACAATTACAAACCACCATTAGAATAATGAACAAATCATCAGTAAAAACCATTCCAAATCATTGTTATAACAATCCTTAAAATGCGGTTTCAGTTTCTTGCGGTCGTAGACCAGCATTTTAAAAAGAGCTAAAATGCAAAATTGTAAAAGCAAGATACGATCGTTATAAAAACAAACCAAAATAAGAGCAGGGAGACAAGAGTCGCTGACCAGCAGGTTAAAACAACTAGAGTTAATAACTATTGCTAAAGTGATCCAGTTGTAGACGGGGGAAGAAGAGTCGTGTGTCTGAAAGAGGAGATTTCATAAATGGAATAGTAATAGTCCCTCTATAGGGCTTGTTAACATAAATGTAATCTTACTGCATTGCATTTTGAAAAGGCCTAATAAGAGAGGCAGAATAAATCCTCATTATGATTCAGGTAGGTAGCCGTGTTGGTCTGACACAGTCAAAATAAATAAATAAATAAATAAATAAATTGTCCAGTAGCACCTTAGAGACCAACTAAGTTTGTTCTGGGTATAAGCACACGAAAGCTTATACCCAGAACAAATTTAGTTGGTCTCTAAGGATGTGGGTGGCGCTGTGGGTTAAACCACAGAGCCTAGGACTTGCCGATCAGAAGGTCGGCGGTTCGAATCCCCACGACGGAGTGAGCTCCCGTTGCTCGGTCCCTGCTCCTGCCAACCTAGCAGTTCGAAAGCACCTCAAAGTGCAAGTAGATAAATAGGCACCGCTCCGACGGGAAGGTAAACGGCGTTTCCGTGCGCTGCTCTGGTTCGCCAGAGTCTTGGTTGACCACAAACTTGACATGAGCCAACAGTGTGACGCGGCAGCTAAAAAAGCCAATGCAATTCTGGGCTGCATCAATAGGAGTATAGCATCTAGATCAAGGGAAGTAATAGTGCCACTGTATTCTGCTCTGGTCAGACCTCACCTGGAGTACTGTGTCCAGTTCTGGGCACCACAGTTCAAGAAGGACATTGACAAACTGGAACGTGTCCAGAGGAGGGCAACCAAAATGGTCAAAGGCCTGGAAACGATGCCTTATGAGGAACGGCTAAGAGAGCTGGGCATGTTTAGCCTGGAGAAGAGGAGGTTAAGGGGTGATATGATAGCCATGTTCAAATATAGAAAAGGATGTCACATAGAGGAGGGAGAAAGGTTGTTTTCTGCTGCTCCAGAGAAGCGGACACGGAGCAATGGATCCAAACTACAAGAAAGAAGATTCCACCTAAACATTAGGAAGAACTTCCTGACAGTAAGAGCTGTTTGACAGTGGAATTTGCTGCCAAGGAGTGTGGTGGAGTCTCCTTCTTTGGAGGTCTTTAAGCAGAGGCTTGACAACCATATGTCAGGAGTGCTCTGATGGTGTTTCCTGCTTGGCAGGGGGTTGGACTCGGTGGCCCTTGTGGTCTCTTCCAACTCTAGGATTCTATGATTCTATGATTCTATGATTCTATGATTCTATGCTGGCCACATGACCTGGAAGCTGTAAGCCGGCTCCCTTGGCCAATAAAGCGAGATGAGCGCCGCAACCCCAGAGTCGGCCACGACTGGACCTAATCGTCAGGAGTCCCTTTACCTTAAGGTGCTACTGGACAATTTTTTAATTTTTGCATTACCTGTGTAAAACAACAACAACCCACTGAGAGCTAGATTAGGCTAAGAGATCCTGACTTGCCTCCCTCTGTCTTGGGAGGGTCATGTTTGAGCTGTTTTCCCACATGAGCTGTACTGCCCTTACGCTTTGCCATAACCCTTGTCCAACAATCATAATTTTATTAAAGTTCAGTAGATAGTGAGTCGTAAGTCTGATGGCTCGGGGTCTCTGTTTGCAGGTTACCTCGAAGAACCTGAGAGAAAGTACTTCTTCGAATGTGATACAGAGGAGCAGTGTTTGGAGTGGGTTGAGGTTCTCCAGAGGGCGAGGTGAGGCCTGCCGGTCAGCCGGGGTTTGGGGACCCCTTCTTCCCCATTTTTTTCAAGGGGGTGGGGACCGTGTCTGCCAGCCAGAAGGGACAGAGCGCAGGCTGCTTGGATCACTGCGCAGCGCCCAGAGGAAACTGGCCTTCCTACTCCCCTTCCTTGGAGGTTTTTAAGCAGAGCTTGGATGGCATTATCTGCCATGGCTGCTTTAGCTGAGATTCCTGCATTGCAGGGGGTGGGGCTGGATGACCCTCAGGGTCCCTTCCAACCCTACAATTCCATTATTCTACTTGAATCCTCGCTGCAGGCAAGAGCAGAGACCCATGAGCACCGCATGCCGGTGGTGGGTGGGGACAGAGTCAAGAGTGGGTGGAGCTACACATGTAAAGTTTGCCCTCTGTGCAGGTTAGTTTGAACATCTCCCCCCCCCCCCCATCCAGGCACAATCAGAGTTTGGTGATGCACCTTGCCCATCTGGCTGGGTTGCCCCGGCCACTCTGGGCAGCTTCCAACAAATGATAGCACAGTAAGACATCAAACATTTAAAACTTCCCAATATCGGGCTGTCTTCTAAAAGGCAGATAGTTAACTCTATCTTCGTGACATAGAGTTGCAATATGTCCAGAACCCCCTGGACATATCCAGAATACTGCAGTTGGAAGCAGTGTTTGGGCAGAAATCCAGATATATCACAGCCCATGTCGGCAGTGTCATTTTTGGCGGTTTTCGTTAAAATTAGCCCCAAAACTTTTTCTCTTTTTTTTTGCAAATTGTCTCAACAACTTTGGGCAAAAAACCTTTTCTATCCGGATTTTCAGTGTTTGAAAATCCTCTGCCTGGTTCCCTGTAACTTTTCGCAGTGAGGGAACTGCCAGAAGGCCCTTGGCGCTGGACCTCAGTGTCCAGGCTGAACGATGGGGATGGAGACGCTCCTTCAGGTACAGTATACTGGGCCGAGGCCGTTTAGGGCTTTAAAGGTCAACACCAACACTTTGAATTGTGCTCGGAAACGTACTGGGAGCCAATGTAGGTCTTTCAAGACCGGTGTTATATGGTCCCGACGGCCGCTCCCAGTCACCAGTTTAGCTGCTGCATTCTGGATTAGTGGTCATTTCCGAGTCACCTAAGGTAGCCCCACAGAGAGCGCATGGCAGTAGTCCAAGCGGGAGATAACCAAGACATGTACCACTCTGGTGAGACAGTCCGCGGGCAGGGAGGGTCTCAGATGGAGCTGGTAGACAGCCACCCTGGATGCAGAATTGACCTGTGCCTCCATGGATAGCGGTGAGTCCAAAATGAAGGTCTCAAGGAAGGCCAGTGAGGGGCATGGCCAGGGGAGAACATCCAAGGGCCACACGGAGAGGTTTGGAGGGCCAGAGGCTCCCCATCCCTGAGACAGAACCTTAAAGTGCCCCACCACCACCACCTTTGCATACTCACAGCTGTTGGCTTATTAGCCGCAAAACCAGAACCACAAATCCCAGAAGTGTTGGGTGCCACAGGATCAGCTCCTCTGGGGTTGTTTTGGGGTGGAGTTAATGGCAAGACCCTCGCCATGAATGTTCGCTAGAAATCTGGTTCTGCTGCCTCCGCCCTTCATGGTCGGATCTGTTCTCCTTCTGCCAACAGCTACGAGTTCATGAGGAGCAGCTTGGTCTTCTATCGGAATGAGATCCTGAAGATGACAGGAAAGGTGAGTAGCTTCTGGGCCGGAAAGCAGGTGAGGGGGCTCACCCAGAGAGCAGGAAGTAACGGCCGGGACGAGGATGCACAGTTTCTGCCCTGGGTCATCCTGTGATACTGTGGTTCGAAGTTGTGTTTTGTTACATTTTCCTCCTAGAAGACCCATAGAACCAAATAAGGCAGATGTCTATATACAAATGGTTTTTTAAAAAAGATGTGATCCCATTGGGATCCCAAGATGAAATGTTGCGAAGCTCCTAGAAACATGATGCCAACTTGCCTGTGGCTCCTCCAGGGTTTCAGATGCAGGGAGGGGGGGGGGAATTCCCAGCCTTGCCAGGGGTTGAACCCGACACCTTCTGCATGCAGGGCATCTGGTCTGCCACAGAGCTATGGACTCGTATCCCCCGCCCTTTTAAATTTAGCATCTCCAGACATCCAGCCCTCAAAGCCTCTCCTTTCGCCACAGGACCCCCTGGAGCAGTACGGCATCTCGGGGGAAGCCCGCTTCCAGCTGGGCGCACGGAAGGTATAACCCCGAGCACTTGGATCTGGGCCGGCCCCTCACCATACCACCAGGACCCTTGGGCAGCTCCCCGAGACTCCAGGGTCAGGACTGTACGCCGACCGAGTGAGTTGCTTTCACGAACTTGCAGGATCTCCCTCGTGCCGCCAAGAGGGCGACGCCACCCAGCCACCTGCTTCCTCCTAGCTTTGGGGGGTTGAAACAAAGAGTGGAGATTTGACTCCAGCGGTTGCCGGTTTTCTCTCCTTCCAGGGCGCAGAGAACCTGCTATTCGGCTCAGAATCGCGCTTCCTCGTGTGTGTAAATGTGCACACGAACAGCACTGGCAAGGGTCTCCTGGAGCTGAAGGAAGGGGCGGGGGCTTCTTGGAATCGTGCTTGATTTTCATTAACATCCCAAATCGGGTTTGCGCCCAACTTTCATGCTGAGATTTGAGATCTGCGGAGCACCCAGAACACCCCCGGCGGAGTTTCCCCACTGAGTAACCGCTCTGGCTTTGCACACCTTCCCATCGGCTGCCTGGGTTGGGTGGGAGCCACTATGCTGTCCCTGCAAGGGATACTGGGGTGCTGAATTACTCCCCCTGCACCGCCCCCCCGCCCCGTGAAATGGGCTGTGTGTGTCTCTGAAGTCATTGCTCCCAATCCTGAGCCCCTCCCGCCCCCCGCCCCCAGCAATCCTCACCCAGGAGGGGGCAACTCTTTACTTACTCTGTAAGGAAACATTTTCAACAGGAGTGGTGGGAGCACACTCATTTTAATTCCCCAAGCAAGCATGCACATTCACCTAGTACAAGGTTTCCCAAACTTGGGTCGCCAGCGGGTTTTTTGTACTACAACTCACATTAGGACCAGTGATCAGGGGTGGGAATTGTGTTCCAAAAACAGCTGGGGACCCAAATTTGGGAAAGCCTGAACTAGAAGGCGTTGGAAAGAAGAATGCCAGACTACTGGAGCAGCAACACAACTATCTCCCTAAGGTGCTCGGCCATCTTTTACTGTTTTGTTGTGCCTTGCTGGCACCCCCTGAGTCAGAGCTGCTCTCTGCGCCTGGCAACACAGGGAAGCGAGACGAGCCCCTCGCCACTTTCCCAAGCTCGGTCCCCAAACTCTGCGCGGTTCCAAGCTCAATCCAGAGCAGGTTCCTTGCTTGCTGGGGTGGCAGAAATCTCCCTTCCTCAAAGAAAAAATACCTTGTTCTCCATCCCTCCTTGCTCTCTTCCTTCCTCTCTTTCCTCTGCCCAACTTTTGGGACTGGCAGCTGAATGTAATTTTTTATATATATAAAAATCTGCTGTGAAATTTAGAGGCGTTTTAAAAACTCACTGAAAGCTGTGGTTCTCTGGCTGATAGCAGACTTAAAACTCTGTCCTGGGGGCGCTGGGCTGCTGCTTTCTCCAACCCTGCCCTAAGAGGCTGAATTTCACTGCTGCGTGTGTGAAGCAGAGGAATGTCTCTTCTGCAAAGAGGCAGGGGAAACAAGACCAGGGAGTCTGCGATCCTCGGCCAGTAGCTCATGGACGATGGGAGCTTGTGAAATCCATCGTTGTCTAAAGGGGCAGAGTTTGGGGGACGAATGTGGGGGGAGAGAGAGAAATCACCAGCCACAAAGGGTGGCTAGTTATTTAGAGGTTTTTAAGAGGCTGTAGAAATGTAAAATGTACTTTATCAGTTTACATTCATCTTCTGTACTCCTCCTGCCCCAAGACACCATTGCCTGTTGGATAATTGGCCAGTTTTATTAGGTACTTCTGTGCATTAAACCAGAAATGTTACTGTTTTGTTGACATGCCCAGATCCCCTTTTGTTATGTCCACACTGATTTTCTTGCCCCTCTAATAAACGAAACTACTGTCTTGTTGGTTGGCTTTTTGCCTTTTCTGTGTGAGAGAGGTGGGAATAGGCTGGGACCAGTTCTGCGTTCAAAAGTGCATTCATGCGAGGATTTTTACCCCAGTGCATTGGGATACCAGCAGCAGGAGGTCAGGCACTGTCTCCTCCCCAGTCACACCATCCTTAAATTGCTGGAAAGGTGTACTTGAACTCTGCTGTTGCATTTTATTTGCCAGAATGGATGGAGGATTGTGGGGAGAGGTATCACTGCAACGAGCCAGTATGTTCAGATCAAGGGAAGTCACAGTCCTGTTCTATCTGCCTTGATCGGACCACACCTAGAGTCCAGTGTCCACTTCTGGGCACCACAATTTAGGAAGAATGTTGACAAGCTGGAAGGGGTGCAGAGGAGGGAGACCAAGATAATCAAGGGTCAGGAAACCAGACCTGATGAGGAATGGTTGAAGGAGCTGGAAAAGCGGAGACTGAGAGGAGAAAGGATAGCCATGATGATCTCCTTCTACAATAGAAAGTGTCCTTTCCTACTGCATCACGGTGTGGTACACTGGTTTGATATCAACTGATAGGAAGTGCCTACAGAGGGTGGTGAATACAGCACAAGGTATTATGGGCTGTCCTGTGAATCCACTGGATGACATCATGGAAGAACGTTGCCTCAGGAGAGTGAGGAAAATTCTCAGGGATGATTCACACCCTGGCCGGCACTTTCTTGATCTCCTGCCCTCGGGCAGAAGATATAGAAGCAGGATTAGTCGCACCAACAGGGTAATGAACAGCTTCTGTCCATGGGCTGTTAGGCTGCTGAATGAAAAGATCACAACAGGGCAACCGGCTTTCGGGTTTGGTGGGTGGGCGTCTGTAAGCGAGGGGAATTAAGACTAAGAGAGCTGAGTGGCGGGTGCTCATGTAATCTCACTGCATACAAGTTGTACAAGTGACAATAAAGTATTTCAATTTCAATTTCCCAATTATCTCAAAGGCTGTCACATGGAGCAACCTTGTTTTCTCCTGCTTGGGAGGGTAGGACTTGAACAAATGGCTTCAAGTGACATGAAAAGAGATTAAAAAAACTTTCGACAGTGGAATGGTTTCCCTCAGGAGGTGGTAGACTCTCCTTCCTTGCAGGCCTTGAAGCAGATGTTGGATGGCCATCTGCCGCCGATGATTTAGTTGAGATTCCTGCGTTGCAGGGGGGTCCCTTCCAACATTACACTTCTATGATTCTACAAAGGTGAAAACTGCATTTATCGTTCAGCTGACCTCTAGCATGTGGCCCCAGGGGGGGAACGCAGGCCTCTCTGGCTGTGAAACCTGGACATCTCTTGCAAAAGAAACGAGACAACTTCAGAAAGGATAGAAGCACCACCACAAGGGTATACAGTGTATTAAAATACATACATTTTTTTTAATATAAAGACAAACTTCAAAGCCATTTTCTTTTTTTTCCAATTACAAATCAGGGTGAAGTGCGGGGGGAGATCTGAAGTGGAGGTTAGAACAGAAAGATAAAACTTTTTTTTTTGCAGTGCAGAGAATCGGAAGGAATGGAAGGGGCTGAAATATATAGATAAAAGATTATTACGTACATATATACACAGCGCCAGAAGTAGTCCATATGGATCTATGGAAGAATGACAGATCGAGATTTCATGGAGCAAAGTCTCAAAAACAAAGCCAAACAAACAAACAAACAAACAAACCCCAAGATACATCGGATGAAAAGACTGAAATTTAAATAGAATTCATTTTCATGGGCTAATGTATACAAATCAAGTTCCTAGTTGCTGGGAAAGAACATCCCACCTCTAAGAATATTATGGGTACTCCCTTCAATCCATTTACAAACTGATTCCTTTTTATTTTACATTTTACAGATTTAATTCCTGAGCAACAGCAATTTCCATCACTGACTGAATACCCCCCCCCCCCCGCCCACATCCAAACTCCCTGTTTCGGCAAGGCAAAGCCTCAGTTCATTGTGGAGGGGGGGGGAGGATCCAGACAATTCCTGAACCAGCCCCCCAAGGGCTGTTTCTGCAAAGCACGTTTCTCAAAAGGCTCAAAAAAACGCAAAGCACTGAAAGAAGGAGCTGATCTACCCCACATTTCTTTCTCCTATTTTTTTTAAAAATAGATCTCCATCCCATCGAGGCTAGAAGGGGGGAGGGGGCTAAGGTGTTGTTTTTTAAGGTTCCAATGTGCATGTGGGTGAGGAAATCCAGAATTATGAAGGGCTGAGCAGGTGTCCAGCCAATACCTGCAGGGAGGAAGACCTGTTTTGAACCAGATTTGCAAAAACAGCATCCTGCAACCGAGACAAAAGATATTTTGCAAATGGGATGCTTCCTATCGATTCCCCAGCACCCACCTTTCTTTCAGAGTACCACAAATTCCTATGCTAGTTAAACACAGACAAGCAAGCCAGTTTCTATGGAAGTTCTTGTTGGATATTAAGATATCCGGCAAGGCTGATTTCAAACTTCACAGGAGATTGTGGCAGCCTGCTTAATGGACTGCATCTACTACAGTGTGTCTGTTGAAGTATGGAAAGTAGTTTTTACCCTGCAAAAGGCTTTTCCGCCTGTGGGTCTGTTTCTGGGAGGGGTGGGGGGAAGCACCATTAGCACCCAACCCCAGAAGCCCCCCACCCTGCCCTGATTCTGAAGCAATTCTACAACTTTTAAAAACCAAGCGACTCCACTGGGTGCAAACAAATCCCACCATCGCTGTTGCAATGACTCGCACGCTTTCACAAAGAGTACGCACACCATCTCAAACAAAACCCAATTTGTGAGGACACACCGTCATTTGCAACAAATCCCAAAGTTTCTTCACCACTTTATCCAAGTTGCAAAGAAGGGGTTTGGGGGGGGGGAGGGAGAGAGAGAGAGAGAAGCAGAAAAGCACAGGGTGTGTGTTTCAGTTTCTGCGAGGGTGTGCGCTCCCCGCAAAAAAAAAAGGGGGTGCTGTCCAAGCTCATGCCGCAGGCATCACTCTTACAATTTCAAAGCCAAGCACGCTAGACCTCTACGATTTCTCATGCCCAGCGGTTTAGGAGAAAGGTTGTGTTCGGAAATGGAATGGAAGAGGTTAGCCGCGAAAATGAGGACATCGTCCTGTGGTCTGCAGAGTCCTTTTGCCATTGTGTGGCCCCTCCAAGTTTGCTTTGGACTGCCGAGGGAGGGGCCCCAAAATGGCAGAGGCTGGTTTAGGATAACCTCAGATAAGGTGGAGCCCTGATGGCAAAGACACCCAAATAGCACCATATTCTGACCAGAAACAGGGTCAAGCCTTTAGAGAGGTTTGCTGCTGAACTAATACTCTGCCCTCCTGAAAAACAAAGTTAGAAGGCGAGTTCCCTCTGCGCCCCTTACACAACATAATCTCTGTGTGCTTGCGGGCAGAGTAAAAGCATCTTAAAGCAGGTTTTACTGGCAAAGAATAAAATAGAATACCCAGCCTTCCTCCTTTCCTTGTGGCCTGTCGTTGCCAGGTCGGCTGGGTGAAAGGAATGCCCCCCCCGGGGGGGGCGGTAAAAAAGAACCCGGCCAAGCACCTTAGGGTTTTGTTTAGCATCTAGCACCAATGAAGGGAAGCAGCAGCAGCAGCAGCAGCAAATCCCACTCAGAAAAATAAATAAATTAAAACAAGGCAGGGGAAGTCCCAACAGCTCACTACAACAAGCTTCTCCCAAGAACGGCATCACAAGACAAAGTGGTGTGGGTTTCGATTTCAATGCACGGCCCTGGGGGGGTTGTTGACTGGGGAGCCCCTGAGATTCCATCTCTGTACCAGAAGCAGCAGGGCAAATATGACAGTTGTCCTTTGGGGGTGATCTTTCCAGAGGCGGGGAGTCCCGCCCCAGCGGCCGAATGGATCACCCAAGTGGATTTGTGTTTCGGCGTGGAGTTCTTGCAAACAAGACAGCACCAGCAAGAAACCTAGCTGAGTCCTCGAGGGGTCGGGTAAGGCAGGCTTCGGATGTGGACACAGGGCCTACTGCCCCAAGTCTGAACCGCCTGGTTAGTTAAAAACAAGCAGCCTGGTTTTTGTATCTTTGGCCAGCTCTCCCGTGCTTTTATAAAATCAAAACCCTGGGCTGGTCAGAGGAGAAGGGCCCACTGCCCTATTGCCTGCTTGGCTCAACACTGCTATGGAGAGGGGCCCATCCGGCATTTTAAAGACTATATTCTGAACGGAAGATCGATGCATGAAACACATACTTGCGACCTCAAGAGTACTGAAGATGAGAAGACGGGTTGAGGGGAGATGGAGGAATTTTTTTTAAGAGGGGGAGAGAAAGCGGTTGCTGGAGAGAGCTCAACTCAAGCGCAGCAAGTCACTGTTCCTGCGTCAGGTATGAGAAATTCCCACCCTACGAATTTAACACAGGGCGGAAGGTGAACAAGCAGGAATCCGTTTTAGTTTCAAACCTAGGAAAAGATTTGCAGCTGACTTGTAAGAACCAGGCCTTCAAGTGGGATTGTTTTTCTTTTTAAAGAAAAGAAAGCTAAGACTAAAGTCAAGGGAAGGGAGAGGGAAAGAAAGCGCAAACTGTATCCACACTTTCCCACGAAGTGGAAATTTGCAGGGGCCTGCAGGGGAAAGATACCCGAGTGTGGAAGGAGGGCAAGAAAGAGAAGCTGCTGGAAACCTGGCCGGTGACGCGACAGAAGGCAGTGGAGATTTATCCAAGCAAGATAAAGGGTTTTGGCAGCCAGTCCACATTCATTAGGGGGTTATTTCCGTGCTGGTCCTGCGCAGCAGAAGGAAGAAAAGGGTTGCCAGAGTAATGAGATGCATCCTCCCTGTTCCTTCTGGGGTGGGGGAACCGGAGCCAAAAGGAATTCATTCGGCTTGCAATGAGAGTTTTAAGAAACCTGGAAACAGGGAGGTTTCAGTTCTCTGCCGATGCTGAGCAGACCGACAGGGGCAAAGAAAAATAAGCAGAATGGTGAAAAGTCTTTATGAGAAGTCAGCTGTTTGCTCCAAGACCTTAGCGGAGGGGAGAGAGAGCGAGCAAGACAGATTCAGGGAAAAGCAACAGCAAGAGACTATAAAAGCCACAAGGTGGATCTTGGAAGTAAGGAAGGCAAACGTGAGACTTTAGGGACCGCTGTGGTATTGAGGGGAGCAAGAATGATACCCTCTGCTGCGATCATCACACACTTTCTTATCCTCATGCCCTTGCCATTTCCTCCCTGATTCTAGGCACACCTGAGGAAACAAAACTGCTATTTGTCTCCCGCTTCAAATTACACTACGGACACAACCTGATAAAAAAAATTAGCAGAAAGCATACGAGTGTGTATGTGTTTTTAAACAGATATATTCCCCCCTCCCCACATCTCACCATTCCCAGAAAGCTGTGTGCCTTTAAAAAAAACGTAAGAATTATTCCTATGCACTGATCACCCAAGTCACAATTTATTGTTATAAAAAAAATCAGCAAAGCCCCAGTGTTGTCAGGTGAGATACAAAAAAAGTTAAGTTTGATTGCAGTATGCACGTGTGTGTGTGTGTGTGAGTTTTATCTCTGATGCAGGGGTGTGAAATCACATTTTTAAAACACGACCCACTGAGAAGCAACAAGGACAGAAGCCGTGAGCGGACGTGTCTCTGACAGAACGTACAAAGCTGCGTGTCTTGATCAAGTATCAAAAATCTTGCCGCCGACAACACACAAAAAGGATGCCAGAACCCCAAGAAAGAGAGTTGGCAGCAGGCCCAGCGCAAGACTTGGCAGCCTGCTTTCTCAAGTTTTCCAGTGCAAGCAGCCTGGCCAACGACACCAGTGGGATGCCTCTGCGTGGCCATCGCCTCCCAAAACAAATCACCCCTGGGGGAATATTCCAAGAGCGGGAGATGGACACAAACAGGAAGGAAAGAGCACCGAGCAAGGATGATGAGCATCCTTGCTTCTTCCAAGGAACAAAGCAACAAGCCAGACAGCCGGGGACCCAATCTGCTGCCTCCAAGGGGAGGACAAACTGGGAGAGATCCTCACCGAGGGCAAGCCAGAGCCCCCAAAGATGGCATGATTAGAAAATTGTAAGCAATGGTTTTTTTGTTTTAAAGGAAACCTAGAAGACTACAAAGCCTGGACCCGGGCAAGAAAGATACCCAAGCCTGAGGCGGAGTCCCAAAATACAGGTGAAGCTGCCTGTGGCGTGAGAAAATGCCTGCCAGTGTTTGGCTGCCTGGCGGGAGCCATTCTGCCGGGAAGGGAGGGGTTGCTTTCATCGCCACCCAGCCCAGAAGCCAGTGGGTCAGGGTCCCCACCCCACCCCACCTTGAACTCCGAACACGACCCTTTTGGGTTTCACAGTTAAGGCAGAGGAATCCCCTTCCCCTCGCTTCGGAAACGCACCTGGGGGTGTCTGTTTCTGGGGCGGGAGAGGCTATGTTTTATCCCCCACGAGCACCATATCTGAATTCTGCTGGGAAGCCGGGAGGGGAGTGCGATGGCCATATCCCCACCTTCAAATAAGCATCAGATGACATTGATGGTCAGATCTACAGCATGGGGGGAGGCAGATAGCCGGACGCCCATGCAAAACGACTGGCTCCGTTCCTCCCTGGCTCCTGCTCAACGCCAGCTACTGCCCAACGGCCAACTAAGGTTGCTTATAAGGGGCCAGCTCCGAGGAGGACAAGCCCTGGATTCCTCATTTCCCTGGCTTCACTACAGAGCGGAAGAGACACAGACGATGAAGTGGACCAGACATCTGGTGGGAGCAGGTGGAATAAATTAAGAACAGTCAGACTCGCTCTATATATGAACGTGGCTTGGTATTGGTCACCCCCCCAAACACGCAAACAACCAGGCCTCTGCGCCCCGCAAAAAAACACAAAAACGAAAGCACCACGGGGGAGCTCGGCCCAGAGAGGCACAGCGTCTGTCGGGCATGGATAGCACCAAGAGAACCTTGTGGATGTGTCTCCGCTTGTGTTGGCCAGTCCTTTTGTTATTAGCAGTATTTTGTTTGTTAAAAGTCCTCTTCTTTCCCCCCCTCCCCCTTCCCCGGCGTGTTTTTTCTCCAGTTCCAAGACTTTGCGTGGAACGAACACACACAAGAGCGGAGGGGGGGGTGCCTTTTGTGAAAACACGTGTTCTCAAACTTCAAAAAATATATAAATATCTAAACTATATCAACAATACAAATCGGAGGCCGTTGTCGCCTTCTGCAGTTTGAATATATCTAGAGAGATATATACATATACATATATATTATATAATATAATATACATATATATATATATATACACACACACATACACATACACTTAAGATTTCACAGTAGCATTTTCTTCCGGCTTTTAGGCTTAGGACTCAAGGGTTCCATTCCGTTTGCCTGTCTCTTTCCTTGTCTGGTTTTCCTGTGTGTGTCCAGTAGTAAAGAGAGATGGGGAGGAGGGGGAGTGGAGGAGCAGAAGCCCCTCTCTACAGCGGTTGAGGGCAGCACCTTCAAGTGGAAGTGGAGAGGCGTTGGTCCAGGCTGGCCTTGCATAGGTCACGTGGGGGGTTGAGGTAGAAGGTCCTTAGTTACCTGTGGGAACAGGGGAGGGGAGAGGAGAAGCACACTTTAAGCCAGCGGATTATGGACAGTTCACGAAACCAAGGAATCAAGGATGGCGCGGGCAGGGCTGGGGAGGTTTGACCCAGTGCGGCCCTCCAGAGCCACTACCTGGCCCTCAGAATTCTCACCTCGCTTGACCTGCAAGACAGAGCCAGTGTGGCATAGTGCTGGTTCCCAAACTTGGGTCTCCGGCTGTTTTGGGACTACAAATCCCATCATCCCTGACCACTGGCCTTGCAAGCTAGGGATGATGGGAGTTGCAGTCCAAAAGCAGCCGGAGACCCCAGTTTGGGAAACACTGGGTTGGAGCGTCAGACTGGACGTGGGAGAGCCCAGAGTTCAAATCCCCCTCTCGGCCACGGCAGCTCACGGACTTTTCTCAGCCTAATCCAGCGGTTCTCAACCTGTGGGTCCCCAGATGTTGTTGGACTACAACTCCCATCATCCCTGAGCTCTGGCCTTGCTAGCTAGGGGTGATGGGAGTTGTAGTTCAACAACATCCTAGAAAAAGAGGTGCCATGAACGCCTTCCTTGTTCTCTTATAATGGCAAGGAGCCCCCCCACCCCCCCGAGAACTGCTGGAACAAGAGTTCTGGCGAGTTCCAGCTGAAGAAAACGCCCTGGGAATAACCAGGTACACCACACCTTGAGCCCTTGGGAGGAAAAGGTGGGATATGAATACAAGAATGATGATAAGGAGGAGTTTTATTTCTTTGTGGGCAAACAAGGCCTCTCTTCCTCGACCCTCCAAACTCGGGTTACAGTTATTGCAAGTCATCGCCAGTTATTAATTTTTCAGGTCCAGGCATGATGCCATCTGCCTGGTAATAACAATTTAGTCAGGAAGCTGCTTTATGATGAGTGAGGCCACTGGTCCAACCAGCTCAGTAATGTCTACACTGGCTGGCAGCTTCAGCTCTCCAGAACAGGAGCCTCTCCCAGCCCTGTCCGGAGACGCCATTCTGCATGCGAGGGCAGAAGCTGCACTGCTGACCCCCCCCCCAGGAAGGTAGTGAAAAGGACCGTGAGATCAACCAAGAACAACAACAACATCATTTATATACTGCCTATCTGATCAGGTCACCCCAGCCACTCTGGGCAGCTTCCATCAAATCAAAACACAGTAAATCAAACATTAAAAACCTCCCGACACAGGGCTGCCTGTCTTCCAAATGTTACCAAGAAGGCTCTCTGCCTGGTTCCCTGCAACCTCACTTCTCGCAGTAAGGGAACCACCAGAAGACCCTTGGAACTGGACCTCAGTGTCTGGGCTGAACGATGGGGGTGGAGACGCTCCTTCAGGTCTACTGGGCCGAGGCCGTTTAGGGCTTTCAAGGTCAGCACCAACACTTTGAATTGTTCTTGGAAACGTACTGGGAGCCAATGTAGGTTTTGCAGGACCGGTGTTATGTGGTACCAGTTACCAGTCTAGCTGCCACATTCTTTATTTTCCGAGTCACTCTCAAAGGTAGCCCCACGGAGAGCACATGGCAGTAGTCCAAGCAGGGCATGCACCACTCTGGCAAGACAGGGCGCAGGAAGGGAGGGTCTCAGATGGAGCTGGTAGACAGCCACCCTGGACGCAGGACTGACCTGTGCCTCCATGGACAGCAGTGAGTCCAAAATGACCCCCAGGCTGTGCACCTGGTCCTTCAGGGTCACAGTTACCCCATTCAGGACCAGGGATTCCCCCACAGCTGCCCGACCCCTTTCTCCCAGATTCAACCTCAATCCATTAGCCGCGACCCACCCCACAACCACCTTGCAAGAGGACAAAGCTTACACACGGCCGCAAGGGCAGACATGTGGCTCCATTGCCTCCGAAGAAGCTGCCTGCCCCACCCCACCCGCCCCTCCCGGCCAGCCTTACCTTACGGAGCACGAACACTTAAAGGGTCAAGCCGAGCCCATTACCGCGGCTTAACCCCGGGGAGGTGCGAAGCGTAAGGAGACTGCAGGCCGAGCGTGACCCACATAGCGGGCGCAGCGGAGGCAGCGGCGCTGGGCTGCGGGATCCCGGGCGCGGCCTGGGCTAGCGCCAAGCGGGGCAGAGGCGGGTGGTGGACAGTGAAGGAAGGGCGGGAGGATTTGTGCTGGAGAGAAGCTAGCTTAATAGACAAAGCGGAGTTAGCGGGGGAAGAGGAGGACGGGGGCGGCAAGAAAGCCTCGGAGCCCGGAAGGGAGGAGAAGGCCTGCAGGAGGACGGGGTCGCTGCTGGAGGCGAGGAGGGGAGGGGGCGGAGGCAAGGAGACGTTGGGAGGCGGGGTGCGCCGGGACGGGTGCGCCGGGGTTCGCGCGAGGTGCTGCGTCTCGCCGGAGGGGGCCGGGGGCGAGTGGAACGATGGGGAGGTGGGAGTCACCTGCAGAGGGTTCAGACTCAGCACGGCGGCGGCGCAGCTGGAGACAGCGCTGCTGCCAAAGTGGAGGGAGGAGGAAGAGGAGGAGAAAGACGGAAGGGAAGGCGAGGGAGCAGAGGAGGAGGAGGAGGAGGAGGCAGAAGGCACCACATGGTTAAAAATACCTGCAAACAGGAGAAAGAAACAAACTCAGCAGGCGGAACTTTGGCACGGCTCACAGCGAGAGAAGCAAAAACAACAACGACAACGTGACGCAACACAACCAGGGGGGAAATAAATTATTTTTTTTAAAGCAAGCAAGCAAACTTAAAAAAGATCGCAGCAGCCGCAGCTTGACAGACAAATGCGCAGCATGGAGAAAATGAACGACAGCCGCAGCGGCAAGCGATGAGCAGCGATGGTGCAGAAGCTGAGCGGGGGGGGTAGAGGCTTGCTCACTTACCTGTCTCCTTTTATGCGCCAGGGGGAAGGGACTTTGGCTGAACTGAGAGACCCAACAGCGCACCCATTTCTAAGGCCCTCTTTTTGGCGACAGCAAGCTAGTCTCAAGGCTGCTGCAGCCACTCTGCCCCGGAAACACGACTTCTCCCAAAAAGAGAGGCTCTTAGGAGGAGGAGACCTTCAGGCACGCATGTTTGTGGGGAACTGGCATGTTTCCTCCTTGGTTCCCCTTGCTGGCTGGGGGAAGACACCAGGCAACATTTGGGGAAGGCACCAGGTAGGCTAAGGATGCTCTGTGTATCCCCAGCCCGCCCCCCCTTCTTTGTGGAACACAGCTCAGCACAAGTGGAGTGGGGGATCCCCCAGAAAAGAGCGCTTGAAAACCTGGTTTCGACCTATAAAGCCTTAAACGGCTCAGGACCGCAATACCTCAAGGATCGCCTCTCTCCATATGAACGTACCCAGACCCTGAGATCCTCCAAGACCCTTCTTTGGGTGCCTGTCCCATGAAAGGTCTAGAGGTTAGCAACACGAGAACAGGGCCTTTTCTGCAGTGGCTCCCCGCTTGTGGAATGCTCTTCCCAGGGAGAGCCTGGTGCCTTCATTATATACTTTTAGGCACCAGGCAAAAACATTCCTCTTCAACCAGTCCTTGGGCTGATAAATACCCTGCAGCCTTTGAAATGTATCTGTGAGAAGGGGAGTAGTGTTTTGCTGTTTTGCTTTAATTATTTACTGGTGTTTTGTCTTGTATTTTACTCTATGAACTGCCCTGGGGTGTCCTGATGAAGCGCAGTATATAACTTCAATAAAGACGCATAAAGAAATAAAACCCACCTAACTGTGGAGTGGGGCTGCAGAGAGGGTGTGAAAAAAGCTGTCCCTGCCCCCTTTCTCGGCTGTGCCCCCAGGGAAGGAAGAACCCCGAAGCTCCGCCTTACCTCCAACTGTTCCACCTGTCACCCCGGGGGAGAAGCTGCCCATCGTGTGAGAGTTGGTCAGTCGGGTGGCAGCCGACGAGACATGAACCAGACTGGCGGCTGGCATGGAGCTGAACAGGGACTGCAGTACCGAAGAGTTCGTCACCATAGGGCCCAGGGGGAACTGCGAGCCAGTGGTTAGCGAGTTCAAGAACGGGTGAGCCACCATGGAGGAGGAGGAGGAGGGCACAGAGGAAGGAGAGCTGCCCGTGGGGGCCACAGACAGGCCTTTGCCGTTGAGCAGGCCGCCAGGAGGGGTGGCGGCGGCAGCAGCGATGAAGAGGTTGTGGCCGTTCTTCAGCTCGACGGCCTCCCTTTCCCTGCCCTTCCCGGCTTTGCTGCCGTGTAGCACCGAGGACTTGTCCAAAGCGGCTCCCAGGCGGGCGCTCAGCTCGCCGGGGTCTTTGCCCTTGAGGCCGCTGGGCCAGTTGGAGTCTTCCCCTTTTGCGAGGGCTCCTAGGCCCTCCAGCTGCCTTTTGCTCAGGAAGGGGTTCGTCTCAGAGACCCCACCGCCCTCCTTGCTGCGCTGCGCCAGGAAGCTCAGGGGCGAGCTGCCCGCCAGCGCCGCAGCCACGTCCGCCGCGGCCTTGTGCGGGAGAGGAGCACCGTCAATAAAGCTATGTAAACCGAGGTCGGCCGGCAGCCCGCTGTTGTAAGCAAATCCATTCATGGTCTGGCCGAGTCTGTCGAGGGCGGCCGAGGCCCCATGCTTCCTTGGGTGGGCCGAGACCTTGTTGTCGCCCCCCGAGCCGTCCTCGGAGGGCGGTCGGAAGGCGAAAAGGGAGTTCTGGCTCAGCGACGGGGCCTGCAGAGGACTGTCCACTGCTTTGGTCAGGTTGATGTCAGAAATGGGAGAGAAGGTCGACTTCCACTTGCTGCTGTTCATGTTTTCGCTGGCCTGCTTCCTCCCAGCTAAGCTCATGCCTGGGATTTGGGGAGGCAGGGGAAGGAATGTGTGTGTGTGTGAGAGAGACACACACAAGGAGAAGGCGAGAGAGAGAGAGGCGGATGGGGCGAGGAAGGGGCAAAGAGACGCAGACAGACAAGTGGAGCAGGAGTGAGAGAGGCAATAGGAGAAGAGACAGAGACGGATGGGGAGCAAAAGAGAGCACCGTCAGCACCAAATAGCAACCAAGGAAGAAGAAGAAGAGTTTGGATTTGATATCCCGCTTTATCACTACCCTAAGGAGTCTCAAAGCGGCTAACAATCTCCTTTCCCTTCCTCCCCCACAACAAACACTCTGTGAGATGAGTGGGGCTGAGAGACTTCAGAGAAGTATGACTAGCCCAAGGTCACCCAGCAGCTGCATGTGGAGGAGCAGGGAATCGAACCCGGTTCACCAGATTACGAGGCAACCGCTCTTAACCACTACACCACACTGGCTCCCTGGAAGCAGAACCTCCCAACACTTTCGATATGCCTTGACATTCCTTCATTATATACAGAAGAAGCATCATTTTCAAGACCAGCCTGGCGAATCTAGAACGGCATTTGACAATCAAACATAGCTAATATTCTTTTTGCAGGTGAAGACAGCTTTTGTGCTCAGTCACCTAATCCGTATGGAACTGCACTTATTTTACATGCACCTGTTACAAACACCCAGCACCACCCTAAGCAGGCAGTCTAAAACAGCTTTCCCCCCAGACCCACACCAGTGGCCTCCACACTTACTGTTCTCCATCGCCTTCTGCGGAGATTTGCTTTCCAGTGATATCGTCGCGATTTTTCTCTCAATTCTAGGAAGGGAGGAAGAAGAAAAGAAAAGCCGTTTACCTTAAGCCAGGGGTTCCCAAACATCTCCCCACCCCATGGGTCACGAGAAAACTGCTTGCGGTTTTAGTAGACCGCTTACATTAGGGTTTCCCAAACTTGGGTCTCCAACTGTTTTGGGGCTACAACTCCCGTCACCCCTAGTGGTTAGGGAAACCCAGGCTTACATGATTCTTCTGCCTGTCCTGACAATTAAAATACCCTCTTGCTAGATGTTTTTTTATTGTATTTTCAGAGGCACGACTGGCACTATACAGCTTTGGACAAATGCTGAAAATGCACCACTGCACCCCTGCCTTTAACACCTGAGCTCCGTATTTCTAGAACAGGCATAGGCAAACTCAGTCCTCCAGATGCTTTGGGACTACAACTCCCATCATCCCTAGCTAACAGAACCAATGGTCAGGGATGATGGGAATTGTAGTCTCAAAACATATGGAGGGCTGACCAATGGTCAGGGATGATGGGAATTGTAGTCTCAAAACATATGGAGGTCCTAGAACCTGCATCATTTCTGGGATCATAAGTTGTTCAAGATCGATTTTAACGTGTTTTGATTAATGTAACCCTCCCTGGAACTTTAGTGTGAAGAGTTGGGGAACAATTTATCATCACCACCACCATAATCATCATTATTTATTTATTATTATTTTTATTATTATTTATTCAATTTATACACCACCCTTTATCAAAAGATCCCAGGGTGCTGTACAACATTAAAAACGCATTATAGAATGTGGTAAATGTGATAAATATCATTTATCAATGATAAAAACGTAACAGAAAGCATACTATACTGACAGACAGCCTAATAGTAAAATAGTCATTATAGTAACAGTCCTCTCCCCCACACTTTCATAGGCCACAGATTATTTAATAGGCATAGGCCTGGGTAAAGAGGAATGTTTTTGCCTGGCACCTAAAGGCATGTAGTGATGGCAACAGGCAAATCTCTCTGGGGAGAGCATCCCACAATTAGGGAGCCACTGCAGAAAAGGCCTGTTCTCTTGTTGCCACCTTCCGAACCTCTCTGGGAGGGCACACACAGGGTCTGGATCAGTTCATATGGGGAGAAGCTTAAGGTATTGAGTTCCTGAAGTGTGCAAGTCTTTATTGTTATAAACTGTTATACTGGGAATTTTTTTATGTTTGCGTTGTATTATGTTTTCATATGTACTGGAAACCACCCAGAGTGGCTGGGGAAACCCAGGCCAGATAGGTGGGTATAATTATTATGATTATGATTAAACAAAAGCAGCAATTAAAGTAGAATTGAAAAATCAATATGCATTTTTAACAGGGACATGCTGTGGACCTCCTGAACAGAGCTGGCAGATCGCCAGAGGTCGACAGCCTTTCATTTAGGCTGTTAAAAATCCTCACTTGCCATGTAAGCCTTGAGGACAAAACGGGGGAATGAAAAAGCCACCAACAAGGCAGATCAGACAGTCACTCGATAGCTTTGGAACACAGAAGAGAGAGGACACAACGAGCCAACCCCCTGCTTCTTGGTTGTAGGATCCAAACCGGGGCACCTCCAGACTCCCTTCCCAAAATCCTGGACAGCAACTGATGGCTAGTGTAGGCTTGGGAAAACCCAGCCAGATGGGTGGGGTATATGATGATGATCATCATCATAGAATCATAGAGTTGGAAGAGACCACAAGGGCCATCGAGTCCAACCCCCTGCCAAGCAGGAAACACCATCAGAGCACTCCTGACATATGGTTGTCAAGCCTCTGCTTAAAGACCTCCAAAGAAGGAGACTCCACCACACTCCTTGGCAGCAAATTCCACTGTCAAACAGCTCTTACTGTCAGGAAGTTCTTCCTCATGTTTAGGTGGAATCTTCTTTCTTGTAGTTTGGATCCATTGCTCCGTGTCCGCTTCTCTGGAGCAGCAGAAAACAACCTTTCTCCCTCCTCTATGTGACATCCTTTTATATATTTGAACATGGCTATCATATCACCCCTTAACCTCCTCTTCTCCAGGCTAAACATGCCCAGCTCCCTTAGCCGTTCCTCATAAGGCATCGTTTCCAGACCTTTGACCATTTTGGTTGCCCTCCTCTGGACACGTTCCAGTTTGTCAGTGTCCTTCTTGAACTGTGGTGCCCAGAACTGGACACAGTACTCCAGGTGAGGTCTGACCAGAGCAGAATACAGTGGCACTATTACTTCCCTTGATCTAGATGCTATACTCCTATTGATGCAGCCCAGAATTGCATTGGCTTTTTTAGCTGCCGCGTCACACTGTTGGCTCATGTCAAGTTTGTGGTCAACCAAGACTCCTAGATCCTTTTCACATGTACTGCTCTCAAGCCAGGTGTCACCCATCTTGTATTTGTGCCTCTCATTTTTTTTTGCCCAAGTGCAATACTTTACATTTCTCCCTATTAAAATTCATCTTGTTTGTTTTTGCCCAGTTCTCTAATCTGTCAAGGTCGTTTTGAAGTGTGATCCTGTCCTCTGGGGTGTTAGCCACCCCTCCCAGTTTGGTGTCATCTGCAAATTTGATCAGGATGCCCTTGAGTCCATCATCCAAGTCGTTGATAAAGATGTTGAATAAGACCAGGCCCAAGACAGAGCCCTGTGGCACCCCACTAGTCACTCTTCTAATGATGATGATAAAAAATTTTTTGTACCCTGCCCATCTGGCTGGATTTCCCCAGCCACTCTGGGCAACTTCCAACAAAGATTAAAAAATACATTAAAATGTCACACATTAAACACTTCCCTGAACAGAGCTGCCTTCAGATGTCTTCTAAATGTCAGGTAGTTGTTTATCTCTTTGACATCTGGTGGGAGGGCGTTCCACAGGGTGGGCGCCACTACCGAGAAGGCCCTCTGCCTGGTTCCCTGTAGCTTTGCTTCTTGCAGTGAGGGAACCATCAGAAGACCCTAGGCACTGGACCTCAGCGTTTGGGCAGAATGATGGGGGTGGAGACGCTCCTTCAGGTATACTGGGCCGTTTAGGGATTTAAAGGTCAACACCAATACTTTGAATTGTGCTCTGAAATGTACTGAGAGCCAATGTAGGTCTTTCAAGACCGGTGTTATATGGTCTCGGCGGCCACCCCCAGTCACCAGTCTAGCTGCCGCATTCTGGATTAATTGCAGTTTCCAGGTCACCTTCAAAGGTAGCCCCACATTGAGCGCATTGCAGTAGTCCAAGCTAGAGCATGCACCACTCTGGCAAGACAGTCTGCGGGCAGGTAGGGTCTCAGCCTGCGTACCAGATGGAGCTGGTAGACAGCTGCCCTGGATACAGAATTGACGATGATAATAATAATTATTTTTATTATTATTAAAGTACTGAGCCAGGAAGGCCAACAGGCTTGACTCATTTGAAGGCAGTTTCCTACGGCAGTGAGGTCTTTCCAACGCAAGACCAGGGCCCCGCAGGGGTGTTCCCCGCTACAAGGCGAGGTCCACACTCACCTGGTGCTGTTGTGGTCATCCTCTGAGCCCTGCTCCTCATCAGAAGTCAGCGGCGAGTAATGGATGCCATTGCTCTGGGTCAGGGGCTTCTCCTTTTTCAGCACGGGGGGCTGGTCGCTGTCCTGGTAGGGAACAGGAGAGTTCTTCAGGGAGTTTTCAGGGGAAGAAATGGCTGTTATTTCTAAAGGCTGGTTAATGTTACTGACCTGAGGAGGAAAGACAGAAGAAGAAGAAGAAGAAGAGAAGCATTTAAGGATTAGGGAAGCACTCCTAACGTTACGGCATGTTTTGTGGGGGTTTTGCGCTCTTATTTTCTCGCTATTTATAGTGTTTATCTACCCCAAACTGCAGCCAAAAAGGACCCCAGGAGCACCTTTTTCCAATTGGTTAATAGGTGACCATCCCCTCGGCCTTAGAGCTTTACATTTAAGGGACACGGCAGAAATTTGTATCAGATCCAGAAATACAAAACTCACTTTCACTCCACCAAATCACAACATTTAGCATTTGTGATCTGTTTTGTTGCTTTCGTTTTTTTCTACAGTGTCTGCTCCCTGTTTGTTTGGAAAACAAATACCATGTTCTTAGAAACGAATAGACATACATTAAAAGAAACTGCAGCTTCTGCATCATTCCTATGTTTTGTAACTTTGGTTTTGTGGGGTTTTTTGTCTGTCTATTCTATCTATTTATTTATCTAGGCATAGCAAAAAGAGAAACGGGCAGGGAAGAGAGAGGGAAGGCTGAAGAAAAGCTTGTCCAGCTTCTCTGTTCCAGGGGAGTAGGACAAATGCTTTACTTCAAAGATGACATATTCTGCTGACCAACATTTCACTGTCTGTGGCAAAGGAGAAGATTATAGGACACGGGTGTCAAACACAAGGCCCGCGGACCGAATCCGGCCCGCCAGACCTCGTCATGTGGCCTGTGTAGCCGCCGCCGCCAGCCTTCACCTTTTATTCTCGCTTTTTTTTTTTCTTTTGACACAAGAAAGCCGCCTCTTCAGCGCATGCGCAGCAGCCTACAAGCCAGAGAACGTCTGCCCTCTAGTGGCGCCAAACTGCTGATGCGGCCCCCGATGAATTTGAGTTTGACACCCCTGTTATAGGATCAAAGACTCACAGAGCATCCTAACTGCACTAGCTATGAGGGGCTACAGGTTGATATTTATGGGGCTTCTGCAGGTAGGAATGCAAACCGCAAAGGGCCGCACTGAAAGGGGATTGCACAATTTATTTATTATTGATTTTGTAAAATCTACGCACTGCTTATTTGAAAAAAGAAAAAGAAACACCTCAAAGCGGTTTGCTAAAGACAGAACAGTAAAAATCAAGGGGGGGGGGGAATCGCAACCCTACTTTAAAACATGCGAAGTTGAGATGCTAAAAGAGATTAAAATGACCTCACCTTTCTAAGCATCTGGGTAAAGGTAAAGGGACCCCTGTCCATTAGGTCCAGTTGTGGACGACTCTGGGGTTGTGGCACTCATCTCGCTTTACTGGCCGAGGGAGCCGGCGTACAGCTTCTGGGTCATGTGGCCAGCGTGACTAAGCCGCTTCTGGTGAACCAGAGCAGCACACAGAAACGCCGTTTACTTTCCCGCCGGAGCGGTACCTATTTATCTACTTGCACTTTGACGTGCTTTTGAACTGCTAGGTTGGCAGGAGCAGGGAGCTCACCCCGTGGCGGGGATTTGAACTGCCGACCTTCTGATCGGCAAGCCCTAGGTTCAGTGGTTTAACCCACAGCGCTACCCGCATCTAGATTTGCCTAAACAGGAATGTTTTTAGCAGGCACCAAAACGAGCAAACTGAAGGCCTGATATCAATAAGCAGGGAGTTACAAAGTGAAAGAGCTAACCAATTGAGTTCTTACAGATGTGGAACAGGCATAATGTGGCGCCCGCAGAAGGGCCGATTCCACCGAATGATGCGATCAGGTGGGCACCTGTCAGGTGAGGTGATCTCACCAATCCACAGAGGGCTCTCGCTCTCTCCCTGTCTGATCACCTGGAGGCGACTCTGGCTTGCATAGGCTAGTGGCTGCATAAATCACCCCACCTGAAACCACCCAAAACAAGCAAGCAAGCAAGCAAGCAAGCAAACCACCTTGGTTCTCACCATGGAGTTGATATTGAGGGGAGACCCCGACGGCTGAGCGAAGAGCCCAGCCACCGCAGGCAGCGGTTTGCGCTTGGGCGACACACCGGAGTTGGTGCCCGGTGCCCCCGTGGAGGAGCGCTTCCTCCGTCCGCGCTTCTTCCCATCCTGGCCGCACTCTGCCCGGATGCTCGCCGTGTGGGCGCTGTGCTTGCTGGGTGGGCAGTGCTTGACGGTCCCAGTGGCAGGTGAGATGGTGAAGATGAACCTCCTCTTCCCATCGCTCTCGGGGTCGGAGAAGGCTGGCTCCATCCCTTGCGGGTCACCCCTGGTGCCACCGCCGCCCTCGGCCAGTGCCTTCTGGGAGTCCACGTACTGCAGGACGCCAGCCAGGCCCTGGGGGGCGCCGTTGAGCCTGGGGCTGGCTGAGTGCTGGTGGGCGGGTGAGCTCTGGGCCGAGGCCCGGGAGGGCATGGCCAGGAACGAGGGCTGCTGTGGGGTGGAGCTCCGGGACCCCGCCACCGAGTTGAACAGGCTCCCCGAGCTGGAGGCGTCCTCCAGGGCCGTGTGGTCGATGGTGGGGTTCAGCGGGGCGGGGCTGCTTGGGAACGCCCCGTTCATCGCCATGGAGCCAGACATGTAAGAAAAACCTGCGAGGTTGAAACAGATATATACCAAAAAATGTTGGTTTAATCTCTTGGCAGCTGCAATTGAATTGGACTATGCCGAACTGGCAAGTTTAGCAGGGAAAATTAAATATCAGGGTGAGATACACTTTTAGGAGGACTGGGAAACATTCGTAGATCATTTTAAAAAACTGCTGTAAACATGCTGAAACGCAAGTAGGCCCTGAATAAGAACAGCAGTTAAGATAGTATTTGAGAAAATTCTGGTGAAGATAAGGTGCAGAATAACTGTAATATGCAGCAATATTGGAAAATTTGGAGGAATAAAGGGGAAGTCCAGTGTTAATTGACTAACTGGAAAATGTTATATTCATTTGTTTTTTGGGGTTTAAAAAAAAAAATTAAAAATTTGAAGCGCAGACAAAAGTTGGTTAATTTCTTTATGTATGCAATGATAGCAGGAAGAATGTTTCATGTTCAAAAATGGAAAGAGGATGAGGTCTCAAAGAAGGAAGAAGGGCTTACTGAAAATGATGGCAAAGCTAATAACAAAAATTAAGAGATCAAAACGAGGAATAGTTCTTTGAGGACTGGAAAACTTTTTGCAGAATATCTGAAGAGGTATTGCGATTGCATGAAAATGCAAGCAGGATTTGAAATATGAGCAATGGCAGAAAGACGTTAAGGCTAATAATTTAGGATGTGGAGGTAAAATATGCAGTGTCAAAGGATTAACACAGAACATCGGGGAGGGGTGATTGGGAGCCAATGGATAAACGAAACTTATTGTTGATGGTAAAGTATGAAAATATTTGAAAACTAAATAAACCAAAAATTTTTTTAGAGAAAAATACTAAGAGAGATTAAAATCACCCCACCTTTCTCAGAATCTGGGTAGGCTTGTCTAAACAGGAATATTTTCAGCAGGCACCAAAACAGCTGCTTTAACATCCCTAGGCACCTGGAAGAGCTGAAATCCACCCCATCGGGGAAGTTGGGGTTGAGAAGGGAGATGGGGAACAACTCACCTGAGGTAGCCAAAGGTGGCATCTTTCCACCGGCGGCACTGCTAATGCCGTTATGAGAACTAGCACCATATTGTTTTTCAAGTGTTGAAAAGGAGTCTCGGATCTGGTGGACGGGGCTGGGGGTGCTTCTCTGGAGGGACGAAGGGGGAAACGGGAAAGAGAGAGAGAGAGAAAAGAGAGAGAGAAGGGTTGGTTGAGCTTCTGCGGAGGAAACAGACTTTAGACTGCTGCTCCTGTTAAAAGTGGCTGGACCGCTGGGCAGGCAAGCAAGCGACCGCAAAGAGCGTTAGTCACCGAATCACAGAGTTGGAAGGGACCCCCAACGGTCATCTAGTCCAGCCCCCCTGCCGCGCATGAATTCTCGTCCAAAGGGGTTAGGAGAGACGCTGCTAATTAACACCAACTGAAGGCGCTGCTTTCACCTCAAAGTATGGGCCAGTTCAGCTCAGTGGCTCCTGCTCTGACTGGCAGCAACACCCCACGTATCCCAAGCACAGGTAGGGTCTGCATTTCAAAAGAAATTTAAAGAAACAAAACTGTGGAGATTGCAGTGATCCCACCGCTCACCTCCTGCCAACTGAAGCCTCGGAGACTGCGGCCATTGAACCCGTCACCTTCCGCCGACTGAGCTGTTATCAACCCAGTCACCCATAATTTAACAAGGTACTTTTCACTGTACAAACTATGGCGGTGAACCTGCAGCCCTGCGGAGGTTGTTGGACGCACAACTCCATTCGGCTCCAGGCAGCGTGGCCAAAGTTAGGAAGGACAGGAGTTGTGGTCCGCTTTCTAGAGGGTACCATGTTTGTGTGTCACCAACACACCAGCCACTCTGGGCGGCCTCCAACTCTTCTTGGGGGGGGGGCACATTGCTCCATGTAGTATGCACCCCCCCCCCCCCCGGTTAGATATGCCTTCACTCAGCTCAGATTTCAAACGATGCCTACTGAATATCTGGCTGGGAGACAGACAGCCTCTGTACACGTGGATCAGGGCCTGTTGAGGATCTTGCACATTATATTCTATATTGTCCATTGTATGATTCACCCAGAGCTAAATTTATCTTCCCTTTTCAGATTGCCTTAAAAGGTCAACTGGACGACTTGAAAATTAAATGGCTGTTGGCGCATGTTGATAAGCGCATCAGTTATAGGGGTGGCACCATTCACACCAGCGTCAAGAAAGATAAGGGCAACCTTTCTGGATAGCACAAGTGCCAACCCCAGGGATGCTGACCAGAAGGAAAGCTTTTAAAATTCTGGACATTTTAGATTTGTCCTGGTCTGGTGCATGTAATGTCTTTCGTTCTGTAGTTGTGTTATCTGTGCTTATATGTGTTTCCTCTGGATATGAACGGGATCCGTTCCGGAGCCCCGTTCGCATCTAGAAGCAAACGTAACTAGCAATGGCACATCTGTGCACACGGGCGTCGCTTTTCGCCGCTTCTGCGCATGCACATGATGTCATTTTGAGCGTCTGCACATGTGCAAGTGGCAAAGCCTGGAAGTAACGCACTCCGTTACTTCCGGGTTGCCGCAGAGCGCAACTTGAATGCGCTCAACCCAAAGCGCATTCAACCTGAGGTATGACTGTATTGTGATGGACATTGGCTATAAAAATAAAATCCCCTCCTGAGAGCAGAAAACTCAGCTTCTTAGATCGGGGTGAAGGAGACTGGCTGCCAAGGGACCACAACTCCCATCAGCCAGCACAGCCAACGGTGAGGAGAGTTACAAGTCCAACAATGTCAGGGGTGGGTGACGGGACACAGATGTTCCTTGCCCGCAACCGTTTCTTAAAAAATAAAATAAATTCAAACAAACACTCTCCAAGAGAAGACAGGGGAACGAAAACAGCAGCAAAACCAGACACCTAGTCCAAAAGCTGCTTGGCCAGTTTTAACAGTAGAACAAGGATCAGAATTCTTCCACTTCTAAGCCCTGCGTTCTGCTTTCTAGACCAGGGTTTCCCATACTTGTTGGACTACAGTTCCCATCATCCCTAGCTAAGAAAGACCAGTGGTCAGGGATGATGGGAACTGTAGTTTCCCAAACTCGGGTCTCCAGCTGTTTTTGAACTACTACAACTCCCATCAAACCTATCTAGCAGGATCCATGGTCAGGGATGATGGGAATTGCAGTCCAAAAAACAGCTGGAGAACCCCTGTTCTAGATGAAGCCAGGTAGCAGAACGCAGAGGCAGATCTCTGGGACCCATGAGGACTAACAGAGTAGCATTTTTTTGTTTTTTTTTAAGAAGGGGGTTGGGGTAAGAAAAGGAAAGGAAATTTCTCAGGAATCTGTGCCACGCATCTGATGAATTGGTCTCCCTTCTGCAATACTGGGAGGGAGTTCTCAAGGAGTCAAAACTTTGGGTCATGACTTCTTTGAGTGCAACCTGCACAGAGAGGACCATCCTAGACTACTTTGCTCCTTTACGGGGAAAGGTCAAAGGAAAAGCACCTGGAAAAAATATATAGATATAAATATTGACAAGCAAGTCAATAAGCGAGTTAGCAGTCAAGATCCTCTCCTGTGTTCAAAGACTTTGTAGCATCTGGATAGCTGAGTTGGTTAGACCATGGTGCTGATAACGCCAAGGTTGCAGGTTCAATCCCTGTATGGGGCACCTTCATATTCCTGCATTGCAGGGGGTTGGACTGGATGATCTTCAGGGCCCCTTCCAACTCTGCAATTCTATGATTCTAAGAGGATAATCCCAAATCCAAGTTGTATCTCACGCTTTCATCTATTGTACCATAAGCACGCCTGCGTTTCATCATGCTGTTATTTCTAACAAGCACACGTTATGATCCTCAGCGTTCCTATTCCGTTTTCGACGGGTCTGCGACAGCATAACAATCAATCAACTGCATCAGATTCCTGATTTTCAGATGCCGGAGGAGTAGGGCGGGAAGAGAGAATGAAAGCAGCTAAGAGCTGGAGCTATCCGTAGGGTTCGCAACTTAAAAGATAATGTTGGGAGCTGCCCCCAAGGCCCGTCAGATTGGCTTTTTTATAGCAAGGGGTGAGGAGGAGGAGGAGGAAGAGGAAGAGGAGGAGGAGGGGAAAGCACCCTTACTCACCACCTTCTCAATACGGCTAGGTAGGACTACGCTGGCCAGGGGGATACTAACGGGGAGTTTATTGGGCTGCACTGTGCTCAGGGGGATGCTGATGGGAAGGCTGGTGATGGTCTCCCCGTTACTCGCGGACGTCCTCTCTCGCAAAGCCTGCAGACACACAAAAAAGCAGAGAAGGCCAAAATAATGCAGCGCCCCCCCTTTCGCCTTCCGAGCCAAGAAGCTCTCAAAAGGACGCTTAGCGGAAGGAGAGCATGGAGCGCTTGCAAGCAATTCCCCACCCCAACAAATATTCTTAAAAAGACACGAACAAGAGGTCAACTGCATCAGCCAGCCAACATACACACACACACGCACAGTTTGCCGTTTCGGTCAGAGTACAACAGGGGTCCATTTAACCACAGTGGCCGTGGAGATGGGGAATATTACACGCGTGCTGGTTTTTGCTAAGATAAACAGACGAGCGCCAGCAATGTCATTTTGGTTCCCCCATTCACAAATGTTTGAGGCCGGACTTTGGAAACCAGGGCTGATTGCAGCTTGGCGCTTCTGACACATTTAAGAAAGGGACAGTTCTGGGGGGGGGGGGGAGAGAGAGAGAAATGCATTCCACACCCCACTGAGACCAGACAACAGTACAGGCACGTACTTGTGACACTGCAAGAGAGAAAACGCTGCATCAAACAGACCCAAGTCTAACCTCCAGAGTCGTGTAAAATGTATTTTAACATACAGCACTCTCAATCTGGGCACTTTATTATGCAGTGTGGGTTTTTCGGGTCCTGAAGAATTCTCTTTGGCTCGGGACACAACCTGCATTTCCCCATCAGTATGCTCTGAGCATAACCGATCAATGTTTCCCGTTGGCACAGAGATTTCCTCTTGTGCAATGGGGACCCCCCCCCCCAATTCCATCCTGTAGAGTTACTTCAAATCTGCTCTAAAGGGTTGGGGGAAACCCCAGAACTGAATTAGAGGGCACACAGGGGGTGGGGGAAGAGTCCCTTCGCACAAGCAGAAATCCCTGCACTGAAGGGAGATTTACTTAGCATTGGATTCAGCCCACAACCTACTCAGCGTTGGATATGTGGGATAACCAGCCACAAGTAACCCAACATGCTTAAGTCTAATGAATGCATGAAGGGGTTAATACTAAAAAGCAATCTATCCTGCCAGGCTTAGCTATGTCACTTCCCTTACCTTGGGAGGAAACAGGTAATTCAAGTCTATTGTTTCTCCCAACTCCAGTCTACCGGAGAAGCTCAGTATGTGATGAAGCTTGAGCTGGTTGCTCCAGCTCAACCGCATGGCTCTCACCAGCCACTCTGGAGTTCCTATACCAATAATCTTGGAGCTTTTACTGCTTTATAACTAAGCTAAGTTTTACTACGCCTTGCAATGTTTCTGACCAATGTATGGGAAAGCGCATGAACCGGAGCTTTGAAGCATTTGTAAGTAAACCAATCTTTAACTTACCAAACCTGTGGCTTTTTCATCTATGCTGGGGGAACAGGGAAATTTTGGAAGGGCATATTTTAAAGGTCTAACAGCATATATTTGCACCCTTCACTCTTCTGCATATTCTGTGACTTTAAATCTCTACTGGGGTTCTTGCCCTACGACCTCCGGGTATAGGACGGTATATAAATTCAATAAATACTGTATTTTTTGCTCTATAAGACTCACTTTTTCCCTCCTAAAAAGTAAGGGGAAATGTGTGTGCATCTTATGGAGTGAATGCAGGCTGCGCAGCTATCCCAGAAGCCAGAACAGCAAGAGGGATCGCTGCTTTCACTGCGCAGCGATCCCTCTTGCTGTTCTGGCTTCTGAGATTCAGAATATATTTTTTCTTGTTTTCCTCCTCCAAAAACTAGGTGCGTCTTGTGGTCTGGTGTGTCTTATAGAGCAAAAAATACAGTAATCATAATAATCTCTCACCAACGAGTACTTGCTCCAAATTTGGATCTTCACATTAGTAATTATATATATTGCACTGGAGACAACCCATAGTTCACTTAGCATTGACTAAGGTTCATTTAACATTTGGTACAGCTCAGCTCCCCCCCAAAAAACCCACACACCACACAGTTGAATACTCCCGGGAAGTCAACCTTATGGAAGCTGCACCTGGAGACTCAGAGACAGCCCCCCTTGCGGCTTCCTTACCTTCTCATTGGCTACTGACAAGGCTGCTGGAGAAGGGGGCTGGGGTTCCTGAGGGCTCATCTTCAGGCCGTTTGGCAGCGCAGGGCTTGAAAAGGTGAGGCCGTTCTCTTTCATGTGCTCAGTCCTGCCAAAAGGAAATAATAATAATTATTATTTATTATTTATACCCCGCCTATTTGGCTGGGTTTCCCCAGCCACTCTGGGCGGCTTCCAACAGAATATTAAAATACAATAATCTATTAAACATTAAAAGCTTCCCTAAAGCCTTCAGATGTCTTCTAAAAGTGTGGTAGTTGTTTTTCTCTTTGACATCTGGTGGGAGGGCGTTCCACATGGCGGGTGCAACCACCGAGAAGGCTCTCTGCCTGGTTCCCTTGGCTTCTCGCAGTGAGGGAACCGCCAGAAGGCCCTCGGAGCTGGATCTCAGTGTCCAGGCAGAATGATGGGGGTGGAGACACTCCTTCAGGTATACTGGAACGAGGCCATTTAGGGCTTTAAAGGTCAGCACCAACACTTTGAATTGTGCTCAGAAAATAAAATAAACAGGATGCAAGAGTTCTGAAGGTTTCCCCATTGCCAATGGAAAGCGTTCATCGTTTGTTAAGAGAGACATCCTGCCTTTCATCACGATATATCCCAAGCAGTGTTCAAAATTCACCAGTTGCAAGGCGCATTTTGAACCTGGCTATTGGTCACTCATGACCAAGTAAAGATGCCTGGGTGCCAGGATGGCGCCTGACATCTCCACCATCAGGGGATCCGTGGATCTGGACCTGTTTTCACACACTAAGGTCCCATCCTGTAGAATTTCATCAGTTATATTTTATCTGCACAATCGGAATGAATTTCTGGAACCAAAATGCTTTTTCAGTGCTGCCTGAGCAGGAGAAGTGAAGAGCGTTATAGCGAATTGTTGTCGCTTGTCTTCGCTTTCCCCACTGCCCTGCTCAGAGTTGTGAAGGATATTCTTGTGTTATTAAGAAAAAAAGAGGTCAGAAAAGGCCAGTAGATATGCAAACTATCCCTGGATCAAGGGACTTTTCTTCTTTAAGTTCTCAAAGTTCTTAACCTGGCTCAAGGTTGTCCTCTGAAGTAGACAGATGTTTAACTGAGAATCCACCACAGTCAGTCCACCCATTGAAAAATAAGACTTTCGAGTCGTCTTGCCCCCAAATGGCAAATAGGCATTCCATTTTGGTGACTGTAACCTTGGTTTAAGTAGCCATTTGGTGCCTGGCTTATATATATTATGTTTTTATATGTGTTGGAAGCCCCCCAGAGTGGCTGGGGCAACCCAGTCAGATGGCGGGGCACAAATATTATTATTAATTATTATCGTTACAGTGGTACCTCAGGTTACAGACGCTTCAGGTTACAGACTCCGCTAACCCAGAAATATTACCTCGAGTTAAGAACTTTGTTTCAGGATGAGAACAGAAATCGCACAGTGGAAGTGGGAGGCCCCATTAGCTAAAGTGGTACCTCAGGTTAAGAACAGTTTCAGGTTAAGAAGAGGCCTCCAGAACAAATTAAGTTCTTAACCCGAGGTACCACTGTACTACTATTAGATTAGATATGGGGAAACCTGGAGCCTTCCAAATGTTCCTGGACTCCTAGCAGCCAGCATGGCCAATGGCCAGGGATGAAGGGATGTTGGCGCCTAGTGCCATCTGGGTTTTGAGCAGGCAGGCTCCACACCAACCGTGGCATATCAGTATTCAGCAGTATCTGATGGGGAAACACAAACCCTTCCTCCAAAGCCCTGGTTGCATCAAAGAAGGCTGCCAGAACTCAGGACATGGAAGAGGGGGCCAGCTCTGGAGGGTAGGACTCGAACCCATGGCTTCAGGTTACAAGGAAGGAGATTGCGACTCATCATCAGGAAGAGACATTCTCAACAGGGGAACGGTTTCCCTCGGGATGTTGCTGACTCTGCTTCCTTGGGGGCTTTTAAGCAGAGGTTGGATGGCCATCTGCCAGGGATGCTTTAGCAGTGCAGGGGGTGGGCCTAGATGACCCCTGGGGTCCCTTCCAGCTCTACAGTTCTATGATTCTATGAACTGCCAAGTGAGAGACAGCACCTCCTTCTGTCCGTGGTGCTTGGCAAAGTCCAGTCTGCGTGGAGCAAGTGGGAGGAGGGAGCTGCCCCAAAAGGACCCCTCGCTTCCCCCAAGCCCCTCTGCTGCCAACCCCTCTCTCACCTCTGGTGGTTCTCAGCGGGTGCTGCTTTCCCACTGCCCACGTGGTCCTGGTTCAGATGTCTGCGGAGGGCGATCTTGGCCGGGGAGAAGCGGGTGTAGTCTGGCAAGGACAAGCTAGAGGCCTTGTCCGGCTTCTGCCTGCCGCTGTGGCTGGGCGTGCAGGGGACTATGTCTTGGTCCAGGTGGGAAGCCGGGTACTGGGGGGTGCCCTGCTTGGAGGAGGAGGACGAGGACGACGAGGAGGCCGGGCGGCCAAGGGCGGCGTGGATCTCGTAGGGCGTGGCATGGCCGTTCATGGACAGCTCGGGGCTCATGCCGTTCAGGTGGGGGCCCGCGGGGAACTTGGAGCACTCCAGCTCGGGGTGGAAGGTGCTGTGATCGGGCTCCACCTCTCGGCTCGGGTGGCGCTTGTGGCGTGGGTGGGCGAGCGAGTCGTCGGGAGGCATGTAGGACTTCAGCTGCAGCAGCTCCTGCTGCCGCTGACTCTTCTCAAGCTCCACGATGCTGATCTTTAAAAAGAAAAAAATGGGGAGGGTGGAAATCAGGAAGTTTATGTGCAATGCACAAATTGGTTACGCCTGGGTTGGGGCGTCTTCCAACGCTCTGGTCCTATGATTCCACGAAACCCTACCTGCAGCTCCAAGCAATGCTTCTGTTTCTCAGAGATCTGGTTTTTCAGTGCTTGCTTTTCCTTGAGCAGATTCTCCAGCGACAGCGTCGACCAGTCCAGCTTCAGTTCTTCGCACCTGGCCTTCAGCTAGGATATGGGGGAGACAGACAAGGAGGGTGAGTTTGGACGTGAGCCACCCCAGCCCCCAGCCCCAAGACGCTGGGACTCCCGTTGGGGAGGACGCACCAGCTGCAAACTCTGGTTCCTGAGCTCGCCATTGTCTTTCTCCAGCTGCTTGGTCTGCTCCTTCAGCTGCTGGTTGTGAGCAGAGATCTCCTTCTGGGCCTGGATAAGGTCGTTGTACGTCAGTGCCTTAACACCCAGCTAGGTTGGTGGGGGGACAGAACATGGTTAGACCCCCACCCAGCATCATCCCGGCGACATAAAACAGGGAGCATCAGTTTGGGAGCAGTGAGGAAGTTCAGGAAAACAAAAAAGAACGGCTTGCCTTCTCCTCGTGCCCCTTTCCATGCCAACTCAGGAAGCCATGACCCAGTTGCTGCAGCTGCTGCAGAGACCACCCAGCCCACTGTGTTACAGTCTCCCCTCTTCTGAGCTGATGGTCCTGAGCATACCCTTGGGGGGCTTGCCCGGAGGGACTCAGGATTACATCTTTATTGCTTCGTGGTGGCAACTGTCCCTTTGTTTGGTAACCGTATGCTTCGTTGTTGCAAGCTGCCCTGGGACTGTCCAGTGAAAGACACTAAATCTGACCCAGACAGATTTACTGTATTTTTCGCTCCATAAGACGCACTTTTTTCCTCCTAAAAAGTAAGGGGAAATGTGAGTGCATCTTATGGAGCGAATGGCGCTGTGCAGAGAGAGAGAGAGCTGTGCAGCGCCCCTTCAGCGAAGCGCCTCGCCTGTGAAGCGGGAGGAGGAACGGAGCCCATTCTGTTCCTCCTCCCGCTTCGCTGAAGGGGCGCTGCGCAGCTCTCCCTCTCTGTTCCTCCTATGTTCCTCCCTTCTGGTCCTCCTCCCGCTTCGCAGGAGAGGCGCTGCGCAGAGACAGTGGCCAGCACTGTGGCCAGCTTGATGCCTGTGGGAAGCCCACAAGAAGTACATGAGCATCATAGCACCTCTAAAAACTAGGTGCATCTTATGGTCGGGTGCGTCTTATAGAGCGAAAAATGCGGTGATGTGTCTAAAATTGCCCTGTCCTGATTGATATCAGGACCAATGCATGGGGCAGGGCGCTCTTCAGATCTGAACTTTTCGCACAGAGATAGGGGATAACAATCTGGGATGTGGGGGCCCCTGTAGAGCTTGCGCAAAGACCACTGCACTGTGACTCCAGGCTAGACATGGGATTGGTGTGTGCAATCTAGATGTGGCCTGAAGGGAAAGAGAAATAAAAAATACCAGCTGCAAGGAAGATCAGCTGTGCTATGGGCATGGGTAAGAGGGCAATTAACCCATTAAGCAGAGGACTTGGAAAAAGTGGGGAAAGTGGAGATGGAATGTAGAATGGTCCAGACCTGACTGCCAGAGGCCTTGGAAAAAGTGAGACAGAGGGTTTGACACATGTGATATGCCAGATTAATAAATAGTCAGGTGCAGAAAGCACATCCATACTGACGAGAGATATATCAGTTAATGTCTGAATGTAAGACTACGGAGGATAGTAATGACTGGATAGTCATGTGATGTTACAATCAAGCTATAACATGGAAGTCCTCCTCCAAGGGCCTTCTGGCAGTTCCCTCACCGTGAGAAGTAAGGATACAGGGAACAAGGCAGAGGGCCTTCTCGGTGGTGGCACCCTCCCTGTGGAATGCCCTTCCTTCAGATATCAAGGAAATAAACACCTACACAACTTTCTGGAGACATCTAAAGGCAGCTGTGTATAGGGAAGCTTTTTAATGTTTGATGTTTTATTATCTTTTTATATAGGCTGGAAGCCGCCCAGAGTGGCTGGGGTAGAATAAATATTATTACAGTGGTACCTCGGGTTACAAACACTTCGGGTTACAGACTCCACTAACCCGGAAGTAGTACCTTGGGTTAAGAACTTTGCTTCAGAATGAGAACAGAAACTGTGCGGTGGTGCAACGGCGGTGGGAGGTCCCATTAGCTAAAGTGGTGTCTCAGGTTAAGAACAGTTTCAGGTTAAGAACGGACCTCCAGAATGAATTAAGTTCGTAACCAGAGGTACCACTGTAAACAACAACAACAACAACAACGCATGCTCTGCAGAGGGCAGTCTCTGTCTCCCCCCCCCCTCCGCCCCGCTGGCCACGCCACTCCCCACTCCTACCTCATCCAGTTTCTGCTGGAACAACCGCTTGATTTCTTCCTTCTGAGCTTGGCAGTGAGTAAACAACTGTTGGGCCTTCCCCAGAAGTTGAGTATTCTTCTCCTAGAACAGAAGCAGGGACAGGAGAGGGTGGGGACACAGCAAGGTTAACAGGAGCATTATCCAGTGTAAAGAAATGGTAAAAAAGGAATTTGTAAGTAGATAAAACAAAACTGCATGTGTAATGAACCTTTTTACAAACGTGAGTTGTAAGGCACTGTTGTATGACAATTACAGTTTCTCCAAACATCTCAAATTATTTACGTTCCTTCTTTTGCATTCTGTTTCAAGCTTCAGTGGTAAGAAAACTGAGAACTGCTGCAAGGCGGCAGCTATAGATTCCATTACAGCCTCTCGCTTGACTTTTCAAAACTGTGCTAATTATATCATTCCGCAAGAGCTTAAATCAACAGAGCTTTGTCACTTCTCAGGGCCAAGGGTTGAGTTTCAAAATTCCAAAAGGGGCGATTACATTTCTACTCAGAAAAACTCCCTGATCAGGCTTAAGAGGAAGATCCTACACAGCTGCCGAAAGGAAGTTTGTCTCCTTACCTTTTCCTGTTCCAGTAACTGCTGAAGGTTCGCTTTATACTGAGGAGTCTTCATGTACGTCATGAACTGCATGTACTGGATCTTGAACGAATCTGTGTTAAGACCAGAGGAGATGGAGAACAGAAGGACATCGTCAACGACAGCCCTGCATTCAGGACCAGCCTCCCCCATCCCTGTTTCAGTAGAACAGCGGTCCAGACTCCTTTAAATGAGCTGGCGACTCAGAGCCAGCTGCAGCTCCTATTTAAGGGCTCAGTCCGAGGACCTCTGGTGCTGAAACAATATCTGAGCTCCCTTTATATGGAATCTCTAGCCTGAGCCCTATATGAGCTGTCCATGGTGCTACTGAAGATAGAGTCACAGGTCCTATTCAAGTCCCCCAAGGGCTGGTGCTGAAACAATATTTGAGCTCTGCTCATAAGGAGCGTCTAGCCTGAAGCCTCCACGGAGCTGTCCAGGGCGCTGATGAAGTCTCCCACTTCCCTATTTGCACAAACCTGAACACACCCACACCCTCCCACACCGACCATGCGGGTTGGCCTGCTCATCGGGGAGGGGGCGGGGCGGAGACCGCTTACCTAGCAGCTTCTGGAGTGCAGGTGGGGTGGGGGTCACCAACAGCTGGTTTGACGAATGCCGCTGCACTTTAGGAGGTAGTTGGTAATACGGACTACGAGGTGACCTGTAAGCATCTGGAAGGGAGATGACGCAAGGCATTAAGTTTCTCACTTTGCTTTAGAAGCCCCACCCAAGGAAAACAGGAGGTTGTGGATTTGTGGCGAGGAAACAGGCTGGGAGATGGCTTGAACCACAAGTGGAGGAAAGATGTGGTTGAATACAATCAAACACTGGTGAGGGCTCATCACCAAGCCTACCTATGAAGCCGTAAATGGCTCAGGACTGCTAGCCACTCAGGGAACAGGACACACACACACACACACAATGTGTGTGGGGGGGAACATGAAGTAGCCAGTGCTACTCTAGATTCCTGCAGCCCCCCATTAACTCTGCCAGCTCAGCTCTCCCCTGACTCCTGAAGGGGGCAGCGAATCACAAGTTCAGGGTGTGGGGAATCCGTGAAGCCAGTCAATGCCTCTACCTAGCTCCACCCTTATTTCAGACACTGCATCAGTATATCACAATGTTGAAAACCAGCTATATCCTTATTCCAGACATCATGATGTATCAGAATATTGTGATGTTTAGCTGGTGATATATCGCGGTGCTGAAGGCCAGATACTGCCCAGCCCTAGTAGGAGCAAAATCCAAGTGCACATTTAAGGAAAGTAACACCTTTAAATTACCGTATTTTTCGCTCTATTAGACGCACCCAACCATAAGACACACCTAGTTTTTAGGGGAGGAAAACAAGAAATAAGAAAGCAACGCAAAGCCTCCTGAGCGAAGAGGGAGCGCTCCTCTCTCTTCGCTCAGGAGGCTTTCCGGGGCTATCCCTGAAGCCAGGAGAGCAAGCAGGATCGGTGTGCACCGATCCCCCTTGCCCTCCTGGCTTCAGCAAAAGCAAGCCTCCTGGCTTTCCCCCCACCTCCTGCAAAAGCCAGGGATAGGATAGCCATGTGAAGCCTCCGAAGGGCAGCGGGGTGAAGGCTCTCCCTGCCTGGAAGAGGCTAAGCCAGAAGCTAGAACAGCGAGAGGGAGCGCTGCGCAGCTCTTCCTGTTCTGGCTTCTGGGATAGCCGCACAGCCTACATTCGTTCCATAAGACACACACACATTTCCCCTTACTTTTTAGGAGGGGAAAAGTGCGTCTTATAGAGCGAAAAATACGGTAGCTTTATTCTGTAAACCGCCCTGAGACCTCCAGGTATAGGGCGGTATATAAATTCAATTAATTAATTAATTAATAATGGCCCACGCCACAACGTGAAGGGTGGTCAGCTAACACCAAGCAACTTGGCAGCTCACCCTGAGGAGAAGACGAGCAGGCCTGCGAAACGGTCTGAGCGTGGAGGAGCTCCAGGGCGGTCTGGTTCCTCTTGGGCTTGCGCTCTGAGCTCACAATGTTCATCTTCTTGGGGCGCCCGCGCTTCCTGCCGGCCATTTTCCTCCCCTTCTTGCTCAGCTTCTTCTTGCGGGCTTTGGACGGAGATGGCTTTTTGATGGCGTTGGCCCCGGGGGCCGCCTCTTCTTCAGCACCATAGTCCTTTGTGCAACAAACAGATAAATAAGAGGACACGAAACCCAAGAAAAGCAGAAGCCCTTCCTCAAGAAGCTGCCCAAGGGCTCTCTGTTGCTCCCAGAGGCATGAGGACTAGAATCTTGTGTTATACTTATGTGTTATACTTATGGGAAGGGCTGATTACTGGGGGGAGGTGCTTGTTTGCCTGTACTTTCAATTTCAATTTTTTTTTAAAAAAACAACCTTGTTTGAAAAGACTATTTAAAGAAATATTACAGTATGATGGACTCGCGGCCAGATTTGAGCTATGAGCAACAGAAGTAAATAGATTATAATATTGTGGTTGTAATTTGATAGATAGAAGGAGCAGCAGAAGGGGAGAAACAACAACATGGAAAACGGGGTGGGAACAAAAATAAGAGAAAAGCTTTGATTGTATATGTTAAGAATGTTGGAACTTAGTAAAATATAATTGGGGTGTGTGGGAAGCTCTGTTTAAAGAAATGTCATGTTGTAGATGTTGGGATCCCCCCAGCACCACCCAGAAGCATGCTGCCCCTCTGATGTGTGCCTGAGCCTGGCTTTTAGGAAACTGCAACTGTCCACACACAGCGGATTATTCGTGGGATCAGACCTTGGTCTCTTGGGCCTTTGTTGGCGTGGTGGTGTTGCTCTTGCTTTCTCGTTGCTGGCGACGTCTAGCTGCCTCTTGTTCCTCCTGCGGAGTGTAAACATTGAGAGCGTGAGCACGGAGAAGGCTGGGGGTTGGCGGGGAGAGAAAAGACAGGAAAACGCCCCCCTCCTTCCAAACAATAAGAGGTGGAAGACACACAGGAAGAGTGTGTCATTTCTCCTCTTGAAAACGGGCAACTCCAACGTGCGTGAAAATGTGAGCCTATCTCCCCGCAGCCTTTCCAACATAGGGCACTGGAGGATTTGAAACAGACGTTGGATAGTCGACCCATCAGGAATTATTTAACTGTGATTCCTGCATCAGAGGAGTTGGACTGGATCAGAGATGTCCACACTTGGTTCTCCAGCTGTTTTGGAACTACAGTTCCCATCACCCCTGACCACTGGTCCTGCTAGCTAGGGATGGTGGGAGTCGTGGTCCAACAACAGCTGGAGACCCGAGTGTGGGAAACACTGGCCCAGATGATTCCTTAGGGTCTCCTCCAGCTCTGCAATTCCATGATTCCATGCATACCAGCCATGGGAGAAGAGCGCTCAAAGAGTGCTTTTGAACCCACGTTACGTGTCTCGGAGAAGCTGCACTATTCTGAAGCTTCCACGACTGCAATTAGGCTTAAAAAGTAAAACGGCTATTGTTACGCCACTTACCCTGAGTTTTGGATTTTTGAGACTAGAGAAGTAGTTTTCAAGCTAAATAGCAACGACAAGAAAAATAGATCAGTATAATAAATAAACGAATAAACCACCTCAGATGTCCCAGGTGTTTCAAAGGAGCATTCAGGCACCGTCTCCCTAAAAAGTACACCAAGAACTCACCCTTAAAATATCATCACACCAGCATTGGCTCTTTTAGCGACATGGGACCAACAAAATGAGAAGTCTTGTTTATTTTTTCCTACAAAATTTATGTAGGACTTGATTGTAAAAAAGCAAAAGCAAAAAAAAACCCCACCACTCTCAAAATAGTTTACAGAAAGCAGCGTCTAAGAAGCGAACAGAACTTGTGTTGATGGACTCCAATCACAGTGCAATGACTGAACAACGGGAAACTGCAGACACTGTGTTCTTGGGAACCGCAAGCGACAAACAGTCAGGGCGGCGACGGGGGGACGGGGGGGGGGAACGTGCCACCTAAAATCACCAAAGATAAAAGGTTGCAGTCCAACTAAATAAATAAATGCAAAAGAGAGGCGTCAGGGTCCTAACGCAGAGCACCCAGGAACTTTGGGGTCCCTTCCAGCTTGACAATTCCATAATTCTAATTCTCTGCGGAAGGTGGTTTGTGGATTTCGCTTGCTGCTGCCCCCCCACCCCTTTTATTTTTATTGTATATATTTATTAAATTTATATGCTGCCCTTCATCAAAGATCTCTGGGCGGTTCACAGAATGAAATACAAAATAAAACACAAGTAAATAATTAAACCGAAACAACAAAACAGTAACACACCCTTTCCTGACCCCACCAGGAACACAAATGCACAACATGAAAACCGGTGTTGGGCTGGACATTGATTCTTGGTATAACAGAGTAGGGTCAATAGCATTGGCTGAGAAACTAACATGCCAGGTGAAAGGTGCAAAGGGCGAACACAATCCATATTCCTTTTATAATATATGGCAAAGGTTTACTGAATACATAAATTGTTCAGACTGTGGCAGGAATCCACCCAGCACTCATGGGAAAATGTGGTGTGATCTCTTAAAGAGTAATCAAATGAAACTTTTAACACGTGGGCATGCTGAAAGTCTGCAATTTTATCAGGACATGTTATTTGTTGTTTACTGTTGTAACAGCTACTTTCCCAGCTTACTGTACCATGAAAATAAATAAAACTTTTTTTAAAAAAAATGCACAATAAAATTAGGCCGATGATGCTCACCACTGCCATTTGCTAATAAATTAATACACAAACTTATTCACACACACCCCCTCACGGACAGCCCCCCACCCACCCACCCACCCACTGCCCTGTGTGCAGCTACTCACTATGGTCCGATCGATAGTATGCAGGTAGTAAGAAACAGGTTTCCCAGTCCATGAGACAGACCCTTTGAGTGGTGACAGTTCTACAACTCTCATAATAGTGCCGATATCTTTTGGGGGAGGAGAAAGATGGGAGAGGGTTAAAGAGGAAACAGTAGCGCCACCTGCGGAGCACATTTCAGAGTGACACCCCACCCTTCGTGCTGTTTCACTAGGGAACTCATTCCCGCAGGAGCCAGGGGTGGACAGCAACTTAGACGGCTTTCAAAGAGGACTGGGCAAATTGACGGAGGGGGAGAAGGCTGCCAAGCCACAATGGCCAGAAGCAGTAAGTGCTTCTGAATACCAGCTGCGGTGGAAGGCAAGAGAGCTCTTGGGCTCGGGTCCTGATTGCAGGATTCCCACAGGCGTCTCGCTGCAATAACAGGATGCTGGACCAGAATTGGCCTGATCCCGCAAGCTCTTCTTAGGTTCTTTTAAAAAAACAAAAGCCTGTTTCCATACACCAAAGATCGGTCATCTCTAGGTGTGGCTGAGTAGAAGGTCAGGGGTGCTGCGATTTGAGACTCTTAACATAGGGCTTCCCAAAGAGGGTCTCCAGTTGTTTTGGGACTACAATTCCCATCATCCCTGACCACTGGTCTTGCTAGCTAGGGATGATGGGAGTTGTAGTCCCAAAACAACGGGAGGCTCTGACAACATCTGGCAGAGGGATCAGAGACACACAGAAATTTCCTGTCCCGACCTAAGAATTAGCATTCGTTGCGGTATCATTCCCTCTTGAGAAGACGGAATGCCTTTTCTTAGAGCAGAGATGGGGAACCTACATCCCTCCAAGTATTGTCATTTTAGGAATGTCTCTATTTAGAACAGGCATCCATTCCTGGGTGGTAGAGATGCCTCTTCTTAGATGATGGGAGTTCTGTTAGGATTTCACCCCTCCCTACGCTGCAGTTATAGGATTGTTGGATCACGTGTCTGTATGCAATACATTTCAGCTGCTGATTGTTAGAGCTATATAAGAGGAAAGGGAGATACACTGTTTGTTCCCTTCCTCCCACTGTTCTCTCACAGCGATGTTTCGTTTCAGGGTTCTCTCCGAGGAAGAGAGGGAAAGAGGAGCCATGTTTACTTTGTACTGTTGTGTTTGATTTCGTTGCAATAAATAAGGATTAGATGTTACACCCCAAAGCTAACGCTTCTATTTTGGACTCTGCCAGTCGTGTGCTCATGTCCCAGGAGGATATGGGTCGCATCAGTGTGACGGGAGACCGGAGTGATGAATCCCGGGCGACGCTGCATTGGGGGAAGGCACAAGGCCTCGGCGTTATCTCCCAACAAGTTCAAGCCCAGGGACATCCGAGGGAGCAGGCACAAAGGATGCACACCCAGCTGCTCACGCTCAGTTCAAAACCTAACACACTTTTAAAATAGACAAAATAAAAAAAATCCTTCCAGTAGCACCTTTAAGACCAACTAAGTTAGTTCTTGGTATGAGCTTTCGTGTGCAAGCACACTTCTTCAGATACACTGAAACAGAAGTTGCCAGATCCTTCTATATAGTGAGAAGGTGGGGAGGGGTATTACTCAGAAGAGTGGTGGGAATGGGAGATTGGCAGATAGCTGAGATGAGCCTGCTGACGACTCTTAACGACTGTAATAGGTCTTACAGGAAAAGGCAAGGGGTGAGAAGGTGAGAAATGGCTTAGTCATGTATAATGGGATAAGAATCCAATGTCTTTGTTCAAACCAGGTCTCTCCATGGTTTTAAGTTTGGTAATGAGTTGCAATTCAGCAGCTTCTCTTTCCAGTCTATTTCTGAAATTCCTTTGTAGTAAAACAGCTACTTTGAGATCTTGTATAGAATGTCCTGGGAGATTGAAGTGTTCTCCTACTGGTTTCTCTGTTTTGTGATTCTTGATGTCAGATTTATGTCCATTTATTCTTTGGCGTAAAAGAAATTTTAAAATAGAGAGAGAGAGAGAGAGATTAATCTTACCACTCAAGTTTCGACTGTTTATTCTAAAGTTCAATGGTGCAAAAGGTTTCGAGGATACAATCTGGCCACCTGTCAGGGGAAAAAGCAGGAGCAGAGCCCACTCGTTAGTTACCCTAAAGCAGTGGAAAGGGCACAGGTCAAATTTGTGCATTCTTATGTCAAAAAGGCAAGGCTTTAGGAATCTCTCCTTTCCCCCAGTCATTGTTCCTTGCTAACGTAAAATCAAAAAGCACAGGCAAACAAAAGGCAGGGAACAGAAATCAAAAGTAAACAAACCACAGAGAGAATACATTTGGCCAAGAAACTGAAGAGTTGGCCCTCTCTCCCTGTGGTGCAGGAATAGGTGGACTCTGGCTATTGCAGAGGAAAGAACTCGCAATGACACATTTCCAGGACCTGAAACATTTCCCTGCCATCGGGAGGGATTCCACTCCTTACGGGTCAATTTCAGAGATGTGCCACACTCTCTTCCCCGGCTAAATTGCAAAACAAAAAAGGCTTTTCGTGCCGCATTGATTTTTCTACATTATCTGCTCTCTGTTAATTTCGGAAACACGGTATTGCTACTGCGCTCTGCACCTCTAATCATGTTTTCCCTCTTTCTTTTCCGCCTGCACTTTTGATTTCGTGTTAATAACCATTTTGACAATCTTACCATCAGGGAGGTTCACGGGTGCTGCACGTAAACTGTCTTAACTCTCCCCCCCCCCGACTCACCAAGTTGAACAGATGGTTTTATGTGAACTGTGGGCATTAGGAGTTTGGCCTTGACATCTGAAGATAAGGGATCCCCTACCCACCCCAAATAACATCTGAAGTGATTTACAGGGCTCAAGAAAGCTTCCCTAATGGCTGCATATAAATTGTTTCCTTTTAGGTCACAGGTTAATTGCTCTTTATACCGAGGGCAGAGAAGGGTGGGCAGAGACCGGTGGCTTTCTGCAGCAGCGCCCCCTCAGCCTAGTGAACCATATTCACCAATTAAGTGTACTTGCGGTCTTTTTTAAAAACAACAACAGCACAGGTAAATACAGCAATACAGAGGACATGAACACTTGCCACATCTAAAGCTAGACCTTTTGTCTGAAGAGCTGAATGAGGGAGAGGAAGAGCAAAAAAGAGGAACAAAAAAACATGTGTGAAAGCGTTTAAGCAATAAATATTGGAGCAGCCGAACCACAGGCACACACAGGCACACACAGGAACATTCAGATCAGCCCTAGTAAACTGGGCCCAGCCCTAGCTGCAGCGGCTTCTGGCAAAATCTCACTGACGTGAGAGCTGTGTTTGAAATTAGCCAGGTGCCAGGCGCCTTTTGCTCCTGGCTTTCGACCACCTGCAACCAAGTGAACATGCCTGGGCGCCACAATGGTGCCTGGTATCTCCACCGTCTGGAGGTGCATGCCTGGGGATCACTGGATCAGGATTGTAATTCCCCATCCTGTAGAATTCTATCCGTTGTATTTCATCTGCGCAATCAGAAATAGTTTCTGGAACCAAAATGCTTTCTCTGTGCAGCCTGAGCTGGAGCAGCCACCGCTAAGAGAAAGAGGATGGAACAGGCCAATAGATATGTGGACCGTCCCTGGATCAAGTGACTTTTCTTCTTCAAATTCTCAGAGCTCTTAACCTGGCTCAAGGTTGTCCTCTGAACTAGCCAGGTGCTTAACTGATAATCCATCACAGTCAGTCCTTCATTCGGAAAATAAGACTTTAGAGCCGTCTTGCCCCGAAAGGGGTAACTAGGCATTGAATTTTGGCAACTGTAATCTTGGTTTCAGGAGCCACTTGGCACCTAGCTTATTTATCAGGGTTTTCAACACTGCGTCAGAGGGATTTATTCTGGATGCCTATCTGTATATAAAAAAAATGCCAGCCAAATGCAGCCTTCTGCTTTTTGTTACATCAATCTTCCTATACTATTCTGCCAGATGGGTTAATAGTCATCTTGGTTTTTTTAGTTGTATAGCTATGGTATTTTTCTATTACTCGGTCATATCACTAGAGAGAAAAACATTGTCACAGATCTGCCAGAATGTGTAATATTGTGATATATGTACTTAGAAATTGGCATTTTTGGTTTTAATACAGGGTGAGTCTTTTAAAAGAGACCCAGTGGAACATGTGTACTCTGTACCCACAAGGCCTCTTTTAAAGGACTCACCCTGTATAAAATTCAGTTAAAAATTGCACATGCACACACAAAGAATTGGGCCCAAATCACCCAACTGGGGTGGAAGGAAAACCCCAAGACAAAGGGTGAGAAGAGAACAAAGCTTTTGCCTGACACCTGTGGAAGAGAACTGCTCCCTGTGACAACACCCATGAGATCAAAGAAGCCTGGCAGGCTGAAACAAAAGCGCCTGGGAGGGAGTTTCACAGCCACAGGACTCATCGAGGCCACCAGATCGCATTTCAAGAGCAGGTGTCAAGTCCTCATTTGTGGGCTGTTATAATTTTTACAAGGTGAGATCAACCTGAGCCAGTTTTCTGTTGAAGGACAAAGACAAGGACTGATAGTGGCTGTTTTAAGAGAGGGTGAGAGGAAGTGGCTGGCCACTGTGGGAACAGGATGAGGGGCTGAGAAGGATGTTGACAAGCTAGAAGGTGGGCAGAGGAGGGAGACCAAGATGATCAAGGGTCTGGAAACCAAGCCTTATGAAGAACAGTTGAAGGAGTTGGTACATTTAGCCTGGAAAAAGAAGAGACTGAGAGGGGATAGGATGGTCACCTTCAAACATCTGAAGGTGGAATAAGCTTGCTTTCTGCTGCCAAACCAACAGATACAGATTGCAAGAAACGAGATTCCAGCTAAACAACTTCCTGTTGTTAACAACTGCTTGACAGTAGAACGGACTCCCTTGGAAGGTAGCAAACTCTCCTACAATGGAGGATTTAAACAGAGCTTGAGTGGGATTCTTTAGCTGTGATTCCCAGATTGCAAGGGTCCCCGTTCATATATCTATGAGCTACAGCTCCCTGAGCTTCGGCTGTGCTGGCTGAAGGGAGCCAGCGTGCAGGAACATCTAGAAACACGACATCAGTTGCCTCTGCCGATATCCATTCTAGGAAGCCTGTTTACTGCGGGCAGAACAGCCACCTCCAACATACAAAGAACACACTCATTGCTGCCACCACACAACTGAAAAAGCCCAACTGTCATCCCAACAGTGGTGAGGCCAGTGGAGAGGACGCAACTCATTACCTTCCTTCATGTTTGCGAATCGCTCCTTCAGCTGATGATCCACCTCAGGTCCAAAGGCAAAGTTATTCACAAAAATAACACTGGAAGGTAAGAGGAGTTTTAGTAAAACATGGACACACACTGTCTTGCTTTTGCTGCAAGGGGTGGGGGGAAGGGTGCATGTGTGTGTGTGTGTGTGTGTGTGTGTGTGTGCGTACACACACATGCGCATGCACACACATGTACTTTGTTGGCAAGGCAAGGCATAACATAGCTTTCAACTCTCACATGTGTTTCACTAAAGCCACCTCAGAAAATACAGGGGAATGTGTTCCACATTTGTAAAATAACTTAGAAGAAAAGACCAGCCACATGGAAATGCTAATGCAATTCAGCGGTGCTCCAAGCAACATGGTCTGGGTTTTTTAAAAGCATTAAATACGTCCCGGTCACACCAATCCAAGCCTGACACTTCCCATCCCCCTGGTTTTAGTACCCGAAAGCCCACTTCCTTCTCTGCAGACCCTCTCAGGTGCCGAGATAGCAGAAGAGGCCCTCTTGGCAGCTCCACCTCCCTCAGAAGTTCAGGGGTGGTGGCTGCCCCGGCGGAGAGGGCTTTTCAGTGGTGGCCCCGAAGCTGTGGAACTCCTTCCCCACAGAGGTGCATTAGCCTGGACACTGAGGTCCAGCTGCAAGGGCCTTCTGGCAGTTCCCTAACCCTAGGCGAGAAGTGAAGTTCCAAGCTACCAGGCAGAGGGCCTTCCCAGTGGTGGCACCCACTCTGTGCAATGCGCTCCCATCAGATGTCAATGAGACAAATGACTACACAACTTTTAAAAGACACCTGAAGGCAGTCCTGTATTGGGAAATGCTTAATGTTCAATGTTTTATTATGTTTTCATATGTGTTGGAAGCCACTGAGAGTGCCTGGGGAAACCCAGCCAGGTGCACGAGGTATAAAATTATTATTATTATTATTATTATTATTATTATTATTATTATTATTGGAACCTTCAGCACACAGCTTCTGGAGGAATCACAGGTTTTTGCCCCAGGCCTTTGACACCCAAAGTCCATATTTTAAGGACCCACATCTCTTTGTGGCCCCCGAGTTGTTCCAAACCGTTTTAACTGCTGTAACCTGCCCTGGGATCTTAGGGTGAAGGACAGTTAAATAGCAGCCACCACTAGCCAGGTGAGCCCCTGAGCAGGATGCCCTAAGCAACCCAGCACTCTCTCCTCGCAAAGAAATGAGACGGGGGCAATATCTAGCATCCAATGAATAAGACGTGGGGGCAGGAAAAGCAGGTGAACCCCATTCTGCGCCGGGGGGGTGTCTGTGTTAAAAGACAGAGTGCCATACCTTGTGTTTGCGATCCTCTCCCGCCATTCTTCCGAGAGGAAGTCGCCTCTTTCCAGCTAAGAAGAGGAGAGAAAGAGAGAAAAAATGGAGTTTGACTTTCTTGTTTTAACTCAGCCAACTTTTACATCTCTGGCAAAATGCAGCTGCGCTTGCTACCGTGCCGAAAGAGGGAGGCAGAGGGAACATCTTCCTAAGACCAGCCCGCAATACAGATTTCTGAATATATTTGGGCCACTGACAAGGCACTGAAATAAGGAGACCGAAAGGAAAAGTCACACCCCTCTTACTTTTTCCTACTTTTTGGTGCAGGGGGAATAGAGAGATCGGAACAGAAGGCATCACATACACTGGCTCCTATTAAACTGCTGTGTGTCTCCTCCCCTCCACCCAACCTTCCCCGTCTTGTTTCTCTGGTCGCAATGGTGGAAACATAATCTGCTTAGCGAGCAGCAAAGGAGAGGCACCATCTGCACCAGATATTTCCATCTTCCCAAGGCAAGGAGGGAGCCAAAAGACAGCAACTGGCTTGGAGGATATCCACCTCAAAGCTCTCTGTTTATGCAAATCCATGAGAATAAATCTGTGCCTCCACAGAGGAATGTTCAAGGCGGCTGACTCTTCTGTTAAAAAAACCACAAATCCATGTGCAATAATCAAAGAAAATGTTCTCTCCCATATCGGCTATTTGTTGGAGGGGTCGCGATAAACTTGGCACATGTTATCATTCAATGTGGGAATGTATTTTGGTGCAAGATTGCTGGAACTTAATGTTGGAAGAAATAATATTACTAAAGAAACTGCAACTTGCTGCCCAAAATTATAGCTACTGATTATTTTTGGTGATACAAATTGTAGACATATGGTCAAAAGAATTGGTATTAAACGGCTCAAGACCACAGGACCACTAGGACTGCCTCTTTCCATAGGAACCTGCCTGGACCCTGAGGTCATCTTCTGAGGCCCTTCTTTGTGTTCCTCCTCCATGAGAGATCCAGAGGATGGCAACACGAGAACAGGGCCTTTTCTGTGGTGGCTCCCCTTTTGTGGAACGCTCTCCCCAGGGAGGCTCACCTGGCGCCTTCATTTTACAACTTTAGATCCCAGGCAAAAATGTTCCTCTTTAATGAGGCCTTTGGCTGATTGACATCCAATGCCCTTTTAAAATGTGGGGGTTTGGGGGGGGGGCGTTATTAGGTTGTTCTTGTTCTGTTTTTTATATATATATACAGTGGTGCCCCGCAAGATGAATGCCTCGCAAGACGAAAAACTCGCTAGACGAAAGGGTTTTGCGTTTTTTGAGTCGTTCCGCAAGACGAATTTCCCTATGGGCTTGCTTCGCAAGATGAAACGTCTTGCGAGTTCTTGCAAGTTTGTTTCCTTTTTCTTAAAGCCGCTAAGCCGTTAATAGCCACTAAGCCGCTAATAGCCGCTAATAGCCGTGCTTCGCAAGACGAAAAAACCGCAAGACGAAGAGACTCGCGGAACGGATTAATTTCGTCTTGTGAGGCACCACTGTATTGTGATTTTATCTTGTGAACCACACTGAGACCTGCAGGCATATAGGGTGGTATACAAATTTAATTTTTTAAAAAAATACAATTTAATAATAAACATGGTATTGGCAGCATGAATAGTAATTTCAACTCAAGTCGGAAACTGACTGTAAACCTCACATTAGGCGCTTGGTGCTGCTTACTCTGGAGCAGAGCTATAACGGGAGAAAATTGCACATAATTTGAAAATCAGACTTTCCAGACGCTTTACATATGAACTCCTAAGCCCTTGTCCCTGACCACCAGCCATGCTGGCTGAAGTCTAGCAGCCCCTGCAGGGAAGTTGCCCATCCCTGGGGTCTAGAAAAATAATAATCATAGAATTGTAAAGTTGGAAGGGACCCAAGGGTCATCTAGTCCAACCCCCTGCAATGCAGGAATCTCAGCTAAATATGAAGCATCCCTTGCTCTCAGGAGAGAATGCCTCTTCTAGACAGAGGGATCCCTCCATCTTTCGCAAGTGGGAGAAAAAGAATTAAGAAGCAACGCTTTGAACTGGGGCTTGGAATCAAACCAGAATCCTGCACAAGCCCATGAACTTTTCCAGGTGACACCATTCTCCCCAAACTCCTGTTTCAGTGGAGATTTTCAATTCAGCTGGAATTTTCCAAACGTAGCCAGGAAGCAAGTTCCCTTGCACACACCCTACCTCCCCACAACACAGGGTCTACCCAGCAGAGACCGCAGAAGGAAATCACGTTTCATAGCAGGCAGGGGGTGTGACTCTGCCAAGAGAAAGTGGGGTCTGTGCAAAAGACATTAAGAAGGAGCAAGGGCAGATTTCCAGCGGTCTATGGAGGTCCTATGGAGGTGGGGGTTGCAGGGGAGGGAGTTTTGGACTCCAAAATTAATGTGGGCTCCAAAATAAATCTGAAAAGAAAACCCTCCGTTTGCAGCAGGGGGGAAGTGTGGCCAGGATAGCTGGCTGTAACGTAACGCAGACATGGAAGGGAGAAAAATCCTGCATTCCGAGAGTCCTCTCTGAGCACGACACTTGGCATCCAAAGACCTGTTTGTTCTGCCTGGAAAAGCACACACAGCTATTTTTGAAATAATAATAATAATATTTCTTAGACACACACTCAAGAGCGGCAGGAACCCAAAGCTACGGAACGTGGCTCTGTTTCAAAGCTATGGAAGCCGTTGGAGGAGGGCTTGGGTATTTTGTTCCTCCTCTCTTCTTTTTTTTTTTTTTTCAAATATCTGAGCGGCAAAAAGTTCCCGCTTAGGAGGAAAAAAGAAGCGTTAAATCCGGAATGGCTTAATACCTGGCAGACCTTTTCTTTTTCCTTTTGCTGCAAAAGGAGCAGACGGTTAAAATTACCTCTCTTTTTTGCAAGGAGGGGAGAGACAAATGGTACTGTGTACCCTTGAGTGCCCCAAGGAAAAAAGCACTGGACTCACACCCCAAAACCCACCAAGTTTTTTTTTGGGGGGGTGCAAGTGACTCCCAATTCCCATGCGGAAACTAACAACAAATTATCTGCACATTCCACAAAAGAATGCCAGCTTCAGCTTGGATTTCCCCAAGAAAAAGCTGTACCTATTTGGGAGGTTTGAAGACCCTAAGTCAGGGGTCAGCAACCTAAGGCCCATGGGCCAGAAGCGGCACGCGGACGTCGTTTGACCGGCCCACAAGCCGCCCACAAACCAAGGTTCCCGCTCTCGCGTGGTGCGCTAAAGTGGTACAGCGCAGTGCGGGAACTTGCTTCTGCGGCGCCGAAAATCGCGTCTGCACAGATGCCGAAAATTGTGTTTGCGCACGTGCCAAAAATCACGGGCGCACATGCGATCCAGTCCAGGCAAGATAAACCTTGCTGACCCCTGCCCTAAGTGGTGGTGAGCGACCTGCCACATCCTAACATGTCAAAGGCAGGAAGAGAAACTGGGGAGAAGTATGCAACCACCTTGAGCAATTGGGAGATAGGTAAAGGGACCCCTGACCATTAGGTCCAGTTGCGGACAACTCTGGGGTTGCGGTGCTCATCTCACTCTACTGGCCAAGAGAGCCGGCGTACAGCTTCTGGGTCATGTGGCCAGCATGACTAAGCCGCTTCTGGCAAACCATAGCAGCACACGAAAACGCTGTTTACCTTCCCGCCGGAGTGGTACCAATTTATCTACTTGCACTTTGACGTGCTTTCGAACTGCTAGGTTGGCAGGAGCAGGGACCGAGCAACGGGAGCTCACCCCGTCGCAGGGATTCGAACTGCCGACCTTCTGATCAGCAAGTCCTAGGCTCTGTGGTTTAGACCACAGCACCATCCGCGTCCCGGGGAATTGGGAGAACAGATGTGCTATATTTGCTGCTGTTGTTGCTGCTGCTGCTGCTGATAGGCTGAGATGATGTCCCTCTCCTCCTCCTGAATTATCCCGCAAGTTCTCCCTCCCACACCCTCAAAGTCATTAAGCTAAGCAGCTGATTTAATTTCCTCTTGCAAGATGTGCCATCTAATGCATATAAACACACACACACACCATATTTGGTCATTAGAGAAACCGGGGCGGGGAGTGATAGGTGGGGAGCATTTCAGAGGAGAAAGGGCAGGGGAAGGAAGGAGAGGCAGAACGACCTCATTGCAGGAGCCATCCAGGAAACAACCACTCAAGCGCTCCAACATCCCATAGGCTCTGCGTCATTAAGCTCCCCCCAGATACCTGGCCAGCATTCAGGAGGGGATACTTCCGAGTAGGAACCGCCAAGAAGTGGGGGGGAAGCACCATCTGTCAGCATTAATTGCCAACGAGAAGCTTTCAAGCCTTAACTCAATAATGGAAATGGGAGCAGAAATTCCCTAGGAATTTCTAGGGAGGAGTTGCTCAGGGGCTAGGCAGAGGCTGCTTGCTTTTAAGAAAGGAGCTCCTGAAGCTCTGAATTAGGGAAGCCCTGTTTAGGGAACTTTATAATGTTTGATGTTTTATTGTGCTTTTAATACTCTCTTGGGAGCCGCCCAGAGTGGCTGGGAGCAACCTAGTCAGATGGGCAGCATACAGTATAATAATAATTATAATAACTGTAATAATCTGAGGATCCGGAACTTAAAGGAAAAGCCTCTTTTGGAGAAGCAGGAATCCAGAGGCTGAGCCAATCTTGCAGGGAGGGCTTCCTTCCCCAGCACGAGAATCAGAACCCCATTTCTTTTCATTTTCTAAATGGATTTTATTGCTGCCATCACCTACTATACATTTTGTCTTTTGTCTTCCCTCTGCATGTGGAGACCTCTTAAGGAATCGCAGCCAGATAGGCGGGGTATAAATAATAACATTACTACTACTAGTACTGCTACAACCAAATTTTGCATGGTGGCTCCTGAGATGCTGGTGGTAGAGTTTCCACCTTTGCTAGGATATGACTGGATGCCACTTTGAATCACAACGGCCGGCTGGACCTTGAATAACTGCACTGGTTTGTTTCTTAGAATTCCCCATTGACGATGGGTGCAAGGGTTCTAGTGACACCCCGTGTGTGAAGTGGGAAACCTCAAGTCTGTGGGCTGGATGGGGCCCCCCAAGCCCTCTCTACCTGGCCCTCAGGACTCATGTCCTCTCTCTGACCCTCTGCCACCCCCCCCCGAGTGCTTTTGCCTTCCTCTTGCTTGCCTGAAGGGAGAGATGCATGTGTAGGACCTATGGCAGCTGCATGGACTAGGGCTCTGTCCACACCGTACATTTTTCAAGCACTGTAATACCACTTTAAACAGTCACTGCAATCCCCACCCCCCAAGAACCAAACCCTCCAACATTTCTCTGATGAAAATAGGAAAGTTCTATTCTATTTTTTATTTTTATTTTTATTTTTATTAGTATTATTATTATTATTATTATTATTATTATTATTACTACTATTATTATTATCATTTTGCTATTTATACCCCTCCCATCTGACCTGGTTGCCCCAGGCACTCTGGGCAGCTTCTGACGTATATAAATAAAATAAAAACATATTAAAACATCAAACTTAAAAAAAAACACTTCCCTATGCAGGGCTGCCTTCAGATAGTTCAGGGGTCACATTAACTCCATACCCTCCAACTTTTCTCCGATGAAAATAGGGACGTCCAAAGGAAAAGTGAGACATTCCGGAATCAAATCAGAAACCGGGACGGCTTCTATAAATCCAGGACTGTCCCTGGAAAGTAGGGACACTTGGAGGGTCCGCCAAAAGCGCTTTAGCAATCAATGCCTCTTCCCACGAAACTCTGGGAGGGGAAAAGGGATCGCCAAGCCACTTCAAGCCCCCTTAAAGGTAAAAGGTAAAGGTACCCCTGCCCGTATGGGCCAGTTGTGACCGACTCTAGGGTTGCGCGCTCATCTCGCTCAAGAGGCCGGGAGCCGGCGCCGTCTGAAGACACTTCCGGGTCACGCGGCCAGTGTGACGAAGCTGCAGCTGGCGAGCCAGCACCAGCGCAGCACACGGAAACGCCGTTTACCTTCCCGCTATAAAGCGGTACCTATTTATCTACTTGCACTTAGGGGTGCTTTCGAACTGCTAGGTGGGCAAGAGCTGGGACCGAACGACGGGAGCTCACCCCGCCGCGGGGATTCGAACCGCCGACCTAAGATCAGCAAGTCCTAGGCACTGAGGTTTTACCCACAGCACCACCTGCGTCCCTCAAGCCCCCTTAGCAAACTACAGTTCCCAAAATTCTTTGAGGGAAGAAGCCATGACTGTTTACAGAGATATCATAGCACTTTAATGTACTGTGGGCATGTGGCCTAGGTGTAACCTTCCACAGAAAAAGTCTGATAGGTGTCACATCGTGGTTGTCTGCCCGTTCTGGCTCACCCACAATTGGCATGTGCCCTCCCCCCCCCCCAAAGACCAGAAAAGGTTCTCTGCCCCTACACAAAGGTGTAGCCTCTGAAAACCCCACACCAAAACAGAGGGGGAAGGAGGGTGATTTGCAACAGGGTTTGGTGGGCGGTAACGTTTGCGGTTCCGTTTCAACTCACTGTGTAATCTGCATGTTTTTTCCCATACCATTTCATCCACTTTCTGAATTCTTTGTCCATCGTCTGGAAAGGCAGGCAGCCGGGAGGAGAGAAGAGGGGAGGAGAAAGCAGGTGTGCTGTTAGTAGTAAATTGGATAGTGACCCGTTTCCAGCAACCTGGGGGAACACAGCAACTGCGGCAGAGATCATTAACCACCAAGGACTTGCACCAGCAGAGAACATTTTTTTTATAATTATCCTGTGTTGTATTGACTGCATTTAGTGCTCTGTTTTCACCTGTACTGTTTGTGGCACACGGCCCAGATATTTTACACAATGGAAAGAAATCTGAATATATATTTTTATCAATTCACAGAAGCTGCTGCTGGACGCCCTATTGTATCAAGGCAGAATTTAAAGCACAAGATTGCAGGCTTGGGGTATCTACATGTGCACCAAATGGCTGAAGTAGCACCTTTTCTACAGGCTGTAAAAGGAAAGAAGTCATGTTCTCCCTGTGCAGATTTCTTTCAGATTCTTTAAAACGAGCCTGCACACCCAAGTCTAGATTTCTCTACATTGCACTTGGCTTCTAATCATAGCTGTCAACTTTTCCCTTTTCTTGTGAGGGATCCTATTCGGAATAAGGGAATCTCCCTTAAAAAAAGGGGAAAGTTGACAGCTATGCTTCTAATGTAGGTCACAGGATGCTCCCCCTTTCTAACCACACAAACACACATGAGCTACGTACCTCCGCATATTTGGCCGGAATATCTGCTTTCTCCACGCCATAGTGATGCTTGCAGTTTGTGGCCGCTGCTACCTGAAGAACGACTTGGCCCACACCTGAGACAAGAAGAGGAGAGGAGACAGGTAGAAACGGAGAAAAGGAGAAGAGACAGGTAGAAACGGAGCAGAATCGACTATACCATTCCAGTAAAGGTAAAGGGACCCCTGACCATTAGGTCCAGTTGTGACCGACTCTTGGGTTGCGACACTCATCTGGCTTTATTGGCCGAGGGAGCCGGCGTACAGCTTCCGGGTCATGTGGCCAGCATGACTAAGCCGCTTCTGGCGAACCAGAGCAGCGCACGGAAACGCCGTTTATCTTCCCGACAGAGTGGTACCCATTTATCTACTTGCACTTTGACGTGCTTTCGAACTGCTAGGTTGGCAGGAGCAGGGACTGAGCAATGGGAGCTCACTCTGTCGCAGGGATTTGAACCGCTGACCTTCTGATCGGCAAGTCCTAGGCTCTGTGGTTTAACCCACAGCGCCACCCACATCCCTTCCAGAGTGAATGCTAAATACGCCCACTTCTCCCTCCCAATTCTGCTGGTCATTAGTGGAAAACGACAAGCTCGGTTCGGGGACGGCTTGGGGGCCATTTAAACGACCCCCATGGGCCGCTTGTGGCCCATGGGCTGCAGGTTGCCGACCCCTGCTCCAGGACATGAGGAAAGCAAAAGGGGACCAAAAGCATAGCCCTGCTAAAGAAACCGTGGTTTGGCCATCACATCCAAAGTGGGCCATTATTTACACAGCTCAGCTGCTTCCTAAGCAAACTGGTACACGCTGCTGAATTATAGCTGTCAACTTACAGATTTGAAAATAAGGGACCAGCAGCCTCAAAAATAAGGGATCAGCAGCCAAAATAAGGGATTTTCAGGGCACAGGTATGTTCAACTTCCGAGCCCCTCCAAGCCAAAGGCAGAAAGCCCAGCCAGCAGCCAAACGAAGCCTCAAGCAGTGGTTCCCACAGCGCAGCAACCCGGCAAAGGGGATGCAGCAAGGAAAACCACCGTCACCTCTCTGCTGGGAAGCAAAGGCGAGTCCCCAGGCAATGCGGCCAATTTGATTGGACAAGGCATGCAAGCTCCACCCCCCAGTCATTCTTAAAACTCCTTATTGGGTGAGCAACACAGCCAAGTAACACAGTTGGAGCCTCCCTCCTCCCTGACCGGCAGGGAGGGAGGGAGAGGAGCTGCTTCCTTTGAAACCCGGGAAATTTAAGGGACATCATCAATAATGGACAGCAGCGGGACACGGCGCTGGAATAAGGGACTTTCCTGCCAAATAAGGGACGGTTGACAGCTATGTGCTGAATGTTCTACAGAAGAAATGAAACAGTTTTGGGTAAAGATAGGTTTCATGGCAGAGACAGGAGAGGGCAGAGACAGTGTACGGCAACACTCACCGCTGCCCAAGTCTACAAACAGGTCATCCTCGGTCATTTTTATCTCATCGATCATCTGAGCAACCAGGTCAAAGGAAGTTTCGCCATACACCTCCGGGGAAAAGGGTTCATAGTTGTTGAGTTTTTCGGGGTCGGTCACCGAGTGGTTATAGACTTGCTGCAGGATGTGGCGCAGGAGCCCATTGGTGGGGCGGGTGTTCAGTTTCATGGGCTGCGTGGTTCCTTTCCACTGGAGAACAAAATGGGAGAGGCAGGAGGGTGAGGGGGGAGAGAGACACGCATACACACACTTCGCCACGTGTGACAGGCCAACGAAGGCGCTTCTGTGCCTCTCGTAAAACACTAGAACCTGGGGTGCCCAGTGAAGCCAGCAGACAAAAGGAACGACTTCTACTCACAATGCATAGTTAGAACCGTGGAATTCACTTGCACAAGATGAAGTGGGGGCTTTAAGAGAGGGGGAGAGAAATTCAGGGAGGAAGATAAGGCTGTTGTGATGGCTATTGCTCTGCCTCCGCTGTCAAGAAGCAGGAGCAGGAAGAAAGGAGGAAAGAAGTGAGAGACAGTTTCTCCTGCCAAGCCAGGGATGACATCCCTGTAGGAGCGGAGGAGAGGATCCTTAACTTGGCGGGGGGGGGTATGTGTGGAATAGGGGAAATATAGGACTAACTGCATCTTGTATTGAATCAATACAGAGCATAGCATTTTGCATTGAAACACAGGACAATCCTGTATTATGCAGCACAGGTGGCAACCCTACTGACTATACTGTGTCGTGTGGAATATTCCAACTCTGAGCGGTTGAAATGTAGCCTCATGCAGAAAAGTGTCCCATCTATTGCTCCACCCACTTCCCCTTCTGCCTCCTCCCACCACTGCAATGTAAAGCTGCCCATAACAGAATGCGACCCTTAGGCTGGGGTGGGGCAGGTCCCAAACCCCCACCCCAGGCTAAAGAATCGAGGTTAGAATTGCTTTAAATAAGTAATTCCTGCATTGCTGGGGATTGAACTAGTGACCCTTGGGGGTCGGTCCCTACTCTACAATTCTAAGTAAAGGTAAAGGTACCCCTGACCATTAGGTCCAGTTGCGGACAACTCTGGGATTGCGGCGCTCATCTCACTCTATAGGCCAAGGGAGCCGGCGTTTGTCCACAGCTAGCTTCCGGATCATGTGGCCAGCAGGACTAAGCCACTTCTGGTGAATCAGAGCACGGAAACGCCGTTTACCTTCCCGCCAGAGTGGTACCTATTTATCTACTTGCACTATGACGTGCTTTCAAACTGCTAGGTTGGCAGGAGCAGGCACCGAACAACGGGAGCTCACTCCGTCGTGGGGATTCGAACCACCGACCTTCTGATCAGCAAGCCCTAGGCTCTGTGGTTTAGACCACAGCACCACCCACATCCCTACAATTCTAAGTAATCCAGGCTAAATTGAGAAAACCCGGGGAGGAGGCACTATACCCAGCATGTCAGAGCACTATGCCTGCCCACGGGAGCAAGCAGAGAATGAGCAGGACTAACTGGCCTCAAAAATCTTGGAAAGACAGGCAACTTAAATTGACAGAATATGCACAACTTGCAGATTTAAAATACAGAATAAGAGAGCAACAAGAACATATGTTTAAAGAAGATTGGAAAACGTATATTGAGTATACGGAAAATAACTGTGATGGATGTAATGGTGGAAAACCAATTGGAATAGTTTTTGTAAAATATGCAGGGATGTAAGACATGCAAAATGAACCATGGAAAGAGAAGAAGGGAAGTCATTTTAAAGTCTGTACAGTGGTACCTCGGGTTAAGTACTTAATTCGTTCCGGAGGTCTGTTCTTAACCTGAAACTGTTCTTCTTCTTCTTTTTTTAATGATATTTATTGGGGGGGGGGGGAATTTTAAATTACAAAAGAAAAACAAAGTAGAAAAAGAGAAAAACAAACCACTTCCAACCATACATATACAAATTCAAAGTAAGAGAGAAAAAAACAAAAATACACCACAAACATTTAAAAACATTTAAAAACAAATCCATTATTCTCAACTGTCATTACCCTCTTTCCTTGACCTCCTCCTCCTCCCCTTCCTTGTGTCCTGGTTGTTAATTGTCACAGCAAATCCTTTCCATATTTCATAATATTCTGTCATTACATTACCTTAAACTATTTTAATCTTATCTTACTATAAAAAACCTTGAAACTTAAAACTTAGATCCTATTTTTACCAACTTCTCATAACCATAATATTCTTGCATAATTCTTTAAACATTTTTACTAACGCCAAGCAATTTCATTCCAACATTTTTCTAACATTCATCAATTTTATAAAACAGTCCTAGTAGTGAAAAAAAGAAATAAAAACAAATCCAATCTTCATCCAGCGTCCCTTCCTCCTGGTCCCGGGTTTTGTCAGTCCTTATTATCCCATTGATCTGGCGCATTAACCTGGTAACCTTATATCCGAGGCCCTTAAGTCTCTTCCATGTCCCTTCCGCAGCTCTTCTTCATATTTGTAACTGTATTTTCCCTTGTCTCCTGCTCGTTTCACTCGTGGGAACTCCAGCTTAGCAATATTTTTAACCCTTCTCGACAGATCAGCCCCTTTTCCATAATCGACACTAAATTCCATGTGGTATTTAAAAACATGTTTTAAAATCCCTCCAAAATTGAGAGCCCCCACAATCCCAAACATCTCACGGCCCATTGCGAGACTTGAAAAGTCCAAACATCCCAGCATAGGGGGGGTCTATCCATCCCCCCATTTCCAAACCAAACCAAACTTTTTCTTTCCAAATCTGGCTTTTTCCAAGTTCATTTGTCAAATCTGAAAGCTCATATTCCTGTAGGGCCTGTTCTGTCAAGACACACTCCTGATTTAATTCCTGGGTGGGCTCCACATATTTTCCCACTGCCTGTTCAAAATTTCCCACTGCCTGTCCAAAATTTCTAATCGAATCAGCCATCAAATTCGTCTTCTCATGTAGCTGTTCCAGTAGGGCATTTGTTTTATAGAAAGCACACAACAGAGCTTCTGAATACATTGTCCTACAAGGTCAGATGTCTGTTCCCATGACTGTAATCTGTAACAGCTGCCAGCTCCCAGGAGTTGGTTACAGTTTCACAGTCTCCCTCTAGGGGGAAAACTTCTATTTGAGCTTTCTTTTAAAGACAAGTCTAGCAACAGAGTTTCCTTTTTTCAGATATTTTGTCAATATTTGTTCCTTTAGGGTGCGAAAGGAAACAATGGAATCACTATGTTTCTCTTCATTTAGCTATCTGTCAAAAGCGTTTGTCTCTGGTCAATGAGCTTCAAACGTCAGTCCTGACACCCCGCTCCAGGATCAGGACGGTGGAAAGTTACTTTACTTTAAACTCACTTCTGCAGGTTTAAACAGTCCAGAAAAGATCCCCCTTCTTCTCCTGCTGCCGAAGGGGGGTTCAACAATTTTAAATGATGAAAGCCAATCCTTTAGAGGCGATTTTCTGAGCTCTAGTTTATGTTGTCTTTGCTTTATTCTGTCTACAAAGAAACGGAAGGCTGACTTCCTGTTTAGACCTTCCCGTTTCAGTACCAAATTAAAGTGAAATTTTTAAGTCCAATTCCTTTCTGCTCGCAAGTCCTTATTTAAAGTCCAATTGTTCAAAGTTTAAGTACTCACGGGTGCTTATTTTAGAAGCCAAATTGTCCCAGGAAAAAGGCAGCGCTCTCCGGCAACAGCTGTGCGGCTTCGCTCCACGGAAATAGCAGTTGACTCACAGCACCGCGCCACTTCCCCCTCTTCGCTTCGGAGCCCGTTAGTGGGTTCCTTTGTGGGTTGGGGGGGCGCTAAGGGTGCCCGCCGAGTCCCATGGTCACAGGCTTCATTCGCCTGTGATTTTTAAAAGGGTCCCCGCTTCGCCGTAGCGGAAAGGACCCGTTTCGTGCAGAGCTAGTCCCTCCAATTCAGAGGGAGTCCGCCACTGCCGATGGCGCCACCCCGGAAGTCCCAACCCGAAACTGTTCTTAACCTGAAGCACCACTTTAGCTAATGGGGCCTCCTGCTGCTGCCGCGCCGCCAGAGCACAATTTCTGTTCTCATCCTGAAGCAAAGTTCTTAACCCGAGGTACTATTTCTGGGTTAGTGGAGTCTGTAACCTGAAGCGTATGTAACCTGAGGTACCACTGTAAAATGTTTATTTGAAATTGTAAAACAGAAAATTTAATAAAAAATTATACATAACGAAATCAGGCTACCCGCCCCCCATCAAAACAATAACAACCCAGAAGCCAAGCAGGGCGGATGGGCAGGGCACATACATACCAGCTGGTGAATGCTATCGATGGCGCGGTTGTATTTGTCACAAAGCCTCTGCATGCTTTCAAAGCTGAAGATCAGAAGAAGAAGACAAATTAAGATGGGCCTAAGCTTTCTAGGCGTGTCTCCCTAAAAAATAATACATGCTACACGGATGCCAACATCCTCCTTGTAGTTGTAATCCTGTGCCACTCCCAAAAGGAATGTTTTGTCTGCAAAGTCTTCTTTAAAAAAACCCAGCACCTTCTGTAGCCTGGGGCCATCCAGATGTTGCAAGACATAAATCCCATCATCACCACCCCCTGTACTAGCCGCTGGGAGGCCAACGATGTCTGGAAGGCACCAGGCTTAGGGTGGCTGCCCCAAATCAACAAGGATTATTGGGACGAGCGTGTTGGGTTTGTATTTGGTTTTCCAGTCTTCCTTCCCAGCGAAGGCTCTGCGCTTCAGTCTCCGATGATAGGTGGCCAACTGTCCACCCTGCCCATCAAAATGACCCTTGGAAGGCTAGCATCTTTGGGATCTGGCCCACCAGCCGGATCCAGCTCTCCACCCCACCCTCCCCATTGCATTCATCCACTCAGTTTAAGTCCCACCGAGTTCCCTTTAAGTACATGGAACAGGACTGCAGCCTTCCAGCCGCTTTAAGAGTTCCAGCCAGAAAAGTTTGCAAGCCTAGTTTAGAAATATTTTTTACTGAAATGCTTTGCGCTATGCAGCTCCAGTTCCCCATCATTTCTGGGATTGGGGTGGGGGTTTGGAGGGCTAGGAAAGACTCTCCCCCCACCTCTAAAACCTGGAGAGCCTATGTCAGTCTCTGCAGACAGCACATGTGGCACGGCTTGGTGCAAGAGAGCTTATTATTTTTATTGCTTATTTGTTTTCTTTATTGAATTAGTATACCGCCCTATATCCTCAGTTCTCAGGGGCGGCTCACAAGACGAAATGGCAATACAAAAACACAAAAGTATGTAATAAAATGAAAAACAAGAACAACTCAATAATCCTCCCCGTTCTCCAACACATTTTAAAAGGGCACTGGATGTCTATCAGCCAAAGGCCTGGTTAAAAAGGAATGTTTTTGCCTGGCGCCTCAAAGTGTATAATGAAGGCGGACCTCCCTGGGGAGAGTGTTCCATAAACGGAGAGCCACTACAGAGAAGGCCCTATTCTCCTGTTGCCACCCTCCAGACCTTTCATGGTACAGGCACAAAGAAGGGTCTTCGAGGATGATCTCAGGGTCCAGGTACGTTCACAGAGAGAGAGGCGATCCTTGGGGTGTTGCGGTCCTGAGCCGTTCAAGGTTTTATAGGTCAAAACCAGCACTCTGAATTAATATGCACCGGGATGGTATGGGGATGAGGGACCGACTCCCTTCTCTTGCAGGGGCCCAATTAGTGCCATTGCCTTCCGTTAAGAGTTTGGGTGTAATCCTTGACGCCTCCCTTTCCATGGAGGCGCAAGTTACAGCAACAGCCAAGGCGACATTTTTCCACCTTCGCCGCATCAAGCAGTTGGTCCCTTACCTTTCCCGCCCCGACCTGGCCACAGTGATCCATGCGACGGTCACCTCCAGGCTTGACTACTGTAATTCGCTCTATGCGGGGCTGCCCTTGAAGCTGTCCCAGAAACTCCAGCGGGTGCAAAGTGCTGCAGCGAGGCTCCTTAAGGGGTCCCTGCCATGGGAGCATATTCACCCAGTGCTTTTCCAGCTGCACTGGCTCCCGGTGGAGTATAGGGTGAGATTTAAGGTGCTGGTTTTGACTTTTAAAGCCCTTCACGGCCTAGGACCCTCATACCTACGGGACCGCCCCAAGGAGGACCTTAAGGTCCATAAATAGCAACACCCTAGTGGTCCTGGGCCTTAAGGAAGTTAGATTGGCTTCAACTAGAGCCAGGGCCTTCTCATCACTGGCTCCGGCCTGGTGGAACGCTCTGCCTCAAGAGACCAGGGCCCTGCAGGATCTGATTTCCTTCCGCAGGGCCTGTAGGACAGAGTTGTTCCGCCTGGCCTTTGGCTTGGAGCCAATTTGATTCCCTCCCCCTCTTTCTTTTTTCTTTTTTTCCTTTCTCCTCCTGTGATGAGGCTGCATTTTAATGTTTTAATGTTGTATTTTAATCTTATTTTTAAATTGTATTCAAACAACTTGTTTTTATTATTGGTTGTTAGCCGCCCTGAGCCCGGCCTTGGCTGGGGAGGGTGGGGTATAAATAAAATTTGTTGTTGTTGTTGTTGTTGTTGTTGTTGTTGTTAAATCAGCCCTTCCTTCTGAACGTTGAGGACTGGACTCTTGCTTCCTGTTTAATGGGGAGGGGCTATAACTCAATGGGAGAGCACCTGCTCTGTTCTCCCAGGCTCAATCCTGAGCGGCATCTTTACATACTTTAACCCCTGTCTACAAACCTAGAGAGCCGCTGCCAGTCAGTGTGGACGATACTGGGCTAAATGGAGTAAGGATGTGAGGCTATTTGGAGTCCAGAGGACGGGAAAATTAAGGGGAAGGCCTGCAGCTGAGCAACAGAGCATTTCCTTTTACACACAGAAGGTCTCAGGTTCAGCCCCCACCCCCACCCCACCCCCACCCCCCACGTAGGGATGAGAATGTTCCAGTCCCCGAAACCCTGGAGAACTGCTGCCAGTCAGTGCAAGCAATACTGAGCCTTGCTGCAAGTCAGCTCCTTGGGCTCTAAAGAGACTTGCTGAACAGGGCTGCCTGGCTGGTCTGAAAATCCCTTCTTTTTCTTTTTTTTTAAAAACCAGGATTAAAGAATCAACTCAGGACAGGAGATAGGGAAAGGAGGGGCAGCACGGGGAAGTCACGTGCCCCATTGCATAATCAGATTTCAAACATCAAGGGAGGGAGGGGGAGAGAGTGGAGAGCAAAAATCAGGGCTGCTCAGCTATTTCAGCCTCTTCATCAACTCCTGCAGTGAACAGCCCAAGGGGGTTTTTTCCCCCTCTACCCCAGGTGGGTTCCTCCGCCCAGGCAGTTTTTCATTTCTATTTTCACATGCACTTTGTGGGGGGGGGGGGATAAACCAGGACACTCCCTGGCCTGTTTAGAAAGCCCCCAGGGGGTGGGGAGGACCCCTCCCTTCGCATCCTTGCAAGGAGGACATGGAAGCAGCAGGAAAATCTCCTCCTGTTTACATTTGTGAACAGGACAAATTAACCGTTCAAAGGACTAAAGGGCAGGGGAGAGGCAAGGGAAGGGGGGAGTGAAGGGCAGGACAGGAAAGGAGCCCTTATCAGAAAGGCTGTCTTTATCAAGCTCTCTCAAACATGGAACAGCTGAAGAATCCCCTTGCCAAAAGCTTCCAACTTCCAGAATGAATCTACAACAAAAGCGACACGACAGCAGCCCCCCCCCCCTGAGAATTTGGAGCTGGTTTAAAATAGAAGAAAGAGCCACTGAATCAAAGAATTGTTGAGTTGGAAGGAACCCCCAGAGGTCATCTAGCCCAGCCCCACACTGTCCAAGACAACAGTTCCCATCACCCCTATTTGCCGTGCTGGTTGGGGCTGACTGGCGCTGTGAGTCCAGCGATGACTTCTAGGGGCAGCCATGGGGGAGGAAAGCAATGAAAAGTAAGGAGACTCTTAACCTTACCTTTTAGTATCATAGTCAATTAAAACATAGTTTTCCATAGCAAGCTTCAGGTCTGGAATTTCTTCGCAGACCCACCTGAAAGGAAAAGAGGGTGTAGGTAAAATAAATATGCAAATAAGTAGATCATATGCCAATCAGTAGATCATTTCCTCCTCCTTTTGGCAAGTCCACCTCTGCCCCAAACACACCGATAATTTTGTCACGTTTGCTTGTTTCTATATCCTGCCTTTCTCCCAAGTTGGGATCCGGGGCGGCTCCCAACACACAAAGCAGTAACAACAAACCCGGTTGACAAGAATCCTTAAAATACATCACAGCATACGCAGAGCCAGCAGTTCAAATCCAGTTTGCCCTGACAGCAACCCTGTGGTCAGCACGGCCTGCACCTCCGTTTCCAAAGGAAAATCTTAATATTAGCCTTCCAAAGGACAGGGTGGAGGTGCGCACCGGAGGATCTTAGGACCCCAGGGAAGCTTTGCATAGTGACATTTTTAGTATCTTTAAGACAGCCTGGTCCCAAGCCATAAATGGTTAGGGGCTCACTGGCAGCCCAAAAAGCCGAAGGCGGCTACTACTGTTAGGTCTGTCTCGTCTGATTGTGTATTTTGTGGTTTTATATTCTGATTTTATCTTGTGAACCACCCTGAGACCTGCAGGTATGGGGCGGTATATAAATTCAATAATAAAGTATACTGCCATCTATGCAGGTAAAAGGTAAAGGAACCCTGGACGGTGAAGTCCAGTTGAATTCAACTATGGGGTGCGGTGCTCATCTCTGTTTTCAGGCCAAGGGAGCCAGAGTTTGTCTGCAGACAGGTTTTTCGGGTCTTGTGGCCAGCATGACTAAACTGCTTCTGGCACAGGGAACACCATGACAAGTGCCGGAGCACACAGAAACACAGTTTACCTTCCCGCCGCAGAGGGACCTATTTATCTACTTGTACTGGTATGCTTTCGAAATGCTAGGTTGGCAGGAGCTGGGACAAAGCAACGGGATCTCACCCCATGGCGTGGATTCGAACTGCCGACCTTACAATTGGCAAGTCCAAGAGGGTCGGTGGTTTAGAACATAGCACCACCCGCATCTCCATCTATGCGCACTGTGATTTATAAAGAACAGATATGACTGGTCCCTCTCCCAAGGTGTGATATGGAACAGTAGTCTGGCTCAGTAGAAGACAGCATGCTAGGTTCTTGTTTAAACCAGACCTTTTACTGAGATTTCTGAGTAGGATCTCACTTGGTTTTTAAGGGAAGGGTAAAAGCCAGGGTTTCCCAAACTTGGTCTCCAGCTGTTTTTGGGAAACAACTCCTATCATCCCTAGCCAGCAGGACCAGTGGTCAGGGATGATGGGAATTGTAGTCCAAAATCACCTGGAGGACCCAAGTTGGGAAACCCTGGTCAAAGCTCAAGGGCAGAAAATGCTTTGACCGCCCAACACCTTCAATCCTTTTCTAGGGGAGGCAAATGTGACTTTAAAAGAAATGAACCAATTCCTTCATACTAAGGCTGCGCAGAAACATGACAGCTCCCTGTCACTTTTGAAAAGAAGGCATGTGACGTCCCTTCTCCAGACCAGCTAATCAATGCAACATACTGTACTCCTACTTAGCCAAAGCTGTCAATGGCAGCTTTGATTCAGACTATTTACGAAAGCATGTGCCCTTTTCAAGACAGATATAACCTCATAGCCTTATTCCCAGTTGGGGAATGAAAGGCACTTGCTTGCTCCACACTGGCTGATACTGGTCTGGTGACCCCAGTATGGTCCTGACCTGGTTATAAGGCAACTCTCCAGTGTTTTAGGCAAAACCAGGTTTTCATTTTAATGCACGGTGAAACATGCACCATGTTGCAGGAAGCTGTGATTACAGAGCAAGGCTATAAAAAGGAAAATCCTAGCAAGAACAGTGTCACTATCACTATTGGGAGATGGGTTTCCCAGGGGTGGGGGGTGAAAATATCTGGTTGCAATGCAGATCAGCTGCTGCTTAGCACCTACCGAATTGTCTCAATGATTTCGTGAGCAGCATCGTGGTGTTTGTCCTGAAACAACAACAAAGAAAAGAAGGTGGTTTCAGGAACTGTCTGGAAGGAGAGATCACCCATGTTGGCTGGCGGATCACCAAGGCTCGTTGGCTTCTACAAACCCCTCATTATTTGCAAATACGGATAAATGAAAACTGGGCCAGGGGAGTGAGCAAAAGTAATGTTTCCTAGTAGATGCATGCGTTGCGGCTGTTATTTTAAAAGGCTAGCTTTATGCTATCTAATTTCCCTGTGCCCAAAGAGGACCCATTTCCAAAAACTTTCTCCTTGCAGAGATGGGGAACCTGTGGATCCTTGGATGCTGCTGCAGTGTTTGGAATTAGCCAGGCGCATTTTGCACCTGGATTTCAAACACTTGCAGCCAAGTGAAGATGCCTGGGCGCCAGGGTGGCGCCTGACGTCTCCACCATCTGAAGGTGCATGCCTGGAGATCCTCAGATCTGGACTGTTTTCACACACTAATACCCCATCCTGTAGAATTCAATCCATCAATCTGCACTATCAGAATGAATTTCAGGAACCAAAATGCTTTCTCTGTGCAGCCTGAGCAGGAGCAGTCAGCATAAAGAAAAAGAGGTCGGAATGGGCCAATATATATGTGGACCACCCCTGGATCAAGTGACTGTTTTTCTTTAAGATCTCAAAGCTCTTAACCCGGCTCAAGGTTGTCCTCTGAACTGGCCAGATAATCAATCACAGTCAGTCCATCATTTGAAAAGTAAGTCTTTAGAGCCGCCTTGCCCAAAAATGGCAACTAGGCATTCCGTTTTGGCAACCGCAGCCTTGGTTTAAGGATCCCTTTGGTCCCTATCTTACATATCTGAGTTTCTAACGTTTTTGTTAGAAACAGCTGCTAGAGGGCACTTCATTGGCTATCCCAGTACAGTGGACGCTCAGGTTGCGAACGTCATCTGTGCGGGAAGCATATTCTCAACCTGCAGCACCGCATGTGCGCATGTGCAGGTTGCGATTCGGTGCTTCTGTGCATAGCGTGATTTAGCGCTTCTGCACATGCATGACCGCCAAAACCCAGAAGTAACCGGTTCTGGTACTTCCGGGTTTCGGCGCGTCCGTAACCCAAAAAAACACAACCTGAAGCGTCTGTAACCCAAGGTATGACTGTTGTACGCAAGTAGGGGAGGAGAGAGTTGCACAAAAGGCTGTGAAAAGCAAGGAGGCCTAGGCCGCAACAATTGCATGCCAAGTAAAATCCACACAAAGTAAGAGTGGCGACCATTCACACAAAACATTTCTGCTTGCAAAGCAGGCTCTGCAGTTTGGCCAAGTGCAGCCACCGCCTCCTGGCTTAGAGCCAAGGAGGAGGTTGTAAACCAGGCTTACAGATTAACCAGTACGCTAGGGGGAAACCTCGTTTATTTATCCAAATATTTATCTCCCGACTTCCAGGGTTTCCAAGGTGGCTTACGACATAATACACAGCCCAGTATTTATTTATCGAAAGACACACAAATAATAGTAATGACAAAACTCAAGCAACAGTGAAACAGTTCAAACTTACAGCTAGATCATACATTTCACATCTTAAATAACCAGGCGTCAAAAGTGTAAGGCAGACGACCCCATGCACCCTCCTCACGGTTCCCCCTCTTTTCTTCCCAACCTAAGAGTGCATGCAACACTAATGTCTCACAACGAATGTAACTGATCTGTAGAAAACACAACTGGAAAAAGAGACGATGCACGGATTTTTGTAAACTAAGAAATCTTTAATATTTTTATTTTTTTTTAAGTTTAAGGCAGGGTGGAGTCCCTTTTTCGCTTTGTCAAGGGCCTTGGGGCTAATCAGCTGGGAAATTGCACTCCATTCGTGGGCAGGGCTGCCCCTCTTTTCTCTCACAAACACACGCACCTCTCCAACAACAACAACCACAACAACCATTTATTATTTATATGCCTCCCATCTGACTGGGTTGGCCAAACAACACTGGGTAGGTTCCAACAAATTAAAAACATTTGTCACAGTAAAACATCAAACACTGCAAACTTCTCTATGCAGGACTGCCTTCATATGTCTTCTAAAAGTCAAATGTTTACCGTATTTTTCGCACCATTGGACGCACATTTTCCCCTCCAAAAATGAAGGGGAAATGTGTGTGCGTCCTATGGGGCGAATGCAGGCTTTCGCTGAAGCCTGGAGAGCGAGAGGGGTCGGTGCGCACTGACCCCTCTCGCTCTCCAGGCTTCAGGAAGCTCTGCGCAACCCTCGGGAGACCGGCTCCGAGGGTTGCGCAGAGCTGCCTGCCGTCCCGGGATCAGCGCACTTCTCCCCATCGCCAGCCCCACAAGCTCGGGGGACAGCGGGGAGGCAGAGCGCACCTTCCCGCTGTTCCCCGACCTAGTTCTTCCAGCCCCGCACCTGGGGGGGAAATAAAAATATTTTTCTTTATTTCCCCCTCCAAAAACTAGGTGCGCCCTATGGGCCGGAGCGTCCTATGGAGCGCAAAATACGGTATTTCCTTGACATCTGACAGGAGGGTGTTCTACAGGGAGGGCGCCACCACCAAGAAGGCCCTCTTGCCTGGTTCCCTGTATCCTCACTTCTCGCAGTGAGGGAACCGCCAGAGGGCCCTCAGTGCTGGACCTCAGTTTCCAGGCTGAACAATGGGGGTTCACACGCACTTTCTCTACCCTCTTTCCCCTCCCAGCAGGTGGGAGGAACAGTTGTCTCCCACTGATCACTTGCATGAGCACCTTTCAATATTCACTGGGGAAGGTGTTCCAAGGCCTGGGTGTCCACAACCAAAAAGCCACCCTTACCCACGGTCTTGAGTTGCCAGCCACTCACCTCCCTTCTGAAGGTAGAATACCCAGGGCAGGATGCCTCCAGGTGAACTTAATTTATATTCAGGCAGGATCCCCTGGGACTGAGTAGGCAAATGCCTTTTCTTCTTATGAAAAGTCAAAAACCAATAGTGACTGGCTGCGTTCGAAATTCGCACCTGGCTATCGGTCCCTCGTGACCAAGTGAAGATGCCTGGGAGCCAGGATGGCACATGACCTCTCCCCCATGGGGGGATCCTTGGAACTGGACTGTTTTCACACACTAAGGCTCCATCCTGCAAAATTCTGTCAGTTATATATTATCTGCAAAATTGGAATGAATTTCTGGAACCAAAATGCTTTTTCTGTGCAGCCTGAGCAGGAGTGTAGACAACATGATAGTGAATTATTGTTTCTTCACTTACCCCAACCCACTGCCCTGCTCACAGCTGTGAAGAATACCCCAATGTTATGAATGGTCTGTGTCACCATTAAGAAAAAAATATTGGAGTAGGCCAATATATATGCAGACTATCACTGGATCAAGCTGACTTTTCCTCCTTTAAGTTCTCAAAGCTATTAAGCGTGCTCAAGGTTGTCCTCTGGACTAGCCAGATGTTTAACTGAGAATCAATCAGTCTCAGCCCATCATTTGTAAAATAAGACTTTACAGCCATCTTGCCCAAAAGGGACAACAAGACATTCCATTTTGGCGACTGTAACCCTGGCTCAAGGAGCCATTTGGCGCCTAGCTTATTATATATATGAGTTTATAACACTGCCTGGGTGCCCCACAACCAAAGAGGCACCCCATCCCCTGGTCTAAAGTAGCCGCTACCCCCCCCGAACGTACAATCTCCAAGAGCAGGATCTGCAGGTGAACATAATGTAGATTTAGGCAGGATCCCCTGGGACTGAGTAGGCCAGGGGTCAGCAACCTAAGGCCCATGGGCCAAAGCAGCCCACGGGGGTCGTTTAACCGGCCCACAAGCCACCCCCGAACTGAGCCGCCTACTCAGCAAGTCCCCGCACGCTGAGCTAAACCAGTGCAGCACAGCAACTCACTTCCGCGGTGCCAAAAATCACGTCTGCGCAGGCACCAGAAATCGCGTCTGCGCAGGCGCAGATGCCAGAAATTGCGGGTGCGCGCGTGATCCAGCCCACGGAGCGATCTCCAATGGAGTGAACCCTAAACCTTGCTGACCCCTGGAGTAGGCCAAGGCCTTTTCTTATTTCCAAATGTAAAAAACCAGTAGTGCCTGGGAACACCGTTAGAGGCCAGGGCAGATACAGACTGATATCAAACCGGCAAGATCTGGGTGATAACCACGGTTAGGCAGGCAGGAGTTTTAAGAAACATCTAAAGGCGGAATTAAAAAGTGAGTTAGTCGGCTCTCCCCCTCATGGCCCCCTGATTCCAGGCCGACCATGAGCCACTGAGTGACTAACTCAGGGCACCTGGGACGCCTGCCCACGCTCGCTCTCTTGTGGGGTTTTACATGGAAGGGTGTCATTAACACCGGGCCTTACTCATCTCTGTGGTTAACCTTTAATGAAAATGTTAAGAAGCAAGGCTGCTCACTCACTTGCCTGGAGGGGAGGAACACCCACCCAAAAAGCGACACACCAAACTTGGAACACTCAGTTCAAAAAAGGAATTTGACTCTGCTCCTCCCCTGCCCCTGAAAAGGAACTAATTCGGTTCCAGTTCAATTCACAGGTCGTTCAAGACTTTTACAAACTGCTCTGCTAAAGTATAAAACACACACACACTCAATGGTATGTTAGCAATTGTTTTGTTTATTTTGCAACAATTTTGATCCTTGGGCAACAAAAGCAGCATCGCTTTTCAGATGGGTAGAGTGACAACTAGACATATCGTCACAGTGACCGCAACCAGAGGTTTAAGGTGCCATTTGGCAATTGGACTATAGCAGGGACGTCCGACCAGTAGATCGTGATCTACCGGTAGACCCCCGGCTGATCCTGGTAAATCGCAAGATCCTTATCATGTACAAAAAGTTACAGGGGGAAAGCAAAAATCTCTGTGCAATTGTTCACACAATCCTTTCCGAAAAAAGCTCAACAACTCTGGACAATCCACCCACCCACCCCACGCACGTTCCTCCCCCCCTCCAATGGCAATGGATAGATCACTGCCAGATTTTTTATACTGGGAAGAGATCACAGTCTCTCGGGAGTTGGATATGCCTGGACTATACTGTGCGTCTGAGTTTCTGACACTGGTTGTAGTTCAAGACACCTGGAGAATGCTGGTTCGGGGAAGGCTGACACCCAACATCTGCTGAGCCAGAGAAGGTGTTGCCCTCACGCAGCGCCAGCCCAGGGCAAGTGGAGTTTACGGGGCCGGGAGGGAGAGAAGCACATGGGCACCTTTCTGGCAATTCTAAGATGGGAAAAGCCACAGCCCAGTGGGAGAGCACTTGCTTGGAATGCAGAAGGTCTGAGGCAGCATCTCCAGGTAGGGCTGAGATAAGAACTTCAATCCTAAAAAAAGGTCAATAACTTTGGTCGGCCCTCATACATGTTCACTTCATCAGATCTGGCCCTCATTGAAAAAAGTTTGGGCACCCCTGCTGTAGAGCCATTGCTGGTCAGTGTAAACAGCACCGAGCAAGGAAGAGGAACGGTCTCTGACTCAGTGCAAGACAACTTCCTGCGGTCCTAAGCCACATCCATCCTCCAGAACCAATTCTGCTCCTGAGGACCACAGCAGATCTTGGCTGCCGCTTAAAACTGACCTTCCGCTCAAATGATTATGAAGACCTCCCTGTTCCAAAAAAGCTTTTTTTGATGTCTAGGAGTTTACGTTCCTGTTTCCTAGCTCACCTTTGCTGTGTGTGAGTGTGTGTATGTAAGGAGGGAGCAATGAGAGTGTTTGCAAAGTGAAGTCGAGGACTCCTAGCAAGTTGAAAATAAAGAAAAACTACTGCTGTTATAAGGGCTGTAGCCACAAATGCAAAGGGTGGGGAGGGGAGGTCAGCTTCAGAAAAACCACTTTCTGAGTCATTGAGGGGGTGGGGAAATTAGGGAGGATTATTCAAACTCTGCACGATTCATCTTACCCAGATAAGAAGAACTACGCACTGTTGATTCATTAGAGAGGAAAAAACCCTTCATGTTCCCTTTCAGGAAATAGGGAGGTGGGGAGAAGAGGGAGTCACACGTTCAGTGTTACATGAAAGCCAGTGGGAGGGGGCATCTAGAACACCAAAGGCTCTGTCCTCCCAATGCCTTAATTAGCAATATGTAGCGGGGGGGGGGGAATACATGCTTTCACGTCACCCTCCGAGCTCTGAACATCGTGACACCAGCAGCAGCTGAGCAATTAGGCAAATCCAGCTGTGAAGGCAGCAGTTCTAGATTTATCATCCCAAAGTACACGGGTATAAACGTACAAACACGCAGACATGTTTCAATTTTAAACAGGCCCCAGCCATGACAAGTAACTCTGGCCAATGAGCTATTCAGGCCAGAGAGCCCATCTCTATACCATTCAACCTGGAGGAAAATCTCAGGCTGGGGGTGGTGTTAGAAACTCAGATATATAAGCTAGGCGCCAAAACATAATGCCTAGTTGCCCTTTTGGGGCAAGATGGTTCTAAAGTCTTATTTTCCAAATGATGGACTGACTGTGATGGATTCTCAGTTCAACATCTGGCTAGGAAAACCTTGAGCCAGGTTAAGAACTTTGAGAACTGAAAGAAGAAAAGTCACTCAATCCCAGGACAGTCCACATCTCTATTGGCCTATTCCAACCTCTTTTTCGTAATGGTGACTCAGACCATTCATAACATAGGAATATTCTTCCCAACTCTGAGCAGGGCAGTGGGGGAACTAAAGACAAATGACAACAATTCACTCCAGACAAATTTTGATATATCTTTTTGTAACTTCTTGGGCATATAACATTGCCTATTATCGGGATTGATTGAAATAAATACAACACCTTTGGCAAGACATTCATCATTGCTGCTATCCTACCTAAAAGGGAAAGGTTCATTCTATTCCAAACTTCCAAGTTCTTTTTTATCTCAATCCACACTTTCTCACAATTGTTGTTGTTTAGTCGAGTCCGACTCTTGGTGACCCCATGGACCAGAGCACACCAGGCACTCCTGTCTTCCATTCTCATAATTATCTTTATATAAATTCAGGTTTTTATTTGGAAGCCAAATTCCTAGATATTTGACTTTCTTATAAATCTCCATGTACGTCATTACTCCTAACTCTCTTTTTTCCAACTCAGTCATATTCTTAACTATCATCTTAGTTTTCCCTTTATTTATCTTAAATCCAGCCACCCGCCCAAATTCCTTTATTTTCTCTAAAAGTATTGGGAGTATTGGGAGAGATGTCGTTGGCTCTTCTACTGTGATTACTAAATCATCTGCAAATGCTTTTAATCTAAATTCCAAAACAGTTCAGGTCCAATGATCCCCAGATGGGGGAGACCTCAGGCACCATCCTGGCATATTCACTTGGTCGCAAGTGGCTGATAGGTAAAGGTAAAGGGACCCCTGACCATTAGGTCCAGTCGTGGCCGACTCTGGGGTTGCGGCGCTCATCTCGCTTTATTGGCCGAGGGAGCCGGCGTACATGTGTCATGCTTCTGGGTCATGTGGCCAGCATGACTAAGCCGCTTCTGGCGAACCAGAGCAGCGCACGGAAACGCCGTTTACCTTCCCACCTATTTATCTACTTGCACTTTGACATGCTTTCGAACTGCTAGGTTGGCAGGAGCAGGGACTGAGCAACGGGAGCTCACCCTGTCACGGGGATTCGAACCGTCAACCTTCTGATCGGCAAGTCCTAGGCTCTGTGGTTTAACCCACAGCGCCACCCGCGTCCCTGGCTGATAACCAGGAGCAAAATGCGCCTGGCAAATTTCGAACGCTGGCTTGTGGGAAGGGGAAGCTATCAGCTGCAACAGGCACCCCTTTTCAGGCCTAATTTCAGCAACAAGGTGGGGGCCACCGACACAAGGCATTCATGGATGAATGGACTAAGAGCCTTGAAAGGTGCAATAAAGTATCCCCCAAACTCTGCTTGTAGGAGTGGCTGAGCCTCTTTAACAAGGGTGGGCAGATGCACACTTCATAAGCAAAATTACACTGTTGTGGCGCGCTGCTGTTTCCTTCTTTGAAATTTCACTGCAGTCATATAGCTAAGTAAGTCCAATGTTAAACATCAGAGCAAGCTGAACGCAAGGTGTGTTACGTTGAAAACCACAACTTCTGCACTGGGGGGAAGCTGAAATGCTGCAACCCCAGGAAATTTCACAAATAGGCTGAGCATGCATAACCTTATTTTGCATATCCAGCATTTGCGCTTTTTTTCTTCTTCAGTGTATTCTGGTTGGGTAGCCTTGGAAAGGGGAACTGAGTGAGCCTTGCAGAACTTATGACCCCTCCTCCCCATGTCTGCATTTGATAAATTCTAGCATGCACACGCGCGCACACCCCTAATGATAACTTTCTGGCAGAACGCAAACATATCAGGGACAAAGTTCAAGGACTGATTCTCTGCTCCTCTGTTTAAGAGCTGCTGAAAGAGTCACCCCTGTGATGTGGTGGTCAGAGTGCCAGACTCACTCAGCCACAAGGCTCACTGGTGACCTTGGGGGCCAGTCACTGCCTCTCTCAGCCTAAGGTACCTTATAGGGTCACTGTGCGGATTATAAGGACTTGAAGAAAACCTTGGACACTGGTGTTACTCAACCTTGGTTCCCTGGGTTTTGTAGGACTACAAATCCCATCATCCCTGACTATTGGCTAAGCTAGAAGTGGAGGATGGGAGTTGCAGTCCTACAACATCATGGGGCCCACAGTTGAAGAACACCAATGTACACCCCCCCCTTGAGCAACGTGGGATAAAAAGGTGATAGCCAAATAAATGCAATAAATAAAATTAATGTCTGGTTTATTTAAAGACCCCCCCAACTGAGAACACCCAAATACCTAGAATCATAGAACTGTAGAACTGAAAGGGACCACAAGGGTCCCTGCGATGCAGGAATCTTGTTCTCTGCAATGGGGCTCGAACCCACAACCCTGCGATTAAGAGTCTCATACTCTACCAACACACACACACACACACCCTCAATTGCTGAGTAGGTCTCCTCTGACCGAAAATCCAGCACTCCATCCATACCACAATCCCAAAAGCTCTGCTTCACTCGAACAGAACCAATTCCCACCTTGCTACTTGAACCTCCAGCAAAGGAAACAGAGCAGTGAAACTAAGAGACAGTCTGCTGACGTCAGAGACCTCAGCTCTGAAACCACAAGGGCACCCTTCTTTCCTTTGGTGCCAGAAAGCTTCTAAGCCCAGGGAGGAGAGAATTTTATTTTTATCTATTTTTTACAGCTGACTATATGTCAGCAGGCTAGCTAACAGTGCTGTCCAAAGTGGATTGATTTCTAAAAAGCCTTGCGGAATCCCTGCAACGTCCCTCATCTCGGTAACGGCTTTGGATGCACAGCGGGGGAAACGCTGCAGGTGAGGGCGACAGATACAGAGACAGGCGAGAAGAAGGCGCTTATGCACACATGCGCCCAATGCATGACTTATATGTGGAAGACACCATCACGGGATATGGTAATGGGCTTTAAGAGGGGACTGGACGGAACAAGCCGTGGAAAGCAGGTCTAACGGAGCAGCGTTCACCACCAAGGTCAAGCGGAAAATGCCTTCCTAGTGCCAGATTCCGGAGGCCGTGGAACAAGGGTTGGTCTGACTGAAACTTCGACAAGGGGGCCAAACCAGCATGACTGAAACCTGAGTGGGTGAGCCGGGCGGAGCGAGTCTGACTCAGCTCTGTTTGCCTGAGTACTTGGCGCAGGAGCAGCAGAGGTTGGGATGCAGGGGAGGGGCTCACTATGGTCCTGTTGCCCCCACCAGGTAACACTTCCACTTTGGGACTTGAATCTGGTGCTGGAGGCCACAGAGGCAGCACAGGGAGACGGCTTGTTTACTATCCACCCATCTCTCTACTCGAACCAGAGGAGGAGGTTGCACAGGTGGGATGGAGAACACAAGGACAGTGCTTTGAGGTCCATACTGGGATCACCTTAACAGGACCTGACAGGCACCATGGAAACCTGGGGCTCTCTCAAAGGTCACCTATGCATACTGTAGGGCTTTAGATTTGGCACGGATGCAGAAAGCGGGGTGGTCTGAGCTGCGGGGTGGTGGTGCTGACTGGGACTACCCCATTGTCGCAGTCAGGCTATTTCCTGGTAAGGTTTGGACTGGCAGCCGACCCGATTGCATGCAGGGTTGGGGGGACCGACTATGAAGGGCCCCACCCCCCAGATTTGCAGGATCTGATTCCTGAATGCCCTGGGAGACTTTTCCAGGCGATGGGAAATATACACACTAGATGCTGTGGTTTGTTTGATGTGGATTTTCAGGGCGTACCATAATTTCACTTTGTTCTGGATGTTTCAGTTGGGTGTCTCCAATTAAGTTATACTCGGAGCAGACACAATGGAATTTATGGGCCTAAATTAGGCATGCCCATTTATTTCAGGGTATCTACTTGGAGCCATTGGGTACTACAACCCAATATCATCCTCAGTAATAATATTTATTCTATACATTAATTTAAAATATCATTAATAGAAGGTTGTTTCCAATATTAGTCATACTCAGAGAAGGCCCATTGAAATTAATGGGCATGATTAACTTAGACCTATTAATTCCAATGTGCCTAGTCTGATTAACTGCATACAACCCAAAATTTATTCTATATAATTTTTCTAGGGCAGGCATCCCCAAACTTGGCCCTCCAGCTGTTTTGGGACTACAATTCCCATCATCCCTGACCACTGGTCCTGTTAGCTAGGGATGATGGGAGTTGTAGTCTCAAAACAGCTGGAGGGCAGAGTTTGGGGGTGCCTGTTCTAGGGGACTTACACACACTTAAAAAAAAAATCTTTAACAAAAAGAGCTTTACAGATTCTTAATTCCACCCCACAGCCAGATTTTGCTCTAAAATAAAAGTTTTAATTTAAAAAAATGCATTGGGTTGGAATGTCAACAAACTGAGATGGTCTTTTGAAATGAGATTTATTACTCTGTGCAAACCAAGCTTGAAAAAACCCAGTGATGAAAAGAAACTAAGCAGAGAGGCAACTGCACTTTCGATTTCTGTGAAAGCGTTAGGAACACACAGAGCTGCCCAAACAGGAAAGAGGACATTAACCACCATGCACTGCTCCCTGGGAACAGCCTAACAAGACGATCAAAAATAGCGCGCCCTCCTAAACGGGCAGGATGTTTTGGAAACCGGAGTATCCACAGCACCAAGATGACAGAAAGCCAAGCCTAACATCAGCGTGCAGCGGGGCTTGCCCTTCTCTCCTTAAAAACAAACAAACTGTCATTCCTCAACCACTCACACACTTAACAGCTGACCTGTGCAGTGCGGATCTCTTACAGCCACTAGGGTCTCCACAAGGCATGTGGGACCCTGCCTCATTTTAACTGCTGAGAGGCATGGAAACACAACTGACGGAAATGCCGTAGGCCACAGAAATACGGTACTCAAATAAGCTCCGTGCCAGCTAGGAGGAGGAGGAGGAAGAAGAGGAGGAGGAGGAAGAGGAGGAGGAGGAAGAAGAAGAGGCCCATTCTCTGGCAAGAGAATGCAAGTCCTCTGACCCAGCTGAGATGCTGAGCACAGCAGCCTTTTGAGAAGCGGTTCTCTCTTTCACGCCCACCATATTATACTTCCAAAAATGTTATTTCTCTGGGGTTAGATCCTCCCCAAACACTATTATTCATAAGAGGGAGGGAGGGGGCAGCCACATTCGTGAGATGTTTAGAATGCTACACAGACGCACCATTGCAAAAATGAAATGAGGCGTCATCACCAGCGGGCTCCAAAATAACCAAACATGGATCACAGCGGGGAGAAATTTGCAGGCATGTCTCTTCCATGAAGGAACAGGAACTGAAGAACATTCTTTACTTAAGTCAGTGTCCCTCATTTCGCTCCTCGTCCCCACTGTACATCTTCTTCCAACCAGTGGAAAACCCACAGGTAGAAAATGACCTTAGGGTTGCTTTTTATTCAACAACAACAACAACAACAACAACATCATCATGAGAAAGTTACAAGCATTTCCATATATCCTGTGGGATAGCCCCGTCAGTAGAGCAGGAGACTCTTAATCTCAGGGTTGTGGGTTTGAGCCCCTCATTGGGCAAAAAGGTTCCTGCATTGCGGGGGTTGGACTAGATGACCCTTGTGATCCCTTTCCAACTCTACAATTCTATTATTCATCTCTCAATCCAAAGCCACTCCATAGCTAATTAATTCTATTAATTTGTTTTTCTGTACTTTATCACCTCCCTAAAACAGCAGGGCCCTGTTACCTAGCGCTGAAGAAACAAAAAAGGAACCTAATCCTTTATATCAGTTTTGCACAATCCATGGAGCCACAGAGTATTAATTGTTCCTCGCAGCAGCTTATCCAAAATGACTGACTGAGTCCAAATGTTGGGGGAAAGGAGGTATGTAACACTGGATTTGGGTTTCGAAGAAGAAGAAGTCTGGAAGGGGAAACCCTTAATTAGCCCGTAATAATCTAATGCTCTTGGGAAACAGATGAAATATGCCTCTCCAAGAGCACACATTACAGCAGGCAAAGGATTGCGAGGTGTGGAAGTGTCAAGAGGGAGGAACAGGAGGCAAGAAAGATGTTTGGGGTGTGGACCTAGAGGAGTATCTGCAAGTGGGTGAGTCATCCACAAACAGGAAAAGTAGGATTACTTTGAAATGGCTGGCCTGGGATGCAAAGAATGTCTGGGACTCAAAAGAGTGTGTATGTGGGGGAGCAAGATAGGGTGGGGAGAGCTGAACAGAAAAGGTTGGCAAAGGACCAAACAGGCAACAGCTCTGTGTCCTGAGCAATGGGGTCAGGACAGAAAGAGCAAGGCCAGTGACAGTTGCATTCAGTGGGTCAACTGAGGATTTGGGAGGTTAAAGCAAGGAGATTACGGGGTGCAAAATAATAATAATAAATGTTTTGGTTACACTAAGTGATGAACACACCACACCAGGATAGCATCTGACCGCAAACGGGAGGGATTAATGAGAAGCAAGGGGGAAGTTTCCAAACAATCTACACATACAAAAGTATCTTATCAAAGATGATAAAGGGCAGGGAGGAGTTTCTATTTACACTAGAGGTGGCGGCAGCAGGAGGATCTCTTTATCTCTTGGGCAACTGCCCAAGCCATCCCTCCCCCTTCTGCCAGTGGTGGGCAGAGATAAAAGCAGTTGGGACAATGAATGTAAATTTTACCAGGGGGTGGGGTGGGGGACATCTCAAGGTTCCCCAGCCCTGATGTATTATGTATTTATCAGCAACTTTACTCAGGCAAATGACTCAAACTTACAAACATAACAGAAACATTTAAGCCAATTGCAACACACACAAACACCCCCACATCTATACAAATGAAAGGCAGGTCTAGCAGGCGATGCTGCCTCAGCAAAGGAGGCCACAAATACTTTAAAGCTTGAGGGCCAAAAGCATGGGAGAAAGGGGAAGCTTTCGTGCCAGAACCAGGCAAGGAAGGCGCCACACAGGCCGTATCTCATCACTGCTCCCCTACAACTGGAGTGCAGAGATATGAAACCCTCACATGTTTACAGAGTCAGTCCATGGTAAGCATAATGACTAGCAGCCAAGATGTGTTTCCCTCCAGAAACGTGTCTAATTTTCCACTTAAAAGCCATCTAAGCTAGATGTCCCTGGCAAACTGCAAGCAAGTCAGGAAGCAAGGAGCACGCACAGGAAGATGTACCAAGCTGTGCGTGGAAGGCAAGCCCGGAAGGGGAAGGGATGACAGCAAGTGGGTGCAAGGAAGTAGAGATCAGTTTGTCAGGAGTTGAGAAGCAGAAAAGGGGAGGGTGGTGTGTGTTCAGCCCCAGAGAAGCTGTTCTGCGCAGGAGATTCAAATGGAAGAGGTTTCCTTGTGGAGGATTTCTGAAGGGGGAAAAGTCAAGATCAAAACACTGGGGGAAGACATAAAAGCACACAGAACAGAGGAAAGCACTCAAGGATAAAGGACAAGTGTGGCAAAGACACCCCTGAGCCCTGTAGTCAGACTGGCTTAATTTCACATCAGGATCATTTCCAGGAAAAAGTTTTGAGAACGGGAAAGTTTAAATATTAGAGCAGGGGTGCTTGTGTGGCAGTGTGTGTGCCTCATGTCCTGCACAAAAGGCAAAATTTGCATCCATTGCTCCTCTTACTTTCACCTCTGCCCCCACCCACCCCTGGTATGTGGCCCTCGGCAGATTACAGGGAAGGTAACATGGCCCTCGGGGTGCAAACAGTTCACCACTCCACCTGGCATTATAAGGGGGGGTCAAATTTTAACAGGGGAACACATAGAATGCTGAGACAGAGTTCTGCAGGAGTGAGGAGCTGATGCAGTCCATGTGAGACATCATGTGGATGAGTAGCACTGGGGAGTTGAACCAATTTCTAATGCACATGTCTGTATAAAGAGTGTGAAGCGTTTGGTGTGAAGGGCGACCTTCAGAGAAAAACACTGCACGTATGACCTCCTTGCCCTTTGCATAATATTCTCTGTTTCCTCACTAAGAAACATCCAGTTGCATCCCACATCCGTTCCCCCCCAACATAATACCTGCCCTGGCAGGAAGGCCCCACCACCACCAACTTAACACACACAGTTTCTGGATAGTCCCATTGTGTAATAACCCCAACCCAAATTCACCCAGAGAACTTCCCCCCATGGAAGTTCCATTTCCAAGCAGCCAAACTTCCCCCATATAACAGCCCCCCCAATGCAACCCACTCAAGAGGCAAAGCGCTCCCCATTCACATAGCCCCCCGCCCCCCATGTTTTTGCACAGTGGAGTTCCTGACATAATTTTGTCACATTCCTTCTTCCCCCCCCCCCCGCCGCTTCTTAACACTTCCAATTGCTCTCTACCCCCCTAGCCACATAGGCAGCAAATTATTCCACACAACATATGATTTCCCCCCTAATGGGGTACCCCTAGACACCCATTTATTACCACAAAACATCCCCAATTGTAGCCCCCAGAGAGGATACAGAAACCACCCCTATAGAATAAGCCTCTATGAAGCCTGTTTCCTCCTTATAACCAACTAAGCTGCACTCTCCATGTCCCCCCAAATAATAACCCCAATATCACAGCAGCCCCCAAAATCTCCCTCCTGAACTCCCAATATAGCAACCATCTCCCTCCCCAACTTGTCCCCACATAATCCTACAAACTGACACTGCATCCCCCAACCCCCCCATACGGCAACCCCTGAACCTTATACACCCCCCTTCCCAATATAGCAACCCCTCAAAATCTGCATCCCCCACTCCCCCATTTGTCACCCCAAAAAAAACTTACACACCCCCCAAATACCCCATATGGCAACTCCCTAAACGCTCCTCCCCACATATAACAACCCCTCTCCCCAACTCCCCCCGACGGCAACCCCCCTGAACTTACATATCCCCCAGATGACAACTCCCCCAAAATCTCTCCCTACATAGAGCAACCCCACCCCATCAGCACAACTGCCCCCCAATGCACTCAAATCCCCAAATACCCCATATGGCAACCCCCCCCCCGTACCCCTCCCCGCATACAGCAACCTCTCAAAAGAAAAGCAGAAAAACTCAGGTGACACAGCAGCCCATCAAATCCCCCACCCCAACAGACTCCCCCCATGGCAACCCCCCCAAATACCCCTCCCCAAAACTAGCAACCTTCTCCCCCCCCAAAAAAAAACCCCACACAACCAAAAGCCTCCTATAACCCCCCAGGTGACGCAAGAGCCGCTCGAATCCCCCCATAAAAATGCAGGAGATAAGACAGAGCCCCCCCCTCCGCTCCCTCGAGCCCCCCAACCCTGCCCCCTTCGCGGGGGGGCTCCCCTCCCTGGGCCTCCCCCCCCACTCACGTAGACGGGCAGGGGCCACGGGTAGACGGCCGGCTCGGCTCCCACGGGCGACTTGAGCCGCAGCTCCAGCCTCTCGCCCATGTTGGCGGCCGAAGGGACCCCGGCGGCGGCGGCGGTGGCGGCGGCGAGGGAGCAGGCGAGGTCAGGTCGGGGCGGCGGAGGGGGCCCAGCGGCGGCGGACCCGCACCATGCTAGACCGGCGGCGGCGGCGGCTGAGGAGGAGCACCAGCGAGAGGCGAGGAAGGAGGGGGCGGGAGGGAGAGAGGGGAGGCCGCTCCTTCCCCTGCTCTCTATTGTCGTCGCTCGCGCCGGGCCGGGCGCCTCGTCAGCCGCACCAAGAGCGACGCGGCCGCCATTTTGGGCCGCTCGCCCCCCCTCCCTCGCACGCCCGGCGGCGTCAGGGAAGGGAGGGGCCGCGGAGGAGGGCAAGGGCGGCCAAGCTAACAGGGGCGCCAAGGGAAAGCAGGCGGGAGGGAGATGCCAACCAATGTTATTTCCAGAGGTTGTTTCGCTACTGTCGTGGGGGTGGGATAGGTCGCGGGCGGGCGGGCGGGCGGGAGCGCGCGCAGGGAAGGCCAGGACGCACGCGCGGGCGGACGAGGGAGAGAAAGCGCGAACGCACGACAATGCGCGGAGGGGGCGCGCACGGCCGGGGGGCGGGACCAACCACGAGAGTGGGCGGGGCTTCTCAGCTTACCCCCAAAATTAAGAAAAAAGTAGGCAGGCGGGTGCCCAGGAGGTGGGCGGGGCCACCCACGAGAGTGGGCGGGGCTTGTCTTCTCTCTCAATAAAATAGTAATGAAAAGCGCGGCGCGCGGGAAAATGTGAGGGGCCGCGCGTGCGCGCTGAGGAGAGGCCCGCTGAAGGGGCGCGGGCGGCCGAGGAGAGAGCGCGCTTCTGAGGAGAGAGTGACAGCGCGCGTGCGCGAGCGAAACCTCCCCCCCCCCGCGCGCGCGTTCTCGCCTCTGCGCGTGCGTGCCTTGTCCTCAGTTGCCCTCAGCGACGGCGCTGCCTGTCAGGAGGCGGCGGTTGAGGCGTCGGGAGCGCGCCTCGCTCAAGGTGTCTCCCTCACACGCCGGGAGGGCGCGCGCGCGGGGGGGCGCGCTCCGAGCCCAGAGGGTCTCGCAGAGGCGGAGACACGCGTTTCTTCCTCAGAGGTGGGTTCACACGAGACGGACGGAGATGCGGGTCGGGTTCAAACGAACCAAAACCCTCCACGCAACCTCTGAGGAAAACAGGCTGATAAAAAAAAAAATGCCTGAAGTGGTTAGGATGCATATATATAAAATGATATTAATGTATTTATTCCAGTGGGTGTCCTCCAGGGTATAATTTAACTGCATACAACCCAGAATGTGCCCCCTGAGTGCAAACCTTCTAGGATCCCATTTCATTTTCATTTTTTTTAATTCAAGTTACTAGTCCTCAATACTATTTATCTATTTCATTTTATTTTAAACATTTATATACCAGCTCGCTTATATTTCCATTTATATACTAACTTAGTATATGAATAAGTTAGTAGAGGGTGAGTCCTTTAAAAAAGGCCCTATAGATACAGGGGGCACATGTTCCACAGGGCCTCTTAAAAGACTCACCCTGTATATAAGTATAAATATAAAGATGGTGGTATATGAATTACAAGCAAGTATAAACTTATATGCTAATTTAGGTCAGTTAATTTCAGCAGGTCTGATCATGAATATAGCCCAGTTATATAACATCAGGAGGTGGGGAAGTGTGGCCCCCCAGGCCTCTCTATCTGGCCCTTGGAACTCTCTGTAAGCCACGCCCCTCGCTGATCTGGCACCACACCCTCCTTGAATGTTTCCTGCTTGGCTGGGATGACCTTGGATTCTACTAATGCCATGGGTGACATCCCACTGTACAACAGTGGCGTAGCGTGGGGGGTGCAGGGGGGGCCGGGCGCAACATCTGGGGGGGGCGCTCGCACTCGCAGCTCTCTGCCCCTACTAAAATCCACGGGTTAGGGGGCGCAAATTACTTGCCTTGCCCCGGGTGCTGACAACCCACGCTACGCCACTGCCGTACAAAGGTCAAATCCACATTGCATGTGGCCCCCAGAAACTTCCCCAGAAAGGAATTCGGCCCCCAGGCAGGAAAAGCTTCCCCATCCGTCATAATCAATATGTTATCAAATCAATCTGTTATCTGTCAAACAAGCAGATTTTTCTGGTCCTTCCGTATTTCTTTGCAGGCAGATTTGTTAAATTTTGTGGGGCTGGTGGAGTGCAGGCACACGGTTTAAAGAGGAGGGTTTGAGAGCAACGTTTTGGACGTGCGGCAGATGCTCCGTCTGCAGCTGCTGGAACAGAACATTGCAAGGGGGGCGTCTTTGGAAGGGAAAGAGAAATAGCAGCTCAGATTGTCTCGGCAGCTCTAGTCCAGCAGGGGGAGGAAATCTGGTCCTCGGTGCTTCCAAGGTCTGCAAAGGAAAACTGCGAGGTGGGGGGTGAGGATAAGAGAAATGTGAGTTTCCAGATCCAGGAATCGGCTGCAGGTGTGGAACAGACCTGTGCATCGCCATGCGAAGCACCTTTCCCTTTGAAAACGCAAAGGCGACTGGTTTGTTTCTTTTCTTTTGCAAAAGTCCATTACAGCATTGCAAACACCACTCCCTGTACCAAAATAGGGGTTTTCTATTGTAATTTTAAGTTGTGAACCACACTGAGATTTGCAGGGCAGGAGCAGCTGTTGGCATCCCTTCCCTGGAGACAAGCCAGAAAAGCTTTTGTGGGCGGAAGGAGACATGTGTGGGGACATGCCTCATGGCCGCCAGAGCAGGAAATACTGAACACGGTGGACCAGTGGTCTGAGCCTATAGGAGGCCACTTCCTAGGTTCCTCTTTAGCCAGGCCTTTGGTTGATTAACATCTGGTGCCCTTTTAAAATGTGTTGTGGGGGACATTATTGGGTTGTTTTTGTTTTATCTTGATTGTGAATTTTGGGTTTTTATATTGTGATTTCATCCTGTGAACCGCCCTGAGACCTTCATGTATAGGGTGATATAACAACAACAACAACAATAATGTAAAGGGACCCCTGACCATTAGGTCCAGTCATGGCCGACTCTGGGGTTGCAGCGCTTGTCTCACTTAATTGGCCAAGGGAGCCGGCGTACAGCTTCTGGCGAACCAGAGCAGCGCACGGAAACGCCGTTTACCTTCCCGCCGGAGCAGTACCTATTTATCTACTTGCACTTTGATGTGCTTTCGAACTGCTAGGTTGGCAGGAGCAGGGACCAAGCAACGGGAGCTCACCCCGTCGGATTCAAACCGCCGACCTTCTGATCAGCAAGTCCTAGGCTCTGTGGTTTAACCCACAGCACCACCCACGTCTAATAATAATAATAATAATAATAATAATAATAAATTCATTCATTTAGAGCAAAGGATCCTAAATTCAGTCCTTGCCATTTCCAGACAGTGTACGGAGGGTGAATTTCTGGAAATATTCACATGCATACATATTTTATGTGCACATATTTTCACATGCAACATCAGTCAGCAACTGGTTGCCAGGCAAGCTCTCTGAAGGAGGGGAAGTCCTCAGCCAAGGAAAGCCCTCTCTGGAGCATAGCTGTCAACCTTCCCTTTTTTTGCGGGAAATTCCCTTATTCCAGCGCGGTTTCCCGCTGCTTCCTGCTGCTATCCCGGATTGTTAGATATCCCGTAGACCGTCCCCGGGACAGGTGAGGCTGCTGATCCCTTATTTTCAAATCTGAAAGTTGACAGCTATGCTCTGGAGTAATCTAGGTCACCGATTAGGGCAACCCAGAATGCAAATCAAAATTTATTTCTCCCCCGCCTCTTTCTCGCCTCTTGCGGATTCCTTCCCTGCCCGCGGCTGCACAATTGGACTGGCAGCCGTGAGGCATATCCCCACACATGTCTACCTCCGCCCACAAAAGCTTTTCTGGCTTGTCTCCAGGGAAGGGATGCCAACAGCTGCTCCTGGCCCGCCTTGCCTGGTTGGCAGGCATGTTATTGAAACACCCCCTGCCGCCTCACCGCCGCCTTTCAAGCTGCTGTGGAGAGCCACGAAGGCTGAAATTTGGTTCCCTCCCAGTTGAACATCCTATTGCAGGGGTCAGCAACCTTCTTCAGCCGTGGGCCGGTCCACCATCCCTCAGACCATGTGGTGGGCCAGACTATATTTTGAGGGGGGAAATGAATGAATTCCTATGCCCCACAAGTAACCCAGAGATGCATTTTAAATAAAAGGACACATTCTACTCATGTCAAAACCATGCTGATTCCCAAACCATCCACGGGCCAGATTTAGAAGGCGATTGAGCCACATCCGGCCCACGGGCCTTAGGTTGCCTACCCCTGTCCTATCGCATCCCCTGGTCTGTTTTAACAGGGCAGCAACACGTGGCTTTCCCGTGGCAGGAAAATTAACTAGACCACCCTGACACGATTGACTGGACCTTTTACTATCTGTGGTCTGTTAAGTGCTTCGCTTTCCTGGATGAAATATGGAGAGAGGTGTGTGTGCATACAGATTACACAGCCTACAGTACAAAGGGCGACATTTACACTCAGCGCTCTGCCCACCTCTGTCTCCAACCGGTTGGCTCTCATATAGCTCAGCTGGCAGAGCATGAAACTCTTAATCTCAAGGTTGTGGGTTTGAGCCCAGCGTTGGGCAAAAGACTCCTGCGTTGCAGGGGGTTGGACTAGATGACCCTTGTAGTCCCTTCCAACCCTACAATTCTATGTTATCCATTTGAAAGCTGTGTCTCCAACCGCACACGTGTGACCCTCAGAAGGTTCCCCGGAAAACAGTGGCGCTCAGACGCATTACTGCCTCTGACCGTGCAGCTGGAACATAGTTGTTCTGGATAGAAGCCATTGACAAGGCTTACTTTCCCTGAATTTGTCCAGTCCTCTTTTAATGGCAAGTTGGTGGCTGTCCTTACCTCCTGCGGAAGTGAGTTCCACAAGTTACTGTATTTTTCACTCCAAAAGACGCACCTAGTTTTTAGATGAGGAAAACAATAAAAAGAATATTCTGAACGAAACAGTGGATGTATGATTTTTGTGGTTCATGCTGTGGCCACAGACATGTGATCTGATGGTGAATTTGGGGTGACCCAGTGTAAAAACCCTGAGGATCCATGTTGATCCGTGCTTTGTAACCACATTTTTGCACCATTGTAGCCCCAGGAAACAGCGGATATGTGATTTTTTTGGTGCAGGCTGTAGCCATGGACATGCTATGTGATCTGATGGTGAATTTGGGGTGACCCAATGTAAAAATCCTGAGGATCTATGGGCTTTTACCTCCCCCCTCCCAGGCAGCCTCCACTAGCGTCCCTTATCCCTCTTCCGATCCCACCAATCAGCTGTTTCCTTTCAACACTCCTTTCCCTCTTGTTTGCCTTAGTGTCTTTTCCTTAGCTGGAGCAGTTTTTTGCTCCTCCTTTTCTTCTAATTTCTCTCCTTATTGCTTTAGTCTTCCTGTTTCCCCCCTTTGCAAGTTTGCTGTCTTTACCTCCCCCCTCCCAGGCAGCCTTCTTTATCTGTAGCGTCCCTTATCTCTCTCCCCGATCTTTGTTTCAACACCCACTTCCCTCTTTCAAAAAACAACAATACATGATCTGCTTTTTGCCTGTGGGCAATTTGGCTCCAGGGACCACGCATTCGCTCCATAAGATGCACAGACATTTCCCCTTACTTTTTTAGGAAGAAAAAAGTGCGTCTTATGGAGTGAAAAATACGTTAACTCTATACTGTAGGAAGAAGTCCTTTCCTTTAGGTCTCCTTAACCTTCCAGTTCTACTGGACACCCATGAGTTCTCATGTTGTGAGAAAGGGACCCAAGAGACTGGGTGTCATGGACTGGTTGGAGGCAGGGGAATGGCAGGAGGAACCACCAAGGGAAGAAGGCCCAGAGCCCGGAGGTTGGTGGTGAGACGACAATGAGTGGTCAGAGTGAGAAGAGGAAGAAGACGTGGAGGTGGAGGTGTCGGAAGCTGAAGGGGTAACAGGGCTTAGTGAGCAGGGAGAGTCTGTGCCAGAGAGAAGTACAGAATCAGAGGCAGGAGCTGAAGCAGGAGAGGAGGGGAGGCCAAGAGACAGAGATGGTGAAGAGTCACGGGTGTCTCCCCCTCCTGCTGCAACCATTTCCCCTCCCTGCTTGTCTCCCAGTACCAGGAGAGGTATGAAAAGGGTGGAACAAACACAAGCAAGGTGTCAGTCTTAGATTGCTTGGGAAGGACCTGGGGGAGGAGGCAACTTAGGAAACTTTGGGAAGGCGGAGACCTTCAGTCCTCACATCTGTCTCCTTGGGGCAAGACCTCCGGGGGAAAGTTGCTGCGATCACAAAGGGTCAACTTCACAGTTGCAATCGCCGAGTAAAGGGTCAACCTCACAGACACCGTGTGAGTTATTCTGACTTGACACCAGCTTGGACACTGCAGCCCCAAATTCTGCAGACGGTGGAACCACCATCTTCAAATTCAGCCTCAAGAGCCAGTCTTCATTCCTCAATTTCACTTGATGCCCAGAAGTTCAGTGTTAGGAGAGAGCGTGAAAAGCGATCCTCTCTCCACGCCATGCACAGTTTTATAAACTATCATGTGGCCTCTTGCTCTCCTTCTCTCTCAATGAAAAAGACACAAAGGCTGCAACCTTTCTTATAAAGAGACCTGTGGGTATAGGGTGGTATATAAATTTTAATAATGATGATGATGATGAATTTGCTCCACCCCTTGGCCATTTTGCCTGTCCTTTTCTGAACCTTCTCAGAAAGCATTCCTGCCTCCAGCCGGAGGGTCCCCTCTGGCCTGATCCTGCTACATGGCTCTTCTTAGGTTCATTTAAAAAAAAAAAAAAAAAGGTTTTTGGGGGAAAGATTCCCAACAAGCAGCACAACGTTGCCAGTCCAGCCCCCGCTCCCCTACGCGAGGAGGAAAGCCCACCGAGCAGAACCCCACAATCTGTTACCATAATAGCAGCCTCAGATCCAAAGACCCAGGTGGCCCCTTAAAGGCTTAAAAAGCCTTTAAGAAGCCTTTTGCAATTCTGACACAGACACCTCAGGCGATGGGCTGAGAAGATGAGGAGCAGTCAAGGAGACCTGGACTCCTGAGGCCCCCCTTTTGCTTTGAAAGCTGTGGGGGGGGATTTGGAATGCACCCCAAAGCAGGTAGGCACCCAATTGTGCATCTACGCAATAAATTCGCCCCTCGGCTGTGTTTCAAAGGTTCTCTGCTTCTGCTGGGCAATTCCTACACTAACAGATAGTTGAAAGCAAACTCTTTTCTTTTGATCATGTTTCCAAGACTGCCTTTCCCCCCTTTTGCCACAGGCATTTCATTCCATCTCTCCAGAACATTATATATATATTTTACTGCTTCACCATCCCACCCTAGCTTAGAACACAGTATGACACCTTTGTTTTGTTTTTTAAAAATAGTTTTTATTAAGAATTTCAACATCATAAATTATCAAAGACATATCATCTTCATTTTCCCCCCTCCCCAAGAAAAACCCTCCCTCCCCCCCACCCCACCCCCAGACTTCCCTCAGCTCCTCTCTCTGGTTTTTCAACACATATTATTCTCTGCATGTTATAAAATTGTAAAAATCCTTGAATTGTCTATTATGTTAACAATAATAAATTTGTGTATGTTTATTCAAAACCTGCCAAGGAGTCCACAAAATTTTGTGTTTTTTTTTAAAGTAATTTGTAAAAAGTTCCCATTCTTCTTTAAAGCCACAGTTGTCCTTGCATTGCAGTTTATATGTCAGTTTCGCCAGTTCTGCATAGTCCATCAATTTCTCTTGCCATTAATCTTTCGTTGGGATTTCCTTGTTCTTCCATCCTTGTGCTATCAAGATTCTTGCCGCCGTTGATGCATACATAAATAAGTTCTTTAATTTCCTTGGCAGGTCTTTTCCTACAATCCCTAACAAGAATGATTCTGGTTTTTTTACAAATGTTCGTTTAAACATTTTCTTCAACTCATTATATATCATTTCCCAATTTTTTTAAATTTCTCTACATTCCCACCACATATGATAAAAGTCCCTTCTTTTTCTTTGCATTTCCAGCATACTTTTGGATCAGGACAACGGCCCATCTAGCCCAGCTTCCTGTCCACACAGATGCCCCAATGACAAACCTGCAAGCAGGACCCGAGCGCAGCAGCCACACTCCGCTCCTCTGGCTTCCAGAAACTGGTATTGAGAAGCACTGCTGACTCCAGCTGTGAAAGCAGAGCATAGCCACCATGACCAGTAGCCCCCGAGAGCCTTCTCATCCTCCATGAATCTGTCCAGTCCCCTTTTATATCCATCCAAGTTGGTGGCCATTGCTGCTTCCTGCGACAGGGAGTTCCACAGTTTATGCACTGTCCTTTATCTGTCCTGAATCTTCTCCCAACATTCCCACTTGGACTACTGCCATGCGCTCTACATGCGGCTCCCTTTGAAAGTGACCCGGAAACTACAACTAATCCAGAATGTGGCAGCCAGACTGGTGACTGGGAGCGGCCGCCGAGACCACATAACACCAGTCTGGAAAGACCTACATTGCCTCCCAGTACTGTATGTTTCTAAGCACAATTCAGAGGGTTGGTGTTGACCTTTAAAGCCCTAAATGGCCTCCGTCCAGTATACCTGAAGGAGCGACTCCACCTCCATCGTTCAGCCCGGACACTGAGGTCCAGCGCCGAGGGCCTTCTGGTGGTTCCCTCCCTGTGATAAGCCAAGTTACAGAGAACCAGGCAGAGGGCCTTCTTGGTAGTGGCACCCGCCCTGTGGAATGCCCCCCATCAGATGTCAGAGAGATAAACAACTACCTGACATTCAGAAGACATCTGAAGGCAGCCCTGTTCAGGGAAGCTTTTAATGTGTGACATTTTAGTGTATTTTTGGTCTTTTTTGGAAGCCACCCAGAGTGGCTGGGGAAACCCAGCCAGATGGGTGGGGTACAAATAATAAATTATTATTATTATTATTCAGCTTCATTGGATGCCCACGAGTTCTAGAGTTATGACAGGTGGGTAAAAACTTTCCTCTATCTACTTTCTCAATGCCCTTTGTCATTTTATAAACTTCTGCCATGTCTCTTATTCTCCATTTCTCTAAACTAAAAGGTAAAGGGTAAAGGGACCCCTGACCATTAGGTCCAGTTGTGACTGACTCTGGGGTTGTGGCGCTCATCTTGCTTTACTGGCCGAGGGAGCCGGCGTGCAGCTTCCGGGTCATGTGGCCAGCAGGACTAAGCCACTTCCGGTGAACCAGAGCAGTGCACGGAAACGCCGTTTACTTTCCCGCCGGAGCAGTACCTATTGATCTAATTGCACTTTGACGTGCTTTCAAACTGCTAGGTTGGCAGGAGCAGGGACTGAGCAACAGAAACTCACCCCGTCGTGGGGATTCGAACCGCCGACCTTCTGATCGGCAAGCCCTGGGCTTTGTGGTTTAACCCACAGCGCCACCCGCGTCCCTTTCTCTAAACTAAAAGGACCTAAATTCTGCCATATTTCCTCATGGGGAGACACTCCATCTCCTGCTGCCTCCAACAGTACAGGCAAGACAGCCAAGACAGAGCCATTGTAGCTACTGTACTACATACTGATTTCCCTCGTGCCCATGAATATATCGGATCCACTTTTTAAGCTGCCAACCAGCGCTGCCTCCGGCGGGAAGGGGGGAAATTCCATCATTCAAACATATACAAGTCCTTTCTTGTATCTGTATGAATCTTCCGACTTTGGGCTTCATCGAATGCATGCCCATGGGTCCTGGAGACAGGCATAAGGTTGCAACCAGCTCAGTTCTACTCAAGAGTAGACCAATCCAAAATAATGGCTGTGAAGTTTGCAATGTCCGTTAATTTCAAGGGCTGTACCGCCTGGGATGAAAGGTTGTGTTGGCCTGCCCTCTGCTGGAGGAGATGCCAAACAGCAAAGGAAGTTTAATTCTCCGAATAAAGTTTTTCCATCTCAAATTCTTCCCCTCCTCCCCAAACCTCCATTGGGTTAATTTTCCAGACCTGTTATTCTGAATTACTGTTGCAAGGCATTCTGGACATTCTCATTTGTAATTGGAAAGGCAAGACAACAAACGTTTCAAATCAATCAGTCTTGCCAACGTGGCATGTGGGCATATAAAATAGGTATTTATTTGTTTTGATTCAACTCTGGTGATGAGTGGTGGCCCATGAAAGGCCTCAAAGCGATCTCATGAAGAAACATTTAAAGATGCAAAAGTGATTACGTGTACAGTGGTACCTCAGGTTAAGTACTTAATTCGTTCCGGAGGTCCGTACTTAACCTGAAACTGTTCTTTTTTTTTTTTTTAATATATATTTATTCAAGTTTTTCAATACATAAACATATTTAAACAAATAACATTAATTATTTGACATCTTTTCATCATTACTTTGGACTCCCCCATGCCTCCCGCACACACTTGCATCGTTAAAGAATTATTTCCAAACAAATTATCATTTTGTTCATAATCTTGGATTTGATCATTAGCGTATAGTTTAAACTTAAGTCTAATTTAGTGGTAGACAATTACTTCTACTCTGACATCCCAATCAACATTCGGCCAAATTACAATACTTTTGCAGATAAGTCTTAAATTTCTTCCAGTCTTCTTCCATCCTCTCTTCTCCCAAGTCTCGAATTCTGCCGGTCATCTCAGCTAATTGCATATAGTCCATCAGCTGCATCTGCCATTCTTCCAGCGTAGGTAGATTTTGAGTTTTCCAGTTCTTAGCAATCAGTATCCTTGCTGCCGTTGTTGCATACATGAAAAATGTTCTGTCCTTCTTTAACACACTCTGGCCGACAATGCCCAAGAGGAAGGCCTCCGGTTTCTTAGTAAAGGTGTACCTAAACACCTTTTTTAACTCATTATATATCATCTCCCAAAAGGCCTTCACTCTCGGGCAAGTCCACCAGAGGTGAAAAAAAGTTCCTTCATTTTCCTTACATTTCCAACATTTATTGTCAGACGAATGGTATATTTTGGCCAATTTGACTGGGGTCATGTACCATCTATATATCATTTTCATTACATTTTCCTTCAAAGCATTACATGCAGTGAAGTTCAGCCCAGAGGTCCATAACCTTTCCCAGTCTTCAAACATAATATTATGCCCAATATCCTGTGCCCATTTTATCATTACCGATTTGACCATTTCGTCTTGTGTGTTCCATTTCAGCAACAAATTATACATCTTTGAAAGTACTTTAGTCTTAGGTTCTAACAGTTCAGTTTCCAGCTTTGACTTCTCCACCTGGAATCCTAACTTTTTGTCATTTTTAAATACTTCTTTAATCTGAGCATAGTGTAACCAGTCTCGCACTTTATCTTTCATTTTCTCTAAACTCTGCAATTTCCAATTGTTACCATCTCTTTCTAATATCTCCCAATATTTTGGCCAATTGGCCTCCATATTGGCTCTTTTTCGGGCCTTAGCCTCTAGGGGTGACAGCCACCTCGGAGTTTTATTCTCCAATAAGTCTTTGTATCTTATCCAGACATTAAATACTGCTTTCCTGACAATATGGTTCTTAAAGGCCTTGTTTGTCTTAACCTTGTCATACCATAAATATGCATGCCATCCAAATGCATTATTAAAACCTTCTAAATCTAATACATCCGTATCTTCAAGAAGTAGCCAATCTTTTAGCCAGCAGAAAGCTGCCGCTTTGTAATACAGCTTTAGGTCTGGCAGGGCAAAGCCCCCTCTTTCTTTCGCATCCGTTAATATCTTAAACTTAATTCTGGGCTTTTTGCCCTGCCAGACAAATTTGGAAATATCTTTCTGCCACTTCCGGAAACACTCTGTCTTGTCTACAATCTGTAGTGTCTGAAACAAAAATAACATTTTTGGCAATACATTCATCTTGATGGCAGCTATTCGGCCTAACAAAGAAAGTTTTAATCTTGACCAACTATCCAAGTCTCTCTTAATTTCTAACCAGCATTTTTCATAGTTATCTTTAAATAAACTCAGATTTTTTGCTGTTATGTTTACCCCTAGGTATTTCACTTTCTTGACCACCGTTAACTCTGTCTCCCTCTGAAACCGTTCCGACTCAGTATCTGTCAAATTTTCCCCCAATACCTTGGTTTTTTGTTTATTTAATTTAAATCCCGCCACTCGACCAAAGTTTTGAATCAGTTGTAATACTCTTTTCGTACTAGATTCCGGCTCCTGTAATGTCAGAACTAGGTCATCTGCAAACGCTTTAAGTTTATATTGTTTCGCTCCGACCTGGATCCCTTCCACCAGCCGATCCCCTCTAATCATATTCAGGAGCACTTCCAGAACCGAGATAAATAGTAGTGGGGAAATCGGGCAGCCTTGTCGTGTACCTTTTTCAATTTTGAACTCTTCTGTAACCACATTGTTAACTATCAGTTTAGCCTTTTGTTCTGAGTATATTGCCTCAATCCCATTCTCAAACCCCCGTCCCACTCCCATTTCTTTTAGATTCCCTTTCATGAATTTCCAGGATATGTTGTCAAAGGCCTTCTCCGCGTCTATAAAGATTAAAACTGCTTTAGTGTTTATGTTTGTTTGCAAAAGTTCCAGTATATCTATAATGTTCCTTGTATTAGTATACATATGTCTACCTGGGAGAAAGCCTGCCTGGTCTTTATGAATTACTTCATTTAGAACTTTCTTGAATCTACGTGCCAAGACATCTGCAAATATTTTGTAATCCACATTTAAAAGGGAAATGGGACGGTAGTTCTTTAGTTGTGTCTTTTCACTTTCCGATTTTGGTATCAATGTGATAAAAGCTTCTTTCCATGATTCCGGCGCCTTCTTCCCCTCCATAATTTCATTGCTGACCTCCAACAATGGTTGTATCAGGTAGTCTTTCAATGTCTTATAGTAGATGGAGGTCAGCCCATCTGGCCCTGGCGATTTGCCCTGTTTCATGTTCTGGATGGCCTGCTCAATCTCTTTAACCTGAAACTGTTCTTAACCTGAAGCACCACTTTAGCTAATGGGGCCTCCCACTGCCACCGCTCCACCGCTGCGCAATTTCTGTTCTCATCCTGAAGCAAAGTTCTTAACCTGAAGCACTATTTCTGGGTTAGCGGATTCTGTAACCTGAAGTGTATGTAACCTGAAGCGTATGTAACCTGAGGTACCACTGTATTCAAGACAATGAAGAACAATTCCATACACTAAAAAAAAAAAAAAAAAACCCCACCCAGCTTTCAATGCAGAACAGACACAGAGGCCCAATCCACACTATGAACTTGTAGCAGTTATCATACCACTTTAAACACTCATGGTTTTCCCTGAAAAGGATCCCAGATCTAAATATGTGTGTGTTTAGAGAGAGAGAGAGAGAGTTTAGTTCTTCCGTTTATTGTTCCAGCCAAAGGCAATAGCAAACTTGTAGCAACAGTATTAATAAAGTAATACACAACATGTATCCACAAAATAAGGTGACATTCATGATGTAAATGAGAATAATAATAATTTTATTATTTATACCTCGCCCATCTGGCTGGGTTTCCCCCAGAGGCAACAATCCTAAATCTATCTCAGTTTCAGATTAAACCTCCACATTACTAAAACAATTAATTGTGATTTTATCTAACTACTTTTTCCAGGGTTTTTCCCCCCTGCTGGTGCACAGAGAATCACTCTCCATGCCATGTAGCTGTTATTGTCACTCAAAAGAAGCCAAACCATTTCTGATTCACTACAATCTTTTTTCATCCCACTTTTCCACTGGAGATACCCAAGCTGACCAATTATGAAATAAAAACACAAAAGAAAGTAGAAAGGTAGATCTAAGTAGAACATCATAAAAAAAGAAGATAAAATATTTTTTAAAAATGAATAATAGATCTAATATTAATAGTGCTATAACAGCTTGGCATTAGCAGTAAATGATTTGGTTATATGATTAATATTAAAACAATATATTTTCAGCATTACAGTTTGCTGCTCCCCAGATAAATGTCATTATGTATTAAAAAATAATAAATATAAAATCAGCAATGGTACGTTATAGTAAAGTGTTGATCATGTGCTCAGTCTTCACAGGTTGTTCTTATTGTTATATTGCTGTCTAAAAAAATCCTATTAATATTTTTACAAGCTTATTTATTTTTATTTTTATTTATAATTGAATTTCTATACCTTCATCTGAAGATCACAGGGTATTTTGCAATATGAAAACACACAAATACATACCATAATAGCAAAAACAACACCCTGTCCAGAGTTTAAAAGGCTATAGATTGTTTAATTAGTCGGATGGGAGGTGAACTTACTCTCTTTTTTGTGTGTTGATCGTTGTGAACCACTGATATTTTTATAAAATAAAAATACTCTATCCATGTAATTACTGATCAATCAGGCGTACCGCAAATATTAAAACATGCTTCTCTTAAAACATATTTATTATTAATGATAATAAATAATAACATATAATCATTATCCTTTATAGGGCAATACAGCCAGACATAGGAAGGTTGGGGGCGTGGCTATATCTTCTCCTGGGCGGAGCCAAGAAGCGAGAGGGCGTGGCTCCAAGCGACGCCTCGGAATCCCCTTCGGGAGCGCCATGGCGGAAGCCGAGCGGGCGAACCATAGAGGTGGCTCGTCTCGGGGGAGAATGCTTAGAAACGCCCAACCGGACGTGACGTCCGCTCCCTCTCCTTCCCTCGCTCTCTATGGGCAAGGAGGACCCGCCGCCTCAACTCGCGGAGCTATAGGAGGACGTGGAACGGCGTGGCGCGGCGCGGTGACGCAAGCGCGCCGGAGGAGAAAGGGGGCGTGGCGCGAGCGCTCCCTCAGCTGACCGCCGGCCATTTTGTCGCCGCTCCGGCTCTTTCCCGCCGCCGCCGCCGCCGCCGCCGCCCCGCGAAGCCCCCTCAGAGCAGCGCCGGCGGGGCCCGCCAGGGAGAGCGAGCGCCAGGGGCGGGAAGGAGGCATGTGAGGCGCCTTCGCCCGCCGCCTTCGCCCACCTCCGCCTCTTCCCCCCCCCCCGCTCGCCCCTCACCGCCGCCGCCATGGCGCTGAAGATGGTGAAAGGCAGCATCGACCGCATGTTCGACAAGAACCTCCAGGACCTGGTGCGCGGCATCCGCAACCACAAGGAGGACGAGGTGAGGCGGGCGCTAGTCCTCATGGAGGAAGCCCGGATGCTCAGGCTCCCCGTCCGCCCCTCGTGACGCTTCCCTTCGAGGCGCTAGTCCTCGTGATTCCCGCACAAGGGGAAGAAGGGGTTGGGGGGAACGAATCGGGTGGGTCCTCGGAACTACAACTCCCACCACCCTGCTGACTAGGGTGGGAGTTGTAGTCTGCAGGCGCAAGTTGGGAGGAAGGCTCAAGGCGCTAGTCCTCGTGATTCCTGGGTTGGGAGCTCCCCTCCGTTGGGGCGGAATGAGGGTGTCCCTGCAGGGTTTGGGAGGACAGGCCTCTCTCGCCCAGCCCTACCTGGCGTGGCCGGGAATCGAACCCAGGACCTCCTGCAAGCAGAGCATCTGCGCTGCCACTGAGCTGGGGCCCTGCCCCTAAAGGCGTCCAGCCCTCCAGTTGCAGACAAAAAGGCTGCTTGAAACATGAATTTTAGGGCAGTGTTCGAAATTAGCCTGCTTTTGCCAGGCTCTTTTTGCTACTGGCGCAGGGTCCAGTTAGGACAACGCGGAGGTTTCTGGGGAAAACCACAGTTTAAAAACCTCTGCTTTAGTCCAGAGCTATTTTCGTTTCCACTCTGTGCGTTTCTCTTCCTTGCATACTGGGACAAGTGAATTGTTGTAAGAGCAAGCTGCAAGCCAAGCAATGTAGCTGAGATTGTAGAATTGTAGGGTTGGAAGAGATCCCAAGGATCATTTAGCCCCAACTCCCTGGCAAACAAGACATTCTGTTGTAGCGACTGCAACATAAATTCAACTTATCATTGGGCGCCTAGCTTATATATCTCAGTTTCTAACACTGAACCTAGGCAGCTTGGTGATACAGAGTTGGACCATAGGTCTACCTGACTGACAGGAGCTCTTCAGGATTTGTGATCCACAGGAGTGCGTAGGTGTTCACTGCACCGCACCCAAGTGTTCTGAAGAGCAAAGCGGAATTTCCTTTCTCTAGCTTTCAGCAGGGGGCACTCTCAGTTTCCACAAAGACCACATAAGTGGGGGATAGGAACACCTGGTGCAGGGCATCCAGTACTAGAAACTTAGATATATAATCCAAGCACCAAATGGCTCCTTCGACCAGGGTTACAGTCACCAAAATGGAATGCCTAGTTGCCATTTTTGGACCAGACAGCTCAGAAGTCGTATATTTTTCAATGCGACTTTTTGGTTCCTGAAATTCATTCTGATTGAGCAGATAGGTAGAATTCTATAGGATGTGTTGCTAGTGTGCGAAAACAGTCCGGACCCAAGGATACCCAGGCATTCACCTCCAGATGGCGGAGACGTCAGCATCTTAACTTGGTTGCAAGTGGACAGTAGCCAGGTGCAAAATGCGCCTGGTGCCTGGCGAATTTCAAAAGTTGGAGGTATCCTCAGCCACCAGGAGGCTGAGCTGAGGTTGGTGTTAAGGTTCTAGTCCTTTGTGTGTGGGGGGGGGTGTCTCCAAGCTTCAAAATCGCTCTCAACGAGATGGTTCATGGTGGTGGGGGAAAAACAAATTTTGCATGTACGCTGTAAGAAGTGGGGTCCCCCAAGGAAACAAGTTTGAGGGGGACATAACTTCATGGGGCGTGTCTCTGTTTATCACCATCAATATTTATATTTACCCTGAAGCAATATGTCAGTGATGGAGAACCTCTGGCCCTCCAGATGTTGCTGGACTGCAACACCTATCAGTTGCAGCCAGTGATCAGAGACAGTGGGAGCTCTGGCTAAAAATGATCTGGAGCGATATAGGTTCCCCCTTCAGTCCAGGGCTTAAGGCAGGCCTGGAAGACCTGTGGCCTTCCAGGAGCTGTTCAACTCCCATCAGCCATTATGGTCAGGGTTGATGGGAGTTGGAGTCAGACAACAGCATCTGAAGGAACGCAAGTTCCCCATTCCTCTGCCAGAACCTAAGAATAGAGAGGCAATTATGAATGCTTATGTACATCTGGAAGATCTCCCAGTGTCCCAGTTATCTACAGTTATACCGACTGCTGCTCTTCAGGGTTTTAGATGGGGAAGCTGGGTCCAAGTTTTGTAGGACTATAACTTCCATGATCCTTGGCCATTGTGGCAGAGGGGTGCCGGGAATTATGGCAAACCTGGTTGGCTGCAGGCTCCCCATACCCACCCAAACTAAAGATGGCAGAGGACCCCCCCAGGACCTTCTGCAATCAAAGCATGTGCTCTACCACTGAAGCACCGCCCTTTCCCCATGACCGATCTCGCCATACTTTCACTTTGCAAGAAAGCTTGGCATGTCTGTCAGCTGATGAGAGTAAGAACCAAGCAAATGCCTTTCGATTGCAGACCTGAAAGAGGAACTGCCACAGAATATCTGCAAGAAAATGGGTGGGTTGGGTGAAGGAAGTTGCAGGAATCACAGAACTGTAGAGATGTAGAATTGGAAGGGATCCCAATGGTCATCTAGTCCAACCCCCCTGCAATGCAGGAATCTCAGCTAAAGCATCCATGTCAATTGGCCATTTAGCTTCTGTTTAAAAACCCCCAAGGAAAGGGAGTTTAGTTGGAATCTCCTTTCTTGTAACTTGAAGCCATGAGTTCAGGTCTTACCCTCCAGAGCAGGAGAAAACAAGCTGGCTCCATCTTCCATGTGACAGCCCTTAAGATATTTGAAGATGTCTATCACATCTCCTCTCAGTCTCCTCTCTTCCAGGCTAAACATCCCCAGCTCCTTCAACTGTTCCTCATAAGGGCAGCATCAGGCAGAGCCACAGTGGGGCGACTGGCCCCCTGCTCACCTGCCTCTAGACACGGGTCCAGCTTGTCAAAGGACTCGGGGTGGCAGACTGGGCAATGAGCCTCAGCAAGGCCTGGAAGAGATTCACATATGGAAGGGGAGACACCAGGGAGACACCAGGGTAAGAATATTTGCAAGCGGGGAAGCTGAAAGAGTGCCACCCGTTTTCAGAATTGTAGCAAAACAGCGTTGTCTCCGAGGACTCTGCCATGATGAAATAAATTTTAGTTTTCAAAGTGATTCTTGCATTGCAACATCTTTTCTCTCCCCCTTACCTTGAGATCCCATTTGCTGACTAACTTTCAGGTGAAACCCTTGTCAATGCCTGATAAAAGTTCCAGGCTGCTCCTCAACTGAGAGAGTCTCCCACTTTCAACCCTCCCTTTTGATCATACCAGTTTCGTCCTATCTAGACCCATTTGGGGAGCTCTCTGACTCAGAAGAGGGAGCCACTCACTATAAGAGAGCCTTTCTGGAAATCTCATTGTGTTTCTTTGGAGAGCTTTGCGGCGCTGGCCTTGAAGTGTTTGTGATGTGGTCAGAGAGTTAAAACAAGTGTCCATTGTGTGAAGGCACAGAGATAACAGATGGTTTTTTATCAGGAAGGAGGTGGCGGTCTGTAAATATATTGCTTTTTCTTCTTTTAGCTGCCCTTGACTAGATCGGGTGGTGGGTGGGGAGCTGGTCTGCAACCCCTTAAGAAGCATACCTTTGCTATCAACATACAATTTTGAATGCAGTTCGTAGCCTGAGCAGCCCAGCTCGCTTGTAAATAATCATGCACTTACTGCAAATTGGTATGTGTGGCTGGGGGAGAGATTCAGGGAAGTAACCAAGAACCTCCGCGCCTTTCACTTAGTTCTCCTTTCCTCATTCCTGAAATGAGATTGTGAGCTCCAGAGCAGCATGTGCCATTTTAACTTTGTTTACAGTGCTTGGGTGCTAAATATTGGAGGAATTTTTATTACACACCTGCAGATAGAAAGAGGGTGTGTGGTTTTTTCAGGCCATGAATGGCCAAACATTGGTATGGCCTGCACTAGGGTACTTGTGTGTCCAGGTCTGGGGTAGGCTATATAAAGAACATAAGATGTTGGATTGGGCAAGTGGCCCGACTAGTCCCGCACAGCGTTCAGAATTTGCCAGGTGCATTGTGCACCTGCTAATGGCCACTTGCAACCAACTGAAGCTGCCAGGATGGCGCCTGACGTCTCCACCATCTGGAGGGGCACACCTGGGGATCCTTGGAAGTTGACTGTTTTCCCACACTAGGAATGCATCCTTCAGAATTCTATCCATTATATTTTATCTACACAGTCGGAATGAAGCAGGAACCACAAAGTCATATACACAACTTTTGAGCCATCTGGCACCAAAATGGCAGCTAGGCATTGAATTTTGGTGACTGTAACCCTGGTCTAAGGAGCCATTTGGTACCTAGCTTATACAAATATCTGTGTTTCTAACATTGCTCATTTGGGGGGGGGGGTTTAGAGTGAAATCGGAAAAAGCAGCACCTACAAAAGGACACGCATCGTTGCATCTCCTTGCATGTGCGGAAAGCAATCTGCTGGTGTTAAAAAGTCAACAATATTGGGAGCCTGGCGAGAGGGTGAGGTGTCTGTTTGGGGAGCGCTTTTAAGGACTCCAGGGATGATATGGCACTTCTCATGGTGCTGAGCCACCCGAGTGCTTCTGCTCAGGAAATTAGTCATCCCCTCCTTTAAAAAAAATAAAAGTATTCATGTTGACCGAAGGATTGGTTCCCAGTAGCAGATAGCAGAAGGCCTGCTCTCTTGTGAGCTTTTAACTTCTGGACACGTCATGCTAGTCCATTGGGAAGCCTCCTGAAATGGTTTGTTGCTCCTCTCTCCCCCCCATCTCCCAAATTCCTGCCAATGAAGAGCAGCCGCTGGCTCAGTTTCATAGCAGAAACGCCAGGAAGGACTTTGCTGTGCTGGCCAATGGGACAAGTGGGTTCTGGATGCAGAAGCTAGCCTCCTGGGGGGGGGAATAAGCTTGACTCTAGCAGTTTGAAGCTGCAGAATGAGCTGTGTTGGGTGTGTTGGAGGCCCCCTGTAGGATTGACCAATCACAAAGTGCACCTTATGTGAAACCTCTTATAGTTGCAGAAACGTAGCATTATAAAAATGGCTATACATTATTCCTGCATTGCAGGGATGACCCTTGGGGTCCCTTCCAACTCTACAATTCTATAATTCTAAGACATGTTCCCATGCTCAAGCTGTGTGCCCAGTGTAGTCTTCCCTTGCAGTGTATGTCTAGCTTACCTGAACCAATGGAGATTCTGACTCAATGCTAGGAAGCACTTTCTGGCAGTAAGAGCTGTTTGGCAGTGGCACGCACTCCCTTGGAAAGTGGACTCTCCTTCCTTGGAGGCTTTAAACAGAGGTTGGTTGGTTGGATGCCTGTCCGTCAGGGATTTTAAAGCTGTGATTCCTGCATTGCAGGGGGCTGGACTTGATGGCCCTTGGAGGTCCTTCCAACACTCTTATGATTCTATGTAGGCTTGTGTTCCTTTGGGGTCATGGTGGTCATCACAGCACTTCATGCCTTAGGTGCATCTAGCCTTCACTGTCAACCATCTTGGGTTGGCCAACCATCCCAATATATCAGCTAGGTGCCAAACAGCTCCTTAAACCAAGGTTACAGTCACCAAAACAGAATGTCTAGTTGCCATTTGAGAGCAAGACGGATCTAAAGTCTTATTTTTCAAATGACAGACTGACTGTGATTGATTCTCAGCTAAATATCTGGCTAGTTCAGAAACTTCTGGGTCAGCGCCATTGGTGAATGGCGGAGTTCCTCCGACCGGAGGAACGGGCTCCATGGAAACTGGGTCTTCCCGCCGCGGCGAAGGTGGGGACCCGCTAGAAATCCCAGGCGGAGGAAGCCTGGGAACGTGGGGTTCGGCAGGGCACCAGAAGCGCCCCCCTACTCGCGGGGAATCCCATCTAGGGGCTCTGGAGTGAAGTGGGGTGAGAAGCGCGGTGCTACGAACTGACTGCTACTTTCACGGAGTGAAGCCGCACAGCCATTGCCAGAGAGCGCTGACTTTTTCCTGTGGACAATTGGACTTAAAACAAGTACCCGTGAGTAGAAACAGAAAATTGGATCAAGAAATTGTTTAATTTGGTATCGAAGCGGGAAGGTGCAAACAGGAAGTCCGCCTTCCGCTTTTTGTATATAGACTAAAGCAAAAATTTTGCAAGCTAAAGCCGGGAAGCTGTCAAAAAAGACTAAATTTCCTTCATTCAGAATCACTGAAACCCCCCTTGGAAGCAGGAGAAAAGGGGGGCGGACTCTGTTTAACCCTAGCAGGAGAGGGAGTGAAGAAGGATAAGTTTCCACCGTCTCTAACCTGGGAACGGGGAGTCAGAGACAGAAACTGTTGGAGAGGTTCATTGACTGTGAACGTAATACTTTGACAGATAGCTAATGAAGAGAAACAAGTTGATTCTAATGTTGCCTTTTGCATTTTAAAGAAACAAAATACCTGAAAAACATCTGAAATATCTGAAAAATGAAAGTAACTTTCCTTTGTCTTCAAAAAAAAAAAAAAAAGGGGATACAAATAGATTGTCTCCTCTAGAGGGAGCTTGCTAAATTGTTGCTGTAGTATATTTGAGACCCAACATCTGTGAGATTAAGACCGTGGGAACAGTCTTTTCTGACCTTGAACAAAGATGAGCTGGGAGGAAGACTGGGTGCTTGCTTTATGCAAGACAAATGCTTTGCTGGAACAGATGCATGAGAAGATGGACTTGATGAATGAGAAAATGGATTTGACTGTTGTGGTTAATAACTGTGGACAAACAGGGAACATTGATACAGAAATCATTCAGGAACCAACCTATGAATCTGTACTGACTGGGCAAGTGCAGATGACAATGGAGGAGGATGCGGCTGCACCTCAAAGTACAAATGGAGAGACCCGAGGCCCTACAGGAGCATAAGCCGCTGTTATTGAAGATTGAAGTTGGAGTGGGCCAAGGGGAGTCTGGAGATGAGGAGGTTCCTAGCTTTGGAGAGATCTTGAAATTTGATTTTAAATGCATTTTGGATTATATCGAGGACTGTGGGGAGTGGGACTGTGGGGAATGGGCGAGCTAGATGATGGGTGATGGAGACAATTTTGGGTTGGAATCCCCCAGAGACCTACTCCTCAATGAGAAAGGAAAGAAACTAAGACAGAGACCAACAAAAGACAAGGAAAAGGGCAAGCACAAACAAGATGAAGAAGAATTGCAGAAGGGACATGAAAGAGACTTAAGGGCCTCGGACATAAGGCATCCAGGTTGATGGACTAGATGGAATGGACAGTAAGGACTGACACGACACGAGACCAGGAAGAAGAGACGCTGGGTGATGATTGGAAGAGAATTTATAATGGGAATTTTTTAATTTAGAATCAGCTTAATGAATATTAGGGAAAATGTGGGAATGAAACTATACGACTCTAGCAGAAATGATATCAGGAGCTATGTATATTTGAAAACTAAGATTTAAGTCTTAAGGTACTTAGGGGTAAGATAAGGTTAAATAAATTAAGGTAATTTGAATAACAGAACATGGGGAAAGATGGAAAGGATTTGTTGAGTTAATTATTAGGTTAAATTGTTAAGATAAATTTTATAACAAAAATTGAGAAAGATGGAAAGAATTTGCTGAAATAATTACTAAACTAGAATACAAAAAGGGAGGTGTGAGGAGGTCAATGAAACAAGCAAATGGAAATTATGGATATGCAATTTGGGATTTGTGTTTTTTTTTTCTTTTTTTTCTTTTTTACTTTCTTTTCCTGTATTGTCGTATTGGTTTTTATATTTTGTGCTTTTCTCTTTTTTATTTTCTTTTTTTTTGTATTGTAGTGTTTTTTGTTTTTTATTTTTCTTGTAATCCTGAAATTACCAATAAATATTATTAAAAAAAAAAAATCTGGCTAGTTCAGAGGACAACCTTGAGCTCGGTTAAGAGCTTTGAGAACTTGAAAGAAGGAAAGTCACTTGATCCAGGGACAGTCCAGATACCCACAATCCACTCATTGCAATTAGGACACAAGATTAAAGAGGGCCGTCGACCGCGCCCTGTGCAAAGAGCAAGAATAGACTTCCCTGTCTCTGATTCCTGTTGAAAGTGCTGGCAGGAGGTTGGCCTGGTAGCCTCTAAAATGTTCTTGCTCCATTCTGTGGTTTATGTTCCTCCGCTAGCTGGCTTGAGATTTGCCTCCTGTCCACACCCACGGAGCTCTTTTAGCAGCCTCTCCTTGCAAAGATTTGATGCAAGCCCAACATGCTCCCAGTCACAGGATTTTGTCCCATCGTGGGAGCCAGGCGAGGCCATTATTGAAAACGGCTGCTCAAGGCAAGCAGCACCGAGGTCAGCCGCCTTCAAGGAGTTGCTAAATGTCAAGGGAAAGGTAGAGAGTCCTCATGTTAAGCCAACACATTTCAGAATTCTGGAAAAGGAGCGCTGGACCCGCTGAACACATACTCTGAATATGGCGCATCTGAGACTCAGACCCCCAACAGCTTCGGTTGAGGTCAGTGGGGTAAAAAACGGACTCCTGCCTGAGTCCCTGGAGAGCTGCTGCTGGTCAGAATAGAGAATTATGAGCTAGATGAACCTGGTATAAATACAGCCGCTTCCCAGAAACACGCTCCCCCCCCCCTTCTTTTCTGCTTTTCCCATTTCAGTTTGGCCACCTTACACCCAGAAGGACTGAAGCAGGAGTTGACTGACCTCACGCCCTCCAGCTCCCAACATCCATCATCCCTGACCGTTGGCTGTGGGGCTTGTATTCAATCCATGTCTGGAGGGGCACTGATATAATATACTGCCTACAATCAGAGATGCCCACCCACTGGTCCTCTGTAGGAAACAGCATGCTCACTTGACAGCTTCTTAATCTCTGCATGGGGAGAGATCTTGTTTGAATCAGAGACAGAGCAGGAGTTACCTGCCCCAGCCCCAGGGAGGCTGTATGGCCAGATCAGTAAATCATACAGAAGTGCAGCAGGCAGCCTCAGGGTTTTTTTGGGGGGAATCCAATTCCACATGGCATTGTGTGTGGGAGCAACTGCTTTCAGGGTTTTGCATTCAAAGCTTCCATTTTTATATACATTAAAACGTAAGGATGTCCATCACGCGACCCCCCTTGGGAGGACTTGTAGTGCCACGTCATAACTCTGGATTTGCCTGAAGAAATGCGGCTTCGGAAGGTGAAAAATGAGCTTTGTAGTTGCATGGTGCAAGAAGGGGAAGCGCTGGAAGGTGGATGTGGAGGATGGCAAATTGGTTGGTGAGCAGAGCAAGCAGGGGCACAGAAGAGGGTCTGAATTAGTTATCTCTGCCCTCCATGTGGCAAGGCAGTCCCCCAACTCCCATCAGCCCAAGCGGCCACCGTGGCCCCATGGTCAGGTAACAGATACCAAAAGCAGCAACAGATTGACCTCCTGCTTTATGCACAATTTTTAAAAAGTCTGGATAATGGAGCAGAAAACCCAGTTAAGATGCAACTAAGGCGATAACTCTTCCATTGAGCTGTCAGGGTCCCATAAGTCAGAGCTGAATTATTCTCTCCCCCCTGCCCCCCCCAATCGCTTGTCGGCTGTGCAATGGATCTCTGAACACATTGTTAACTTGCTCTAAATATTTGATGGCCATGTCGCGGCAGGAAAAGACAGATGTCATGGAATCCATCTGGCACGTATCTAATTTCCCAGGCCCCACTGCTCACTTGTGGGGAGCAGAGTGGGAAGTGTCCGTCATCCAAGGTACCTAGGGACAAAAATGTGGCAGGTTAAAAATTTGGTAACTGCTGAAGACAAGAGACAGGAGAAACCAATCGTCTCGCAGTGTTTATTAAAAGCCACAGTAGATTTCATACATTTCATGGGCTGTTCCTTTACACCCCAGATGCCCCCCCCCCCGGCTGGGATGTTTCATTGAAATATGATGATGCTTCTCGCTTGACTGGATGAAGGATAAAGAACGTGTATGTGTGTGTGTGTTAGGAAACTGGACAAAAGCATACGGATAGAATTTACATCAGTTGCCCCGCCCACTTTTAGTAGCGTTGGTCATGCAAATGAGGTCGTCAAACTTGGGTCTTTTTAATCAAGGGGGGAAAAAAATTGAGGACACCAGAAGGATACAGAGCCCACATTCACATGATGTCCTGGTTGTTTTCCGCTTGGACTACTGCAATGTTCTCTGTGTGGGGCTGCCTTTGAAGGTGACTCAGAAACTACAACTAATGCAGAGTGTGACAGCTAGACTGGGGACTGGGAGTGGCTGCCGGGACCATATAACACTGGTCCCGAAAGACCTGCATTGGCTCCCAGTACATTTCCGAGCACAATTCAAAGTGTTGGTGCTGACCTTTAAAACCCTAAACAGCCTGGGCCCTGTATACCTGAAGGAGTATCTCCACCCCATTGTTCAGCCTGGACAGTGAGGTCCTCTTCTGAGGGTCTTATGGCAGTTCCCTCCCTGCGAGAAGTGAGGTTACAGGGAACCAGACAGAGGGCCTTCTCGGTGGTGGCACCCGCCCTGTGGAACGCCCTCCCATCAGATGTCAAGGAAATAAATAACTACAGTCATACCTTGGTTGTCAAATGCCTTAGTACTCTTCCATTTTGGCTCCTGAACGTTGCAAACCCGGAAGTGAGTTTTTGGAAGCCGAGTGTCCAACGTGGCTTACGCAGCTTTCGATTTGAGTGCAGGAACATCCTGCAGCCAATCAGAAGCCGTGCCTTGCTTGTTGAACATTTTTGGAAGTCAAACAGACTTCTGGGACAGATTCCGTTCGAAAACCAAGGTACGACTGTATCTGACTTCTAGAAGACATCAGAAGGCAGCCCTGTATAGGGAAGTTTTTTCAATGTTTGATGTTTTAGTACATTTTTATATATGTTGGAAGCTGCCCAGAGTAGGGCTTCCAACAGCCGGATGGGTGGGATACAAGTAATAAAATGATGTTGATGATGAAATCAGGACCCCACAAAACCTTCCCTTGCGGTGCGGGCTTCAGCATCATGGCAGGATCCATATACACAGAGGGCGATATTTTGACTCCCTAAATTATTTCCGCTTCTCTTCTGTCTCCCATTCCCTCCCCTCCCAAATCGCACTTTGCTTTAAGATGCGAAGCTGGCTTTTAGCAAGCTTAATTAACGAAGTCTAAATCAGTAACTGTGCAACACCTTTGGAGAGGGAACGTTAATTGCCTTTTGCATCCAGATCTGCTAGTGACCCACAAAGGGGAGGGGTGCCTAACATTTATATCATGTCAGCGGTGTGACCTGCCTATCCCCAGCTCCAGGTAGAGCTAGGTGTGTCCTCTTGAAGCCCTGGATAGCTGCTGCCGGTCAGTGCAGACAGTACTATGACGGATTGACCAGTTTGGCATAAGGCAGCGTCCTTTGTTTGACATGCGCGCTTGGGGAGGCCAGACAAAACCTTCTGTGCCTAAGAACGAAATGTGTGCTGGGTACTGGATCTTTGGGGACAATCTTGACTGAGCAGGAGATTTCCAGTGACTTAACCCACAATTCCTTCCTCTCCATCCCTCCAGGCAAAGTACATCTCTCAGTGCATCGATGAGATCAAGCAGGAACTGAAGCAGGATAACATTGCCGTGAAAGCCAATGCCGTCTGCAAGCTCACCTACGTAAGTGTCTCCCTCACCTGTGGGTCAGGTTTCTGCCATGCGGCCTGCGGGGCAGGCAAGTGAGCCTCTTCCGCGAGGAGCCTCCCAAGGCGAGGCGGCCCTCTTCGTTTCCGACTGCATCCCATAATTCTGTCTCCCCATAGTAGAGGTGAGGAGTAAACAGAAGAAGTTCAGAATTTCCCAGTTGGATCAGGCCAGTGGCGCTTCTGGTTCTCAAAAGACGCCAACCAGATGCTCACAAGCAGGATCTGAACACAGCAGCACTTTCCCCTCCAGCAAGTGGTATCTGCTGCCTCCAGCTGCGGAACATACACTGTGTTCCTGTATCAGTGTTACTTCCATGGAACGTGAGGTGGTGTCAGATCGCAAACTTCACAACTCTTTAAAATCTTAATATATACAGTGCCAAAATAAAAATGACATTGTATGAGATTTGCATTGAATGAGGTCATTACAAGCATGTTATATATAATTTAAGAGTTCCTTTTCGGGCCAACCATGAAACAGATCGAAATCCGGGTATCTCATTGTTGCACTTGTCATTTTCATTTTGTCATTGTATGTATTACCGTATTTACTCAAACCTAATGCTCACCTTTTTTGGCCAAATTACGTTGTGAAAATTAAGGTGCACATTAGATTCGATGGATGGCGCATTGTTGTTGTTGTTTAGTCGTTTAGTCGTGTCCGACTCTTCGTGACCCCCTGGACCAGAGCACACCAGGCACTCCTGTCTTCCACTGCCCCCCGCAGTTTGGTCAAACTCATGCTGGCAGCTTCGAGAACACTATCCAACCATCTCGTCCTCTGTCGTCCCCTTCTCCTTGTGCCCTCCATCTTTCCCAACATCAGGGTCTTAAATATGGCAATTAAGATTTCATGTATTAGAGATTGTTGAAATGCCGCACGTTACTGTTAATGAATTTGCGTAAACTAAATACAGAATTGTCAAGTTTTTTATTTATCTCTCTGTATCCCTTGGGCGTGGCATTGAGCTTGGCAGGGGTGTCAAATTGGGCAGGTGTAAGAAACCTCAGGCCTGTGTGCACGCAGGCTGAATATGGCCCTGCAGTCCTCTCCATCTGGCTGTCCATAGGCGTCTGGACGCAGAGGATTGGTGGGAGGAAAAAATTCCTGCATTGCAGGGGGTTGGACTAGATGACCCTTGGGGTCCCTTCCAACTCTACAGTTCTACGATCCTGTGATCCTGTACCATCAACTACTTTTGGCCTAGGGCAAAAGCATCTTGGGCGCCACATACAAAGGCAAGAGGCCTTTTCTCCTGCTAATCATTATAATGTTCCATCCTTGCTGTCCCAAGACTCACACTCTGGCCTTTGTTCCTCCTCCCCTCACAGTTGCAAATGCTGGGCTACGACATCAGCTGGGCAGCCTTCAACATCATCGAAGTCATGAGCGCCTCAAAGTACACCTTCAAAGTAAGTGGCCTGCGTGGGAACCTGGGCTGCCGGGGGGAAAGGCGCTAGGGGGTTCCTGGCAGCTGCCAAGGAAACATATTTCCTCTAAAACGGAGGTTCCCAATCCTATTTGGCCTGCCAAATTCATTCAGAAAATGAAAAAATATATATACTCAGCGCCCCTCTGGAAACCTGCTGCCTTTAAGCGAACAAAGAGAAAGATGCAGTGACAAATTTGCGTAGTTTGATGTACAGTGGTACCTCGGGTTACATACGCTTCAGGTTACATATGCTTCAGGTTACAGACTCTGCTAACCCAGAAATAGTACCTCGGGTTAAGAATTTTGTTTCAGGATGAGAACAGAAATTGCGCGGCAGATTAAGAATGGACCTCCAGAATGAATTAAGTGCTTAACCCAAGGTACCACTGTATGTATATTTCTACCTATCCCCTATAACATAGCGAAGGAAGACGTTGTAAACAAGACACCTTGAAAGCTTGAAATTATACAATTATTTATTAAAACCAAACATAGCAACGTTCGCGTTACACACATACTGTACCTGTAAAATTAAGATAATGAAGGATAACATTAAAATAAAAATTACAAATAACATTAAAAATAGTCTGTGAAGGACTGATTACATCAATTTTTAAGAATATGTTTTTTGACCATTCCTGTACGCAGTGGCAATGATTCCCTTTCAGCCTTTGATACTGACTCGCTTTCCCTCTTTCCTAACCCTGCAGAGGATCGGGTACCTGGCAGCCTCGCAGTGCTTTCACGAAGGGACCGACGTCATCATGCTGACAACGAACCAGATCCGAAAGGTGAGTGTCGCCATTCCAGAAGAGCTGCTGCCTGTTATTAGTGTCTCCTCCTGCGAGACCACCGGCCTGTTTTCTTCCTTATGACTTAAGAAATGTAGGTCATGCCCTTTAATTTGATTGATTGGTTAAAATTTACACCATCCTATACCCGTAGCTCTTAGGGCAGTTCACAACTGAAAGTTACAATACGAAAGCACGAAATACATAATGAAAATAATTACTAATACAGTGGTACCTCGGGTTAAGTACTTAATTCGTTCCGGAGGTCCGTTCTTAACCTGAAACCGTTCTTAACCTGAAGCACCACTTTAGCTAATGGGGCCTCCTGCTGCCGCTGCGCCGCAGGAGCACGATTTCTGTTCTCATCCTGAAGCAAAGTTCTTAGCCTGAGGTACTATTTCTGGGTTAGCGCAGTCTGTAACCTGAAGCGTATGTAACCCGAGGTACCACTGTACTAATGTGTGCAAACTTACAGAAATTACGCTCCCCAACAAAAGCCCCTAACCAGCCCTCCAGCCCACAAATTACAAATAACAAAAATCAAAATTAACATGTAAAAACAATTTTAAACAACAGCTTTTAAAAATCTTAACAGTAGCGGTCTTTAGCTACCACAGTGGTATCTCGGTTTAAGAGCAGTCCAGTTTCAGAACAATTTGGTTTACAAACTCCGCAAAACCGCAAATAGTGTCTTGGTTTGAGAACTTTACCTCAGTCTAAGAACGGAATCCGAACGGTGGAAGGGCACCGGCGGTGGGAGGCCTCATTAGGGAAAGTGTGCCTCAGTTTAAGAACGGTTTTGGTTTAAGAACAGACTTCCAGAATGGATTCAGTTCGTAAACCAAGGTACCACTGTACTTGCATTAGAATACAGGTCTCCCCACATGGTCCTGCTAGCTAGGGATGATGGGAGTTGCCCCAAAACATCTGGAGACCCAAGTTTCAGAAACACTGGGTCAGAGCATAGAGCTATGACCTGGGAGAGACCAGGGTCTGAATCCCCACTCAACCATGAAGCTCACTGGGTGACCTTGGGCCAGTTACTCACTCTCAGCCTAGCCAATTGCACTGGGCTATTGTGAGGATAAAAAGGTTAGGGGAGAGCTGTGTTCTCCACTCCTTGGAGGAAAAGTGGGATATAAAGACTTCGTCTTTCTAGGTTGAACTCAACTAAGGACTCTTCTCCCTCCTCTTCCCACACCTCTCTCCCCTCCTCACCCACCGACACTCCTTTCCATCTCCCCTCCTATTCTAGGACCTGAGTAGCCCCAACCAGTATGACACCGGCGTTGCACTGACTGGTTTGTCCTGCTTTGTGACTCCTGATCTGGCCAGAGACTTGGCCAACGACATCATGACCCTGGTGAGTTGGGCGGGGGGGAGAGCGCCTGGTCTACAATGGTTGCATTGTCCGCTCTTTCTTCTGCCAAGCCATTGGGGGTTTAAAAGCTGTTTAGAAGTCCTTGTCCCACAACTGAGCTCTGTGCTTTGCTCCTCGAGTGCGTAAGAACCATCGCGAAAGCATACGGTTTCAATCGAAATTATTCAACCCCCATTGCAAATCTGGTTTATTATCAAAATTTACAGACTCCTTGTTTGTGAAGGGCTCTCATCTCTTACCTTTTGGACTATTCTCTTGACTTACTGATATTTCTAACATGCAGCCAAATTTGACACTCAGCAAACCCCAGCCAGTTCAGGTATTTCATGTGTTCTAGCTCAAGCACATCAGGTGTGCTTGAGACAACACCTGTTGTATTTGTGCTGTTGTGAGGAATTCCATTCAGGGGACTGAATAATAGTGAGACAGGAGAAGCCAGTATAAGTTGCATTTTCAGCTGAATTTGGGGGAACCATCGTGTTGAGCTATTTCAATTGCTTTTGTTTTATTTGCTCATTGCAAACAGCTGAAAGTCTGATAATAAACCTGATTTGCAGTGGGAGTTGAATAATTTTGATTGCAACTGTAGATGGCAACAATTGGACAAATCCCCGGAGAAGATCATCAACGTCCAGTAGCCACGATGGTTATGCTCTGCCCCCAGATTCTTCTGGATAGCAGTTTCTGGAAACTGCTGGAGAGAACTGCAGTCTCATTCTTTGCTTACTAGCAGTACCTGTGAAAAGGTTGGTCGGCCACAAGCTAAACATGTGTCAAGCGTGTGATGCAGCAGCAAAAAAAGCTAACACTTTCTAGGCTGCATCAACAGAAGACTAGTGTCCATATCAAGGGTAATAATAGAACCCCTCTGTTCTGCCTTAGTCAGACCACACTTGGAATACTGTGTCCAATTCTGGGCACCACAGTTTAAGAAGGATGTGGACAAGCTGGAAGATGTGCAGAGGAGGGCAGCCAGCGGTCATTCCTCCTCTGGTCACTGCCATGGATGCGCCACTTCACTTCCTGCCTCCAGGCACTGTAGCCATCTGCAAGCGATTCCCACATGGCGGGGTTAATGTTGCCAGCCTTCAGGTCATGTTTGCAGACATCTTTGTAATGCAGTGTTGGTCTGCCAATGGGCCCGGTGCCTGAAGCCAGCTCCTGATTTAATAGTATTGTGATTTAATAATATTGCCCACGCTGGCTGGCGAAAGCTCTCTACGTTTTTAGGCAGGGGGCATTCGCATCCCTACCTGGAGATGTTGTCAGGGCTTGAACCTGGGACCTTCTGCATGCAGCTCAGCTCTATGGCTGAGCTACAGCCCTTCCCAGTGCTGCTGGTTTGCTGTGGTGCAAAAGAAGAGACCTTGATGCCCTTGTTGTGGAAAAAATGTGCGCTTATTCTCCTCTCCCTTCTTCCTCTCCCTGCCCTCCCCAACAGATGTCTCACACAAAGCCTTACATCAGGAAGAAGGCAGTGTTAATCATGTACAAAGTGTTCTTGAAATACCCGGAGTCCCTTCGCCCTGCGTTCCCCCGCCTTAAGGAGAAGTTGGAAGACCCAGATCCCGGTTAGTAAGCTGGATGAAACAGGATCCAGAAGATTGCAAAGACTGTGTGTTTTGGGGGTGGGGAGGGGAAGAGAGTGGCTCCAGGTAGCCTTTCATTGGGTTGTTTTTCTTTTTGTCATGTAATGTTGTGTATTTATATTGTGCTTTTGTGCTGTAACCACCCTGAGACCTGCAGGTATAGGGCGGTATACAAATTTTAAAATAATTTTTAAAAACCCTGTGGTGGCACATAAATCGAGGGGCTCAGGGCTCTCCTAAGTACTCCCAGCACCCCGAACAAGCTACTTTCCCCAGGATAGCTCAGTTGATCAGAGCATGGTGCTGATCGCGCGAAGGTTGCAGGTTCGATCTCTGTATGGGACAGCTGCACGTTCCTGCATTGCTGGAGGTTGAACTAGATCAGAGCTTTCCAAACTTTAAATGTTGGTGACACACTTTTCAGACATGCATCAGTTTTACTAGCAACCTGGAGGTTAAGCCAACCCCTGTCCGGGAGGAGCACAGGGCGTGTTCACATGACACACCTACACACTGCAGCCAACACACTAAGGAGTCATGACACAAAGATCTGGACCAGATGATCCACAGGGTCCCTTCCAACTCTGATTCTATGACTCCTTGCGGGAAGCCATGTCTCTTTAAAGTGATACCCTGGTGCTTTAAGTTTATGGAGAAGATGTGTCTTAAATCCGTCAGCCGTTTTGCTCCACAACTCACTCGGACCCCCCTCTTCCCTTTATTCCTCCCCTCTCCCCCAGGTGTCCAGTCAGCCGCCGTGAACGTCATCTGCGAGCTGGCCAGGCGCAACCCGAAAAACTACCTTTCCCTTGCTCCGCTCTTTTTTAAGCTGATGACGTCGTCCACCAACAACTGGGTCCTCATTAAAATTATCAAGCTGGCAAGTACAGGCGGCTTCCTTCGCTCGCAGTGTGAAGACACACACTCTGTCACTTAAGAGGTGAAGAGTTGATGTGAAACAGAGAGGAAAGGAGCAGACACAGCAGGCAGCCTGCTTAATTGGTTTGTGCGGGGAGGTGGCGGCGAAGTGTCTTCTGATTCTCAGGCTGCAAAGGATTCTGGGAGATGCTGAAATGTGAGCAAGAGTGTGCAGGGAAGCTGCCGTATACTCTGTTGCGGCCCGGATTTTATTTATTTACAGGTGACTCCAGTTGCATTACAGGTTTGGAGCACCTGGGCATCCTCTTCAGGCTCTGGAGAGGGTCTCCTCGTGAGCCGGAGGAGCAGCAGGGCTTTGTTGAGGCTTCCCATTGGGGCATCTGTTCATTTTTTTTTTTTTTTAATGATATTTATTAAGATTTTCAAAAATACAGAAAGTAGAGATTAAAGTACATTCAAAGCCTTATTTTCATACATCCACTTTCCGGGACTCCCCCCTTCCCCCACCCCTACCATATTCCCCTTTCATATTGTTGGCTCCACAAGCTCTCAGTTCTAATTGAAACTTAATTTGTTTAGACCATTATTCGAATTTAAAATTTATACACTCCTCATCAATACCCTTAATAAAAGACAAAAGTTCTCTCCCCAGGGCCCACCCCGTTTTCATTCCACAATTTCCCTCTTTTTAATGATAAGGACACCCCACACAATAGAAATATAAGAAATAAGAAATAAAAAGTATAATAGATGAAAAAGAGCCAATTCAGAAAAAAAAAGTTGACAAGCCTTTGGATTTTAGTTCTCCCCCCCCTGTCCCCGGTTTAATTTCCCCCTGACCACCAAACCATGTTATCTGCCTGGAATTCTTAAAGTCCATAAATCACCTATTTCCCCCAACTCCTTGCTGGCTTTTTCTTTTTATAGTTATTTTTTTAAGACATTTAACTTCAAATCTTTAATAAAACTCCCCCCATTGTTCTTTCCAAGTTGTAGTCCAATTTCCTCTTGTTCCGCTGCTGAAACGTTCTAATTCAGAAGTTTAGTAACTCTGCAGGAATTATTGTTATTCAGGAACAAAAACTTGCGTTCAGTCCCTTCCTTTCTTCAATAGAAAATTCTATTGTCTCCTTTAGCTGAGCACCCTGTAGACAAAATATTATTTCCGTTTTGCAGCTTTCCCAGAAGATAACCAGTCCTGTAAAATTCCAATGGTATTTTTCCACTTACGACCATCTTTGTAGTGTCCCGAAACTCCTCTAGGGGGATTGTTGTAACTTTGTTTTCTCTAGTCCAAAAGTCCGATTGTTATCCATGTTTTCGCCATTTTGTATCCAAGTTTTAACGGGTTATAGCAAATTGTAGCAAATTTAACCAGCAAAGTTCTCATAATAAAATCCTCTCTGCTTTCCGACTTTGACAGCTACTTTGACAGCTGTCAAAATCTCCGACTCTTTTCACCAGGCTCTCTCTTCAATCACCCCGGTTCCCAGGGGGGGGGTTACGTTTCCCTTCTCCCTCAATTCTTCCTCCAGCACAGTTCTTGTAGTTCCCCATCGTGGAATTCTTAGTTTTTATCAGCAATACAAATCTTTTTGGACCTTGGTTTCCCCATCCTTGTTTTGGAAGGTTTACAGTAGGGAGGGGGGCTGACTTCCTTTTTGGATCCCCCCCCGCTCGTGTCCAATCCGAAAAAAAAATTTCTTTTTTTCTCCTTTTGAACCCGGTTTCCAAATTACTCACGGGTTGTTGTTAAGAAGTCCGAATTTTCAATGGAAGAAGTCAGCGCTCTCCGCCGGATGGCATGCGGCTTCGCTCGGCAGGGATAGCAGAGGACTCAAAGCACCACGCTTCTCCCCGGCACCCGATCCGTAGCCTTTAAAAAGGCTCCTTCACGAGTCGGGAGGGCGCTAGCGGTGCCAGCCGAGTCTCCATGTCCACGGCCTCCGTGGCCGTGGTTTTTAAGGGTCCCCGCATCGCCGGTGCGGTAGGACCCAGCCCCTGCCGAGCAGGCTCCCTCCGGAGCTCGGAGGGAGTCCGCCATTCGGCGATGGCGCCAACCCGGAAGTCCCCCATTGGGGCATCTGTTCAGCCCCTGTGAGGGCAGGACGCCTGACTACATGGGCCCCTTTGGGCCTCATCCAGCAGGACTGCTCCTATGTTCAATTTTCAAAAGGGATCAGGAAAATTAATGGAGGAGAAGGCTGTCAAAAGCAGAGGGGGAAGCGGACACAACTCTCACCAGTGTAAATTGGGCTACATTCAATTTCACGCATTCCGACGGGGCAAAAAGAACTCAAGGAGGGTGTGGTCTGGGGAGAAGCACCGCCCCCCAGGGCTGGTGGGCTGGCTGGATTAGTTTGTTAATTGCTTCCCATCTAACTGGATTGCCCCAGCCACTCTGGGCGGCTTCCAACAAATTGAAAACATCAAGCGCAGTAAAGCATCAAACATGAAAAACTTCCCTATACAAGTGTCTTCCAAAGCCAGATAGTTGTTTATTTCCTTGACATCTAACGGCAGGGTGCAACTACAAAGAAGGCCCTCTGCCTGGGTTAATGCATCCTCACGTCTTGCAGTGAGGGAACCGCTAGAAGGCCCTCGGAGCTGGACCTCAGTGTCCGGGCTGAACGATGGGGGTGAAGACGCTCCTTCAGGCCCTGCAGGACAGCTGTCGTCATCCGGCCATTCAAACATTCTCTCTCCTTTCTTCCTGCAGTTTGGTGCTCTCACTCCTTTGGAACCCAGGCTAGGGAAGAAGCTCATTGAGCCCCTCACCAACCTCATCCACAGGTGAGTGAGTCAGTTCTTTGGTGATGCTAGTCCTTACGCTGTTTGCGCAAAGCACCTCTCGCGCCTCAGCTGCTGATATCCAAGAATCCCAGCCCCTTGCCTTTGTGTTTCCACTCAAGCACACACTTCTGCCTCTGGGACAGGGTTGCCAGGACACTCTTCACCCCTTAGCCAGCCTCCTGTCACCATTGGGGGGGCGGGGTCTTGTAAAAAGTGCAGCACACCCTCTCCACCTTTGTCAAGGGAGCACCCCCATCCGTTTTTTAAAAGGACACGTAGATCCCGTGCGAAGTGTTCCACTTAACCCTCCTTTCTCTCCCCAAACAGCCAGCGCGCCCTCTTCCAATTCCCCAAAGAGGGTAGAGTTCATGGCAGCCCCTCCAAAGATAAAAAACTAGTCCTCTTCCAAGAAATGCGCCCAAGTGGACAGTATGTATACTTCAAAGCAAACACAAACCCACCCCCCCAAAACTCCACCACCCCCGTGCTCTGGTCTCCTCCCTCTCTTCTTCACCCTAATTCTGCTGTAGTTGAGTAGCTGTTGGGGCCAGGGGTGGGGGTCGGGTGGGGGGCTACTGGCCAAGAAAACCCTGCGAGGTCCCAAGTTGACGCTCGAACCCTGACCGTTCTTTGATTCTGTGTTAACGGGAGCAGAGCCAGCCGACTTTGAAGATGGTGGTGGCAGGGGTTGGTCTGGAATGAGCAGCCTTCAACTTTTTCAGCCTCGGACTTGCCTTTTAACCCAGACCTGTTTTGAGACCAATTTATTATTATTATTAATGTGTTTAATTCGTTGGAAGCCACCCAGAGTGGTTGCGGCAACCCAGTCAGGTGGGCAGCATATAAATAATAATAATAGTAATTTTTTATTTTTATTATTCTTTCTTTCTTTCTTTCTCTCTCTCTCTCTCTCTCTCTTTGGCCATGGTTTTCATATGGTCTGAGTCCTGCTGCTGCGACCCACCTTAGATTAGGCCAGTAGTGAGTACCCAGTGGTTTAGAGAAGGGGCTGTGGCTCTGTCCCGCGGCCCACCCCTTTGCCCCAGTTTGGCCAGTAAAGCCATTTTGCCCAAGCCACAGCCACCCACCTCGCACCGGGCACCATATGCAATGTTAAGTGTGAAGCAGAGAAAACTCTGGCTCAATTTTTTATTATTAAAAACACACCATATTTTATTCCTATACCACCTTTTTCTCCAGTGTGGTTCTCAAATCCCTTCCCATTTTATCCTCACAACAACCCTGTAAGTAGGTTAGGTTAAGACGGTGAATGCTCCCCAAAATGAGCTTGGGGGCTGAGTGGGGGATTTGAGCCCTGGTCTCTCCCAGGTCCTAGTAACCCTCTAACTGTTATGCTGTGCTAGCTTGCCAGGGAGTGAGGGACACAGGAACCTGCTATATATGAAGCCAGACCATTAATCCCTCCATCTGCCTGCTCTGCCTGCTCTGGTTGGCACAGGCTCCCCAGAGGGGACAGTTCCCAGTCCTACTTGGAGATGCTGGAAGAGATTGAACCTGGACGACCTGCCCACAAAACAGGTGATCTAACCATTTAGCAAGCTGGGAGGACGTTTGAGGGCCCTGCTGACAGGGAGTGTCCGCTGAGCCCTGCGACTCCTTGCAGAAATAGCCCTTTGAAAGGAGCTTTGCAAGTGGCTGCCAGCTCTCACCTGTGCAGAGAAAAAAAGGTCACCTGGCTTTATTGGGAGGTCAGGGGATTGGCGGTTGAGCAGCCCCACCCACCTGTCAAACTCTGCCCACAAGTGCTGGGGTAAGGATCCAGTTTCCCACCCCTGCCCTAGAAGTTAAAACAGAGCAAGGTGCATAACCCAACAATAGAACATGGTTTCAGATTGTAGTTTGTTGGCGGCAGAAACACCATAGTTAAGCACATGAACGCACGCCAAACCATATTTTACTAAACTGTAGCTGCACAAACCATGGTTTAGCATTAGGTGGGAATCAAGACATGGTTTTATACCATGGACAATTTAATGGCTCAGCATTCTCTATGTTGCGTAAACCTAATCTCTGCTTCCCAGAGCTGTTCACTTCTGCCTGCAGAACGGCGTCGGAAATGGGTGCCAGTTCTGCAACATGGATTAGATCAGGGGTTCCAAAATGTGAAAGAAGCAATTAAAGACCAGACCAGCATCTAGCACAGCTGACAAATCATTCTGCAGTCCAGCAAGCCCCCTCGATCCTTTTCAAGTGGGGCAGGGAGTTTGGGAACCACTCGCTTAGGTGGTGCTGCTGTTGTCTATTTTTTTAAAAAGGAGAAGTGCGTATCTCTAGCTAGTGCCATTTTCACTGGGTGGACCTCAGCCTGGGGGCTGCTGTGTGGGATGTGGTCCTGGAAGAGGGGGGAGAGTTGCCACCTGGGATGTTGACGCAGCAGCAGCAGTGGAGGGGTGTGGGTTTTTTGGGTTTGTTCCGTTTTTGCTTTTGTGCTCCTCCCACTTCTCGCACCTCACGGCGATCCCATTCCTCTCTTAAGCGTGCAAAGCTGCATAAATCCCCACGTGGTCCCCACTTCTGGATTCTCCTTAGATGCGGCCAGTTTGGGTGGCGATTGGTACCAGGCCTATGGAGCTTGCCCATCTCCCTCCCCCCTCACTCCTCTAGGGTAGATTGGCTCCTCCCCTATCAGCACTATGATCCCACCCCATTAAAATAGCCGCCTTCCAGCAGGAACCAGAAGAGGGCGCTCTGCCTCTGTTTGTGTGTCGCTCTAGGCCTTTCTCCTTAGCTTTGTGGAAAGCGTGTTGTGGCTCTTCATCCCTTGCGTTCTCCCTCACCTCTCTATGGTTTGGGGCGGGTTGTCTGTGCTGTGGATCTTGCAAATCCAGCTGTCAGAACAGCTTTGCGCTTCCTGAAACAGCCAGTCCATGTGCTGACCTGGGGAAGCAACTGACCTTCAGCCAGGGTTTTTGTTTGACCTGGTTGACAAAACACGGGGCATTTTGATTTCTAAATCATGATATTTAAACCTGAACAGGCACGCAGGCTGATTGCTTGTGCGAATTTGAAAAGTGTTGGTCCCCAACAAAATAGCAACTGTTTGGCTTCCAATAATATAGATCTGCAAAGATCTGCGCTGTCTGGTGACTTGTTAGTAGGGCAGATTCAAGGGGGCACATGAAACGCATCCACAACTCGGGGCTACTTCATCAGAAGGACTGGCCTTGCCCCATCGTGTTCCCACTGCTTTGGTCTGCAGAACTGACTCTTTTTTTTCCAGGGCAGCACCATGTTTGTTCCACGTTCCAATCTTTTAGCAAGACGGCATCTGCTCTCTGCCTTCATTCTATCATGCTTAAAAATGTTTCATCCTGACATGTAGTCATTACACATCTTGGCTTTTGAAACTGTTTACATTCTTCCTTTATATTTTGCTAGTTTTATCATGTCTGTGGATTTTATAGTAGTCTTTAAGTGGTGTGCCGTATTTTTCTGTGTATAATACACCCCCTATTTTGGGGGACTCAGATTTAAGAAAATGGGGGGAGATGGTCCCATGTATAACACATGGGACATTTTAAAGGGAAAAAGCCTAGTCTTATACACGAAAAAATATGGTACGTGTTTTTCTAAATAATGAACCTGTAATATTGGAAGCTGGGGAGCATGGGGTGTTCACAGGAGGGGTTGCACCTCTAGTGGGGGACACATCATGTTCCTTCTGGGGTGCTAGGTCCACCTTTGGTCCACACCCTGTACTCTGCTCTCACCTGTGGCTCCTGGAAGCTGTCAGAAATGCAACAGCGGGTGCAATCCCGGAAATGGCTTTGACTGGCCGGCTGAGCCAGGCGAGGGGAGCCGATGGGTCTCAAACCCTCGGTGAGTTAGGAACTTCCCCTCCGTGTGAGGATAGGCTCCAGTGAAGGGAGCGGACGAGACCAAGGGCAGGTCCAACGGTCAAGATGTCAGTTTCACAAAGTGGCTCACAATAAACAACAGTAACTGGCTCAGGACCGCAATACTGTACATTGAGTACTGCCTCTCCCTATATAAAACAACCCATTCACAAGAACAGGCCTTTTCTGAGTGGCTCCCCGTTTGTGGAATGCTCTCCCCAGGGAGGTTTGCTTGGTCCCTTCATTATACACCTTTAGGCGCCAGGCAAAAACTCTTCTCTTCTTTTGGCTGATTAATATTCTACAGCCTTTTAAATGTGTTTGTGAGAAGGGGGAGGGCATTACTGTTTTGTTGTTTTGTTTTACATATTTTCATGTTTTTACCCTGTATTTTATTCTGTGACCTGCCCTGAGATCTTACGATGAAGGGCGGTATGCCAATCAGATAAATAATAGAACAACACGAATGCAACATAAATCGTATGGAATACTTAACAGATCATCAGCAAAACAATCACTATTAACAAAAGAACTTTTTTTAAAAGCTAAACAGCACAGCCACAACAAAAAAGTCGTAATATATGATTCACAAAGCACTGCAGCACTCATAATCCGCAAAACAATGCTAACAGCATTAGCACACCAGCAGCCAAAATCACACTAAGCCCTGCTGAATTTGCGCACTCCCATGACTCGCGACCTTCCACTTCATTTATCACATGTACCGTATTTTTCGCCCCATAGGGTGCACCGGCCCATAGGGCGCACCTAGTTTTTTGGGGGGAAATAAAGGGAAAAAAATTATTTCCCCCCCACACACACCGGCACGGGGCTGGGGCGGGGGAAGCCCGAGCTTCCTCCGACCCCAGCCCCCAGAACAGGCTGCTTCGGGCGAAGTCACGCCGGGCTCCCGCGGCTTGTGGAGAGCTGCCCGAAGCCCGGAGCGCACTTCTCAGCATGCCCCAGGCTTCGGGATGCAGGCAGCTCTCCGCAAGCCTTGGGAGCCCGCGGGAACTCCCGCGGGCTCCCAAGGCTTGCGGAGAGCTTCCTGAAGCCTGGAGAGTGAGAGGGGCCGACCCTCTCGCTCTCCAGGCTTCAGCGAAAGCCTGCATTCGCCCCATAGGACGCACACACATTTCCCCTTCATTTTTGGAGGGGAAAAAGTGCGTCCTATAGGGCGAAAAATACGGTACTTAAAGCTCGTGGCAGCAACTCCTTTCTGAAGGCTGCTAGGACTGGAGTGTGGGTGGAAAAAGCCATTGCCTTGATGGTCCTAAAGTCTCGCGCTGCCTCCAAAAACAGAGGTAAAACCCGGTCAGCCGGCTAGTGGACACCCATAGCCTTTCTCCTCCATAAATGTGCAATGCTACAGTACTTTCCTGCGAGCTTTCCAGAGTGCAATAACACTCTCTTTCCCCCCTCTCAGCACTTCCGCCATGTCGCTGCTTTACGAATGTGTGAACACAGTGATTGCAGGTAAGGAAAGACATTGCCAAGCACGCCATTATTGTTTACCCCTCCTGACTTGCGTGTTTTGCACCGTACCAATTTAAACTCCCTTTTCTCCCCCCTCCTTCCTCCAGTGTTGATCTCTCTCTCCTCGGGGATGCCCAACCACAGTGCCAGCATCCAGGTAAAGTCCCACCTTGGCCTGCCAGCCCTCGCGGCAGCAGCTGAAATTTTGCTGGAGCGCAGAGGGCTTTCCTTGATTGCACTGGGAGGTGGAAGGTGTCATCCTCTCTGCCGCTTGCAAAAAACTTGTGCGTCATTTCTTTACAGCTCTGCGTTCAGAAGCTGAGGATACTGATAGAAGATTCGGACCAGAACTGTAAGTCTCGGGCCTGTGGGGTGGGGGGGAAGTCCTTGGCACCAGGGGCAAGGGAGGGGCACCCTTAAAATCCTGCTAAATACTAATATGAGTGAGCAGTTGCATTGGCTTAGTCATTTTATGATTATGATTGATTGATTGAATTTATATACCACCCTGTACCCAGAGGTCTCAGGGCAGCTCACAAATAAAATCAAAATATGAAACCGCTAAATACATAATCAAAATAAAAACAACAACCCAATAACAACCCCCACCAAAAAACCCCCACATTTAAAAAGGGCATAGGATGTCAATCAAATCAACCAAAGGCCTGGTTAAAAAGGAATGTTTTTGCCTGGCGCCTAAATGTGTATAATGAAGGAACCAGGCGAACATCCCTGGGGAGAGCAGATGGGGAGCCAATGCAGAGAAGGCCCTGTTCTCGTGTTGCCACCCTCCGGGCCTCTCGAGGAGGGGGGCACACGAAGGAGGACCTCAGAAGATGATCTCAGGGTCCTGGTAGGTTCATAAGGAAAGAGGCGGTCCTTGAGGTATTGCAGTCCTGAGCCATTTAAGGCTTTATAGGTCTGTTGAAATCCACTGGGCTTTCCCAACTTGAGTCCGTTGATTTCGCAGAATCTACTCTTGAGTGCAGCTCAGCTTCCCGGGCCTCCACCGCTGCCCCTGGAAATCTTATTTGGCCCTTGTGTGTGTTTGTGTCTCCTCCTCCCCACGTAGTGAAATATCTGGGGCTGCTGGCGATGTCCAAGATCCTGAAAACCCACCCCAAATCGGTCCAGTCCCACAAGGATCTCATCCTGCAGTGCTTGGATGATAAAGACGAGTCCATCCGCCTCCGGGCCTTGGATCTTCTCTACGGGATGGTACGTTCACCTGCTGCCGCAACATCATGGAGGTCTTAACTTTTAGAAATATAGAGAGCATACCCGAAAACCCTTAGGAGCACTGCAGCAAGAACACCATCCTTGGAGACAGCTGGGGAAGGTCCATGGCTCATTGGTAAGGTGCCTGCTTTGCATGCAGAAGGTCCTGGCTCAATTTCTGACCACTCCCAGGTAGCACTGGGCAAGAGTCCCTTCTGAAACCCCAGAGAGCTGCTGCCGGTCAGTGTCAACCATACTGAGTTAGATGGGGCCAACAGTCTTGACTCAGCGTAGGGCAGCTTCCTGCATTCCTAAAGCAAACTATGCTTTGTGGGGCGACAGATGTTGCATCCAGAACACTCTCAAAAGCAATAGAAGGCAGTTGTAGAGTTGAAAGGGACCTTCAGCTTCATCCAGCCCAGCCCCCTGCAGTGCCAGAATCACGGCTCAAGAACCCCTGGCAGATGACCACCCAGCCTCTGTTTAAAAGCCTCCAAGGAAGGAGCTTCCACCCCCTTTATACTGTTGAACTTCTTGATGTTTCATTAGATTCTCTTTTCTTGCCATCTGAATCCATTGTCTGGGGTCCTCCCCACCAGAGCAGTAGAAGACAAGCTGGCTCCACCTTCCATTGAGATATTTGAAGGTGGCTCCATCTTCCATTGAGATATTTGAAGGTGGCTCCATCTTCCATTGAGATATTTGAAGGTGGCTCCATCTTCCATTGAGATATTTGAAGGTGGCTCCGTCTTCCATTGAGATATTTGAAGGTGGCTCTACCTTCCATTGAGATACTTGAAGGTGGCCATCTTCCCACCTCTCACTTCTCCTCTTCTTTAGCCAAAACATCCCCAACTCCTTCAGCTGCTCCTCAAAAGGCTTGGTTTCCAGGCCCTTCATCATCTTGGTTGCCAGTGATGTGCAGATTAGGGGAACTAGGCTATGTTCCCAGTTAATTGTTCATGTATTAAAGCCCGGGATGCTTCTGCCTGACTTAGGGAGGCGCGATGGTCATGCACACAATGTCCTTTAATGTTGGGACATCACAACGCGATGTTCACACATACACCCCCCCCCCAAATCGCCCTCACAAGCTGGCACCATTGTTCCCCCTACAAAAAACTTCACTGCACTCCGCTGTTGGTCACCCTCCTCTTAACACGCTCCAGCTTGTCAATATCCTCTTTAATGACTTGCCCCTCCCTCCCCACCAACCGGCCTCTATAACTTCAGGTGTCCAAGAAGAACTTGATGGAGATTGTGAAGAAGCTGATGATCCACGTGGACAAAGCGGAAGGGACAACCTACAGGGACGAGCTGCTGACCAAAATCATTGACATATGTAGCCAGTCCAATTACCAATACATCACCAATTTCGAATGGTCAGTATTTCTGTTTACCTACAGGGCTTCACACATTTCATCTAATACACGTTCCTCTGTTTCATATATTACCATTTTCTTCTCTTTGCTCAAGTTTTAAATCCTGCCGGCGATTTGATTATGATATTCTTCCATAAATTGCCCATTGTATCGACCTCTTATTTTCACTGTTAGCTTTGCCAGGTCCACATAGTCTGTTAATTTTAAGAGCCGTTCTTTCTCTGGACTTTTCTTTCCAGTTCTGCTTGTACAGTGGTACCTCGGGTTAAGTACTTAATTCATTCCGGAGGTCTGTACTTAACCTGAAACTGTTCTTAACCTGAAGCACCACTTTAGCTAATGGGGCCTCCTGCTGCCGCCATGCCGCCGGAGCACGATTTCTGTTCTCAACCTCAAGCAAAGTTCTTAACCTGAAGCACTATTTCTGGGTTAGCGGAGTCTGTAACCTGAAGCGTATGTAACCTGAAGCATATGTAACCTGAGGTACCACTGTATAAGGTTCTGTCTGTTGTTTCTTGCATGCATAAATAAGTTAATCATCTTCTTTGTGGCCTCGGACCCAATTACCCCGAGGAGAAAAGCTTCAGGTTGGTGGGGGGGGGGGGAATAACCAGTTTAAATATCTTTTTCATTTCATTTTGTTTTTATTACTTTGTTTTTTAAGGAAAAGACCATAGCTCAGCAGTAGAGCAGTCCAACTTGCGGGCAGCAGGTCTTGGGTCCCTTCCCCAGCAACTCCCGTTAGGTCTGAACTAGAAACCCTGGAGAGCCACTTTCATTCACTGTACACCAGGGCTTCCCAAACTTGCGTTCTCCAGCTGTTTTTGGACTGCAACTCCCATCATCCCTAGCCGAAGAACCAAGTTTGGGAAACCCTGCCGTAGACAGTCCTGAGCTTGAGGGACCCAATAGTCTGACTGGGTCTAAGGCCCCTTCCTGTGTTCCCGTGATCCAGGTACATCAGCATCCTGGTGGAGCTGACCCGCCTGGAGGGGACCCGCCACGGCCACCTCATCGCTTCCCAGATGCTTGACGTGGCCATTCGCGTCAAGGCCATCCGCAAGTTCGCCGTCTCCCAGATGGCCATGCTGTTGGACAACGCCCACCTCCTCGCCAGCAACACCCAGCGCAACGGGATCTGCGAGGTCTTGTACGCCGCCGCCTGGATCTGCGGGGAGTTCTCTGAGTAAGTTCCCAGCTGCACGGTGGCATCTGTCACACAGGAGCTCCTAAGCTGTAGCCTGCAGACAACCAGTGGGCCTGCAAGATGGGAGTCAAGAGAGCGACAGGTTCCCCAGCCCTTTTCTAAGAAGCAGTGTCTGCTATGGGATGCTTGAGATGGAGGAGTGTCTCTACTGAGAAGAGGCATTCCCTCCTCAGTGGGGAATGCCTCTTCTTAGACCAGGGATGGGGAACATCTGTCAGGGCCCTCCCAGATGTTGCTAGTCTCCAACAACCAACATGACCAGTTGCCAACATCTGTAAAGACATGGTGCCGGTATCACCTGTGTGGGGAGGCAGTTCCTGTTAGGATATTTCCGTTCCACCTTAAAAGGGAGCAGGATGTTTGTGTCACAGCCTGCATATTTCCTGCTCACAGGATGTTTCTGTTGTGTCTATGCTTTCGTTCTCTCTCTGTGTCTGAGACACTGAAGCAGGCAGTCATGTTTTCTCTTTGTTCTGACCAACGCTGAATAAACTTGTAAATAATGCTCTCCTGCGTGCATCTTTTGCTGTGTGAATTCTGCTGATAGAGTGTGCATGAGCTCTGGAATGTGGCAAGCTATTTCTGGAGCTCGTGTCGCTAATTGCTGATACTGTATCTACGGGAGATCGATGGATCGTCCGGAGGCGATGTGGAGTCATGATGGACTTTGTCTCCCTGGCAGTATCCCAACAGTTCCTTGCCCTTGGGCCACCACCACAAAGGCTGTCTCACGAACCACCAGGGAGGCCTCGCAGCTGGGAGAGGGCCGCCTTCTCCCCTTGCTGCCTCTTGTGGTTTCCTCGCTTTCCCTCCTGGGAGGAGGATTTGGGACACCCCGCCTCTAAGCACCTTCTTCTCCCCCTCCTCCTCCTCAGGCACCTCGAGGAGCCTCACCAGACTCTGGAAGCCATGCTGCGGCCCAAGGTCACCACGCTGCCCGGTCACATCCAGGCTGTGTACGTCCAAAACATGGTGAAATTGTACGCCGCAATCCTGCAGCAGAAGGAGCAGGCTGGCGAGAAGGAGGTGGCGCAGGAGGCGACGCAGATGATGATAGAGCGCCTGCCGCAATTCGTGCAGAGTGCGGACCTCGAGGTCCAGGAAAGGGTAAGCAAAAATCCTCCCAAGATCCCATCTCTCTCTCTCTTTTTACATTATCATTTTCTATTAAATTTCTAAAATTTCACAGACTTCAAATCGAATAATTGCATCAATTCATAAATTGGCTTCCCATCCCCCAACTTCACAGTGTTTCTGTTCAAACCTTTTTCCTTTTTCCTCAAATTAAAGTTTTCACAATAAAATAAGATCATATCTAGAACAAATGAAGTCAGAAATACCGAAAAGGAAAGAGAAAAACGCAGCCCTTTTCATACCCTTTTCTACTGTGATACAGTGGTGCCTCGCAAGACGAAATTAATCCGTTCCGGGAGTCTCTTCATCTAGCGGTTTTTTCGTCTTGCGAAGCAACCCTATTAGCGGATTAGCGCTATTAGCGGTTTAGCGGCTATTAAAGGCTTAGCGGCTTAGCTGCTAAAAGGCTATTAGCGGCTTAGCGGCTTAGAAAAGGGGGGGGGAGCGGAAAAAAATCTCAAGACTCGCAAGACATTTTCGTCTTGCGAAGCAAGCCCATAGGGAAATTCGTCCTGCGAAGCAACTCAAAAACGGAAAACCCTTTCGTCTAGCGGGTTTTCCGTCTTGCGAGGCATTCGTCTTGCGGGGCACCACTGTATATCAAACTCTCATCTATTGCAGAATCCCACTAATACAATTACTGTATAGTTTTTCTGCTGCTGCTGCTCCTATCTAGAATCTTGCCCGCAATTTCATTTGACTACAATACTTTTTCAAATATTGCAAGAAAAGGCCTCCATTCTTCTGTAAAAAGCTCGTCATTTTGATCTCTTAATATTGCTATCAGCTTTGCCGTTTCTGCATAGCTTAAAAACCACTCTTCCTTCGATGGAACCTTTTCTTCTGTTCATTTCTATGCAAATAATATTCCAGATTTTGTTGTCACATACGTAAATAGTTTGGTCATCTTCTTCAAACTGTCTGTCCCCATTATGCTTCTCATCTTTTCAGAATAATCCATTTAAATATCATCTTCATTTCACTGTATATCATTTCCCAATAGCCTTTAACTTTTTTGCATGTCCACCACATATGCAAGAATGACCCTTCTGTCTACTTACTGTTCCCAGCACTTACCTGGCACATTTTTATACATTTTGGCTCATTTATTTGACATTAGGTACCACCTGCGCAACATTTTAACCCTCTGGCTAAAATCAGTGTTTCCTAAACTTGGATCTCCAGTTGTTTTCAGACCAGAATTCCCACCATTCCTGACCACTGGTCTTGCTAGCTAGGAATGATGGGAGTTGTAGTCCAAAACCAGCCAGAGACCCAAGTCTGGGAAACAGTGGGCTAAATCAACGAGAGTCTCCCTCTCTCTTTTTCTCTCTTAACTTTAATAAATTTCTTTCCTCTCGCCAGGCCTCTTGCATCCTCCAGCTCATGAAATACATCCACAAGCTTCAGATCAAAGAGGTCCCCGTAGCCGAGGAAGTGATCGCCTTGTTCGCTGGGGAGCTCAACCCCGTCGCCCCCAAAGCCCAGAAGAAAGTGCCCATTCCAGAAGGGTAAGATTCTCTCCGCCCGGGTGACGGCATTGGATCTCAGGGTTCTGGGCCTGCAGCCTCACCTGCCTCCCAGCCAGTCTGAGAGGAGTGAAATCGGGGGAAGGCAGAGCAAGGGGTCTTAGAAAGGGCAAGGAGGGACCGTGCGATTTCTGTGTTCGCAGCAGGGTCAGAACTGCTGCAGTGCACTGTGCATGGGGCTGCCTTTTAAGGTGGTCCAGAAACCATGTTTGGTTCCAAGCGGGTGGGGGGAGTCTTTTGAACCTGGGTGCTGCATTCTCTCATGGAGAAGTCATGGGGAGGGGCAGAGGAAAAGGAAAGGGACAGTGATAGGGGGGCGCAACAGATGCAATTCTTACCTTTTGTACAGTAGGTTACATTCCAGTTGCGCAAAAGGTGTGTACACTCCCCTCTCGTTGGCTCCATAAACACCTCTCTGTTCCCCATCCAGCTGAGCAAAGAGGCACATTAATGGCACAAGGAAACATTCCAGCTATGCAAAAGCGCTTCAGGAGGGTGCAGAGTAGCCCTGTGGGAGGGACCTGAGTAGGGCAGGATGATATATAATCCAAAACAGTTTTGAAGTCTGTATCGTGATAGCAGTTTTGAAATTTTTGACCTGGCAATATACTGTTTAGCTGGTGATATATTTTGACATTGAAAACACCGCCTTGAGTTTCTGCAGCCCTGGAGAAATGATAATGTTGACTTGAGACCGGGTGTGGTGATGGTGATGGTGATTTGCCCACCCTTCACTCTAAGAACCCAAAGCAGGTTGCAACAATTAAGAAAATTGCTCAGAACAACCTAAAATCACAGAAATAAGATGGAGTTATAGAATCGCAGACTTGGAAAAGACCACAGGTGTCATCTAGTCCTGCCCCCTGCAATGCAAGAATCTTTGCCCAACATGGGGCTTGAACCCGTGGCCCTGAGATTTAAGAGTCTATTCTGTTGACGAGAAGCTATATAAATCTAACTCGAATTAGTAACTTTTTGAGTAATCAGTAGCAAGGACAGCTTGGTAGTGATGCGGAGGCTCTCTCCTTTCCCAGCTTGGACCTTGATGCTTGGATCAACGAGCCTCCCTCGGACAGCGAGTCTGAGGACGAGAAGCCGCGGACCATCTTCCACGAGGAGGAACAGAGGCACACAAGGCACCGGCAGCCTGAAATGGACGAGGAGGAACTGAAGAGGGTAGGCTGGCCGCATCATAGAGTGAAAGAACTGTAGAGTTGGAAGGGACCAGGCCAACCCCCTGCCATGCAGGAATTTATTATGCCCATCATGTAGGCATCGTGCCCCTCTGGCTCACGTGAGAAGCCAGCACTTTTAAGTGGGCCCGGAAACTGATTGGCAGCCAGTGCAGTCGGGCCAGGAGCAATGCAATGTGCTCAAACTGTTTTGTCCCAGCGAGCAACCTGGCCGCTGAATCCTGCGCCACGGAAGCTGACGTTTCCGCACTGTCTTCAGAGGCAGCCCCACGTATAACATGCTGCAGTAATCTAACCTGGAAGTTCCCAGAGCCTAGACAAGTTAGGCTGGCCCTGTCAGGATAGACACACAGCTAGGCCCCCAATCAAAGCTGTTGTGGAGCAGGGTTGGGGAGGCCATTTGGATTCTCCTTTTTTAAATAAATGAAGCCAAGAAAAATGTTCCAATAATCCTCAATATATTAGATTTTTAAACCCATCGCCGTGCCCCTTGTCTCTCCCTAAAGCGCCGAGAAGTCCGGAAGCAAGAACAAGCGAACAACCCGTTCTACATCAAAAGTTCTCCTTCCCCACAGAAGGTAAGCCCGGATCCTTGTCTGGTAGTCGCAAGGGACCCACTCTAGGGTGGTGGTGGGCCCCTCTTTTAATGGCAGGGATCCTGCTGTTACTTTTGATAAGCCACACAGGGCCAATGTTGGCACATGACAAATCTTGTTTCCCCACCTGATCTTCTTCCCTCCACCCCCACCTTGTCCAGAGGTACCAAGATAGCCCCGGCGTCGAGCACATACCTGTGGTGCAAATTGACCTCTCCGTTCCTCTGAAAGTTCCTGGTAAGAGTTCTGCCAGTTTCCCAGCATTCCACACCAATGAATGGGGCCCGGAGCTATTCAGATGAGCAGCCTTGATTCTCAGTGCTTCCAAATCAAGTTTTCTATGCCCTGGTCTCTGCTTCCCACGTCAGATGCTGGGATCCTGAAAGGGCGAGTACGCCTGGCTTCCATTTCTCCAGCTGCTGAAGTTGGAATAGCCACACAAAGAGGGCATGGCTGCCTTTTGAAGTCCATTAGTTTCAAGGGGTCTGCTCTGAGTAAAATCATTAAGCATTGAAAGCTTCCCAATAGAGGGCTGCCTTCAGGTGTCTTCTGAAAGTTGTGTAGTTCTTAATCTCCTTGACTTTATGAGAGGAGGGCGTTCCACAGGGAGGGCACCACCACCAAGAAGGCCCTCCGCCTGGTTCCCTGCAACCTCACTTCTCACAATGAAGGAACTGCCAGAAGGCCCTCGGAGCTGGGCCTCAGTATCCAGACTGGACGTTGAGGGTGGAGATGCTCCTTCAGGTATACTGGGTCAAGGCCGTTTAGGGCTTTAAATGTCAGCACCAACACTTTGAATTGTTCTCGGAAACGCACTGGGAGCCAATGTAGGTCTTTCAGGACTGGTGTTATATGGTCCCAGTCACCAGTCTGGCTGCTGCATTCTGGATTAGTTGTCGTTTCCAAGTCACCTTCAAAGGTAGCCCCACAGAGAATGCATTGCAGTAGTCCAAGCGGGACCAGAGCGTGCACCACTCTGGCGAGATGGTGCACAGGCAGGGAGGGTCTCAGATGGAGCTGGTAGACAGCCACCCTGGACGCAGAATTGACCTGCTACTCCATGGGCAGCTGTGAGCCCAAAAAGGCTCCCAGGCTGTGTACCGTGGCCAGCGTTTCCTTTCAAGGCTGGTGCTCAACCCACTGCCCCTCTTGAGAACTCGCTCTGTCCCTCTCCGCCCATCAACGCAGGCTTGCCGGTTTCTGACCAGTATGTGAAGCTGGAAGAGGAGCGTCGGCACCAGCAGAAGCTGGAGAAGGACAAGAAGAAGAAGAAGCAGAAGAAGCAGGAGAAGGAGAAGCGGGGAAAGCACCACCGGCGCCACAACTCACTGCACACCGAGAGCGACGAGGACATTGCGCCCGCACAACATGTGGACATCATCACAGAGGAGATGCCAGAAGTAAGCCCTGGCGGGAGCGCCACTATGAGAGCAGGTGGCTGGACTGTAGAAGGCCCCCCTTTGGCCAGATGCAGCAGGCAAATGAAATCCTGCTGCAGCAGTATGGTGGCACAGTCATTATCTCTTGGTTCAGGGTGGTGGAAACATATTTCTGGCTTCAAAAAAATTATGTCGCTGTGGCAATGGAGGGTAGGTCACCAACCCCTCTTTCCCCTGCCCCTTGGAGACCAGCACCTCTTTGACCCACTCCCTCTTTCTTCTCTTGTGGCTTTTTCCCCAGAATGCTCTGCCCAGCGACGAGGATGACAAGGACCCCAATGACCCCTACAAGGCCCTGGACATCGACCTCGACAAGTAAGGAAAAAGCTGGGCTGGCGTTCTTCTGCTTTCCTGGCTAGTGTTTCCTGACTTCAGCTGAGGCCTGTTGCTTTGCCACTCTCTGTGGGATGATGATGATGATAAATAATAATTTTTCTTTATATCCCACCTTTCCCGGTTCAGAAAACTGGGCTCAGGGCGGCTAACAACAAATTTAAAACACTTAATTGATGCAACAGAAAACGGCATCAGAGTGCAAGGAGCCTTTGGCTAGCCAGGCGTTTGCTGAACTACAACTCCCATCACCCCCAACCATCGGCCATGCTTCTGGGGGCTGGTGAGAGTTGTAGTTCAGCAGTGGCTGGGGGGGGGGGCAAAGTTTCCCTACTCTTGGTTCTAGTTCAGCAATATTTCATTCATTTGTTTCAGGTATTTAGGTGGAGAGATGGAGATGGCTTAATATTCAGATTTCTAAGCCATGCACATGAATTGTGGGTGTTTGTTTTTTAAAAAAGAAAATCAGTACTTGAGAATGAGAACGATTCAAATATAGACCACTTGCTAGTATGGCAAGCCCTCCTTTATGTCACATGCGACCTCTGGGGTGAGCTTGGTTTGGGACAGGCACTGACCTTGTGGGCCAGATTAGACCCAGGGGTCACAGGTACACCCCACCCCCAGTCTTCACCTTGTGGGCTTAGCTTAGTTTAAGGGGTGAAGCCATCGATTTGGACACTTCCATTGCGTCTTTTAAAAGGCTGGGTTTGCTCCTCAGGTTCTTCCAGCTCTTCTGTTTGTATGTTCTGTGAGGCATCACCAGAATTATTTTGCATTTCTCACTCTCTGTCTCTTTCCCTCCTGCTTCTTCCATTCGCACAGCTGCTGTATTCTGTCGTCATGTGTATTTTATTTTATTTTTTTCCTGTCTCCCTCTCTTTCTCTCTGTCTTTCACACACAGTCTGGTTTCAGGGAAATCGGCGAGGTAAGCGCTACCCTCTCCCTATTTCTCTCTCTCCAGTGTATGGGAATTTGTTCTTTTTATTATCTATTAAATTTGCGTACTGCCCCTTTATCCATAGATCTCAGGGCAGTTCAAAACATAAAATTACAATGCAAAAACTGCAAGTTGGCTGCTCCCTTTCTGACATCGTAAAACCCCAACACGGCCAAGAGAGCTGCTGACCCACCCACTCACCCCACCCCAAATTGCAGCAGAAAAAAGAGACTCCATATTTTGAGAGTCTAGTGGGGGGGGGATCAATTCTCTCTCTCTTCTACCAGCATAGACCTAAATTTGCATGTTTGTGGCCTGGAACAAAAGAAACATTTAAAAAAATCCTAGTTTTCACTAAAGCAACTTACAAAATAAAAAACATGCAGTATGCAAAACTGAAAATCCCAGAAGAGCATTTATGGTGCAAAGGCCTCCTGGGATAAACCTGTTTCAGCCTTGCATCTGGTGCCTGCCTGATTTATAGTGACAGGGAGTTCCATGCTCTGAATGGCGTTTGGTCGCTTGCTTGCTTGCTTGGAGCCAATCTTCCGTTCGCCATAGGCGACCTTGAAAGCAGCTATATGCAATCCACCTCACTGTTAACCTGTTGCAGTGCTCCTGAAACTTACTCGAGGGCAGCCTTCCGCAGCCCAGGTGCCCTTCAGATGTTCTGGAATTTCCGCCATCACGTCTCCCCAACAGCCAGCATGGGGGCTGCTGGGAGTTGTGGTCCCGAGCCGCTGGAGGGCACCAGATGGGCAAAGACTGGTGTGGGGGAACTTCTGGTCACCCTCAGGCCATTTCAGAGGGTTCATTCAGCGACGGAGCTGCGGTCAATCACAGCTTCCTGGGTGTGTAGCTGTGTGCTATGCATGAGAGTGTGTGTGGTGTTAATTCTGGCCTTGCAATGGGCGCCATATTACCGGCCCTGCTAGAATCTTGCTTTTGGGTTGGAAAACAGGAGGCTGAATCTTGAGATGGTGTTTTTTGCAGCCTGGGTTGAATTTGTATATTTGTTTACCCTTCACCTGAAGATCACAAGGCGGTTCACGACGTAAAAATGCAAAATGAGATGCAAATGCAAAACGTGTAATTAAAAGCAAACAAACCTCCCCTGTCCTTCCTTCCCACTAAAAAGGCCTTTGGCGGACAGTGAGAAGCTTCCGGTGCAGAGACACAGGAACGCCGACGACCTCAAGTCGCCCCAGGAGGCGGAAGTGCTCTCCGCAGAGAAGAAGAGCAAGCGACCAAAGAAGAAGGAGAAGAAGCACAAAGACAAGGAGCGGGAGAAAGAGAAGAGGAAGGAGAGGGAAAGGAAGATCGAGGAGGAGGTGGAGGAGGAGCAAGGGGAAGAGGAGAAGAAGGTAACACACCCACACACCTGTGCTCTTCTCTTCTTCTTTTTTTTGAATAATTTTTATTAAGTTTCATATTTCCAAATTAAACACATCAAATCAATTAGTCCAAATTATAACAATACATATCATATAATCCAATTGTTTTCCAAATTATAAATTTTTGTGGGGGGTACCCATGCTTCTTGATTGGCAGGAGTCCAATCCTCAAATATTTGTTCTGCTTCCATATTAAGAATGATGTTTCCAGTCTCCTCTTCTCAATACTTGTCATTACTCATTTTCCTTTCCATTTTCCTCCTATATGCTCCGCAAGTGGGTTGAAAAAGACAGTCTTATTTGTATTTCTGTGTGGGCTTTGTGCTGCTCTCTCGTAAATCACTCTCCTCCAACAGTCCTTTCCGCTCGAGCGAGTAATCGCCATTTTTGTCGTTCCGATGAAATATAGTCTAGAAACTCGTTCTTTAGCTTTTCTGACCTGTTGCATCGTAAATTAGTCTTTTTCCAGGAGGGCTGCCCCTTCCGGTTCGCAATCTCGAAAATAATATATCTTCGGCTCGCCCTCCCCAAGACCAACTCCAGCAACACAGGTCTCTTATCAAGTTTCCATTCTTACTGCGTCACAAGAGAGAGCCCTTCTTCTTTCCAAATCCTTCACAGAGTAAAACCTTCTAAGTTCATAATTATTCCCACACAATTCATTTTTAGTCCCATTTGCAATTAATTTCTGTGGCAGCTCTTCAGAGGGAGGGTTATTAGTAATCACATAGAGCAAAAGAAATAAAAAGTCGTTCCCCCCCCTTAGTTCCGGCATTCCAATCCACATACCATATTTGTAGTGCTTTGATGTAATCTTCCATCTCAGTCTTCTTCCTTTCAGTGGTAAAATTGTTAGCAGATAAAAACCTCCTGCCTCTCTTGAAGCATGTGCGTTATCCCAATTTTTTCCTTTTAAGTAACGCAACTAGTTTTGCACCTGGAAGCACACCTGTGCTCTTCTCGAGTCTGGCCTCTTCCGTTTGTAGCAGGAACCCCCCACCCCAATCATTCAGTTTGTACAAACTTCACACACTCACACTCACACACTACATATGCCACACTTCTGTTATAAATTTATAGAAAAATCAACCATACATCAGATTTGCACTGTTCCATTTTTATTTTACTCCATATGACAAGGACTATCAAAGGGGGGTGGCTTGGTTCTGGTCAGCCATAATCCCTTGAGCATACCAGCACATCCACAGGAGCCCTGCCCAGTTGCTATGCCAACCCTGATGGTCCTAGACAGAAGACCATCAAGATCACAAAGAACTTGCATATGGGAGTGGATTCAGCATGGACTGAAACAAAGGACAATGATCAGCTCTTCCCTCTGGGGGCAGGAAACTGCCAACTCCCCTTTGTCTCCTGGAAGTGACTCATGGGCAGGGGGAAAGGAGGAACCAGCCAGGTGACAGGACACTCAGGTTACCACCACAACTCCTCCCTCAACCCCTCCTTTCTGTAATGTATGCATGATGTTTCTGGGGGTGGGCTTGACCTAGAGGATGGGAATTTCAAAAGTTTTTATAAGGTCTTGCACACCATCTTTCTGGGTCTTTCCTCTCTCCTGCAAGTGAGGGGAACACCCTGTTGCAACAGTTCAATAAAGGCCAAGCCTACAGGCTGCTGTTTTGCTCCAAGTTATCCTGGTTGGTGTCTTTGTTTTTGTCCAAGGGAGCCCTCGGATTTTTCCGGTAACACGTTCAGAGCAGGGACGGGGAGCCCCATGGAGGGTCCGGCCATTGCACTCTGATTCCCAGCACCCAGGTCTGGTGGGAGTTATAGTTCAGCTGCTGCATTCCAGCAGGGCTCATCAGTCGCGGGTGATAGTGGGAGTTATAGTTCGAAAGCACCCAGAAATAGGCACAGGGTTTGCTGTTTTCATACATACTTTGTGTATCGGGATGGAGTGGTGATTATTATTATTATTATTATTATTTGTGAGATTTGAATATGTTGTAAAAGAAAGTTCACTACAGGTAACCCACAGTCCTTTTTTGCTCCCCTTCTCTCTCGTTCCAGCAGGAAGACATGGACTTCTGGCTTTCTGACGGTCCGCCACCTGCAGCTGCTACGGAAGCAAAGGTTAATCTCCATTGCTGAGCTTTGAAATGGGGTGTGTGTGTGTGTGTGTGCACGCATGCAAGTGTTGCAAACTCAGATATATACTTATTTTTTGCACCGTAAGACGCACTTTTTTCCTCCTAAAAAGTAAGGGGAAATGTCTGTGCATCTTATGGAGCGAATGTGTGGTCAATCGCTGGCTCCCTTTCCAGCCCCAGCCCCTTGCCCAGGCCTCCATTGTTGAATGTTCTGCAGACTGAGACTGTTTGTTTCCCCAGTGACATGTGACTAGCTGATTAGATTATCTGTCTGGAAACTGTAGAAAGGGCTCCCTTTCCTTTCCTAAAGAAGCTGCAGAACTTTGAGCTGAACCCCATAAAAACAGGATTTTTTTCCCTTTGCAAAGTAAGCTCAACAACTTTGAGCTGATCCTCAAAAAACCGGGGCTTTTCCCCTTTGCAAAGAAGCTGCACAACTGTGAGCTGATCCCAAAAACCCCCAGGGCTTTCCCCCTTTCCTTCTCTAAAAACTAGGTGCATCTTATAGTCAGGTGCGTCTTATGGGGTGAAAAAGACAGCCAAAGGACTCCTTAAACCAGTGGTTTTCAACCAGTGCACTGTGGCACCCTGGGGTGCACTGAATGGTGGTCAGGGGTGCTGCAGGCAACGCTGGCCTCTTTCTTTCCTTCCTTCCTTCCTTCCTTCCTTCCTTCCTTCCTTCCTTCCTTCCTTCCCTCCCTCCCTCCCTCCTCTGATGCCCTCTTGCGTCTTCCTCTCAAAGGCTTGCATGGCTGTTCATTGCAGCAGCCCCAGCTACAGGCTCCCCAGGCAAATGGTGCCTCTAGGGCTGATCAGGGGGTGCTTCCCAGGCTCCTGTGGGGCAGTGTGAGGAGGCACCTCTCCTTGGGGCGGGCAGTTCAGAAACCAAGGGCAGCAACTGCCCAGAGGACTCCCAGGGAGACGGGAGAAGAGAGGAGGCTGAGGGAACACTCCACAAGGGAGGGTATTCAAAAAAGGGTGAGAGGCTGCCAGCTCTGCAGGCAAGGGGGGACGTAACTGGGCTCCTGAGCCCCACAGGGGTGCCGCAGAAAGAATGGAGTTGGTCAAAAAGCTGTGGACTCAAAAAGGTCGAAAACAGTGGTTTAGGCGAAGACCTTGGGACCTGTTTCTCCCATGTTTTCTCTCCCCGCCCCCGGTATCTCAGCGATAAGACTGGGATATAAGGTATCAGGCAGTATCTTAAGATCTCCTGGAGCCATGTTGTTAAGGGCCTTGTAAATTAACGCAAGAACCCTGAGCCTGGCCCGGTAAACAGGCAGCCAGTGGGCTGGGGGGAGGGATGCAGGCAGGGAGCTGCCCACAGTTTGAGTGCATGACCCATTGTAAAGTAAGACCCCTCCTTGCCCCTCTGGGAGAGCCTCCTAGATGTCCCTTAGCCCCTTGGCTTGCTTTTTGAGCATTTCGCACCAGACGTCAATGAGATAAACTAGAACTTTTAGAAGACATCTGAAGGTGGCCCTGTGTGGGGAAGTTTTTAATGTTTGATGCCTAACTGTGTTTTGATTTGTTGAAAGCTGCCCACAGTGGCTGGGGCAACTCAGCCAGATGGGCGGGGTATAAATAATTTCAATCTTGCCGCCTCCCTTTAGAGCCCTTCTGAGCTGAGCGTGAACCTCGCAGGGGCAGGGGAGCCAGTGGGGGCCCAGAAGGAAGTGCGAGAAGAAGAGCTGGAGGAGGAAGAGGAAGGAAAGGTGAGTGGCCAAGTCCCTGTCCCCGACAGGGGGGTTAGGGGGTTGTCAGTCGGCTTCTTTTATCGTTTACTTGAATATTTGCAACCCATGCTTTCATAAGATATGTCAAGGCAGCTTGCAATATGGAATACAATATAACCAATCGTCCAGTCTGGACATGGAGGTCCTTCTGGCGGTTCCCTCCCTGCGAGAAGTGAAGTTACAGGGAACCAGGCAGAGGGCCTTCTCGGTGGTGGCGCCCGCCCTGTGTAACGCTCTCCCGTCAGATGTCAGGGAGATATGAAAGACACCTGAAAGCAGCCCCATATAGGGAAGTTTTTAATGTTCGGTGTTTTATTGTGTTTTTAATATTTTGTTGGTAGCTGCCCAGAGTGGCTGGGGAGCATATAAATAATATGATTATCATTTGTTATTATTAATTAAAAACCACAATAAGACAGCAGCAGATGCTGCTTGGTTAAGGAGAAACATTCGTATTGTGAAGCGCCTGTCCCAAAAGCAGTTTTTGAGAGACTTTGGAAGGAAGGCAGGGGCAGTTCCCTCTATGGGCAGGGAGTTGCACAGGGCAGGGCCTGGCAGAGATCACTTGGGGTGAGCCTTGGATTTTAATGGGCGATATGGGAGGAAGGTGTCTGACCCCTGGATTTCCCCCTGGCCCAGTCGAAATCCTCCAAGCACAAGAAGAAGAAGCACAAGAAAGAGGAGAAGTCCAAGGATAAGAAGTCGAAAAAACACCAGGGCAACAGTGGAGAGGAGCTCCCTGCAGAATCAGTGCAGAACGGGACGCTGGAGGATGAACCGTTACCGGTGAGCAAGGGTCTTATAACTGCATCTTTTGGTTTTCCCCCCTTGTTATTATTTTTGGCCATCTGGCAAACCGCTTGAGAGGTCTTCTGCAGGATTTCCCAAACTCAGGTATCCAGCTGTATTGGGACTACAACTCCCATCATCCCTAGCTAGCAGGACACCAGTGGTTAGGATGGTGGGAATTGTAGTCCCAAAAACCAGCTAGAGACCCAAGTTTGGGAAGCACTCCTGTATAGAGATTTCTTTTAATCATAGCCAGTGTTGGTCCTGCCCAAAGTAGACCCACCGAAATTAATAGGCATTGCTAACTTCTCTTAATTTCAGTGGGTTTACCCCGAGCAGAACTTTATATATATTTACTGCATTTATAACCTTGCCTTTTTCTATAACAAACTCAAGGTGGCATACATTTAGTCCGTACAAAAACCCTGCGAGGCAGGTTAGGCTGAGAGTGAGGGACTGGCCCAAGGCCACCCAGACAGTGTCTTAGCTGAGAGGGGATTCGAACCTGGTCTTCCAAGTCCTGTTCCGGTGCTCTAACCACGCTGGCTCTCCACACATAATTGGCCGCAGCTCAGGAATGACGCCCTTAATAACAGCTTGCACCTTAATATCAGCAAGACAAAGGAGATGGTGTTGGACTTTGGGAGGAAGAGAGGAGAACTAGCCCCACTGAACATCAGGGAGGGCTGTGTGGAGAGAGTCTCTTCCTTTCAATTCCTAGGAGTTTATCTCAGTGAAGACCTTACTTGGAAAATAAACACAAACCAGGTGGTTAAGAAAGCCCAACAGAGGCTCCATCTCCTCAGAGTATTGCGAAAGAAGGATGTCAATCAACATTTGATGATCTCCTTCTACTGGTCCACAATAGAAAGTGTCCTTTCCTACTGCATCACGGTGTGGGACGCTGGTTTGACATCAACTGATAGGAAGTGCCTACAGAGGGTGGCAAATACAGCACAAGATATTATGGGCTGTCCCGTGAATCCGCTGGATGAAATAGCGGAAGAACGTTGCCTCAGGAGAGTGAGGGAAATCCTCAGGGATGATTCACACCCTGGCCGGCACTTTCTTGATCTCTTGCCCTCAGGCAGAAGATATAGAAGCAGGATTAGTCGCACCAACAGGGTAAAGAACAGCTTCTATCCGCGGGCTGTTAGGCTGCTGAATGAAAAGATAACAACAGGGCAACGGACTTTGGGGTTTGGTGGGTGTGCGTCAGTAAACGAGGAGAATTAAGACTAAGAGAGCTGAGTGGGGCGTGCTCGTGTAATCTCACTGTATACAAGTGACAATAAAGTATTTTAATTTCAATTTCAATTTTCTTTCTGCCTTCCAGCCGATGTCAAGTTACGCCCTCCTTGCCGAAAACGCGTACATCAAAATGGTGAGTGGGGTTGGGTCTGCGCCTCCGTGGAGTGCAAGCGCCTTAAATGTGCCGTGGTGGAGGGATGGTCTCCAGCTCTGCTGCTGCTGCTCCCTCTTCACAAATGCCTTTTCCCGCAGACCTACGACATCCAGGGGAACCTGCAGAACGACAGCCAGGTGACCGTCTCCATCATCTTCGAGAACAAAAGCAGCAGCTTCCTGAAGAGCATGGAGCTGAACGTCCTGGACTCACTCAACACTAAAATGTTCCGGCCAGAAGGCTCCTCGATACATGACGGAATTCCTGTCCCTTTCCAGCTGCCCCCTGGTATGTCCTGTCTTTGCTGGGGTGGGGGGGTCCAGGGTTGGCCAGAGGCGTCAAGAAAGCCTCCCTTTCCACGAAATGTTTAACGGCATCAAAGGGGTCATATCTAGATTAAGCCCAGGGGCAACCTTTCAAATTATTATTATTATTATTATTATTATGCCAGAAGACCATTATTAGAGGCCTTACAACTCAATAGGCTGACTTCTACTCTACCAACAGTTCAGAACCTGCTTTCGGACAGTAATGATCAAATTATTTTAATAGTGACTGAATTTTTGAGTGCTGTCCATGTAGAAAGACTGGGCCATTATAAAGAGATTTAGTGGTTGTATTATTTATGCAAATTGATTTTCTTTGGAGTTAAAGATCTGACTGGGACAAACCTTGTTATGTTGAGCTTGTATTTTGCATAATTTGTATACGGTTTCTATTTGATAATGTGTGGTTTTGCTATGCGTAATAAAGGATATTTGATTTCATGATGATGATGATGATGATGATGATGATTATTATTATATTTTCACATAATAGATAGATAGAAACGTCATATGTTTGAGCCACCAGCTATATCAGTAAGATAAAATATATTGGGGAATATGTTCTGGAGGTTTACTGGAAGTTTACATTAATACAAATGACAGAATTTGATAGTAGTTGCAGGGGGCAGTCTTCTCTGTAGCTGTGTGACTTTGCTGAGGGTCTTTGATGCTTTTCATTTTCATACACTTCCAAACTATGTGTTCTTAGTCTGCCTCTGTGTTGGTTTGGTGGGGCTCCCCCTGCCCCCACCAATCAATCAAGCTTGAGCCAAAGTGGAAGAGAGTGAATATTTGTCAATTTATTTCTTTTTAAAAAATTTTCTCTTTCCCCTGCCCCCACTCCCTTCTCCCAATTTAGGGGTGTCCAACGAAGCCCAGTTTGTCTTCACCTTGCAAAGTATTGTCATGGCGCAGAAACTAAAAGGAACCCTCGCATTTATCGTCAAAGTAAGGGCCTCTTCCACTTTCCCAACGCTTGAATTCTACTATTATTATTATTATTATTATTATTATTATTATTACAATTTATTGCCTGCCCTTCACCCCAAGGTCCTATGGCAGGCTGTTACAATTAAATTTTACTTACTTTCAAGTTTTTAACCTGTATTTTTTTACTCCGTGAACCGCCCCAAGATCTTGTGATGAAGGGCGGCCTATAAATTTCATAAGTAAAATAAGAATAAATAAAGCACACCATTAACATTAAAACTCAGTTTTGCACAGTATTTTTTTAAAAAAAGTTTGAAACAGATTAATGATGAAAGAGCCCTGAACCAATTTCCTAAATAAATAAGTCAGGGGACTTCAAGACCATGGTGAACACCCAACCCCCACCTTCATCGCTGGCCATTGGTCTTGCTGGCCACAAGGGCTCATGACGGAGATTAGCAGCCCCCGCAGGGCATCCTGCCAATATGTGGGCATCTGAGGGGGGGTGAAGGCACCGTCCTCTCTGGGGAGAAGGAGGCAGCTACAGAGACCTCATTTTTCTCCTCCTCGGCCCCTCTGTCCTCCACAAACATGTGTTTATTACTTCTCCAGCCAAGGTTGAGTGCAGGAGGCAGACAAAGCTGGCCGGCAGCTTGATATATAAAAATCCATTGTGCAGCTGCACTAACTAAATCTGTGGCCTGGAGGGGTTATTGCTTTTCCGTTGTGTATTTTTGTGTTTTTATGCCAGAAAACCGCCCTGGGATCCTCGGATGAAGGGCAGTACATAAACGTAATAATAATAATAATAAATTTTATTTATATCCCGCCCTCCCCAGCCGAAGCTGGGCTCAAGGCGGCTAACAGCAATCAAATAATCAAACAATCAAATAATCCAACCTTCTAAAAACATTTCATTATAAAAATTAATTAAAATCAAATTAATGGCAACCGTTAGGCAAAATTCTGTGCAGGTTGCCAGAGGAGGGAGTCAGGCTGTGCCCTGACCAAAGGCCTGGTGGAACAACTCTGTCTTGCAGGCCCTGCGGAAAGATGTCAGGTCCCGCAGGGCCCTAGTCTCTTGTGACAGAGCGTTCCATAAATGGTGATTTTATATTAATATATTGGATGCGGCTTTTTCCCATCCTTGGGACTCTTATGGGTAGAAGGGACTGAAAAGCCAGATTTTTTTTTCAAAGCCTTAGAGAGGAACAGCTAGGCGGGTGGCTGGAGTGAAAAATGGAGCATGCGGGAGGGTCCGTTGGGGGGCTTTTTCTGCCTCCTTCCCCGCTCCCCATGAGAAGAGGCTGTTTCAGGGATGCGTTGAGCGGGGGGGGGGGGTCTGCTTCCTTTGCCCCCACTTCCCATCCTCTGTTGTTTTCTGGCAGGACGAGGAAGGCTCAACACACGAAAAGCTGGACTTCAAGTTGCATTTCAGCTGCGCCTCCTACCTTATCACGACGCCCTGTTACAGGTGAGCCCCTTCCAGGTGCCACTGTCCTCTGTCTCTCGCTGTCTTTACAAGGCTTCCTAAGTCGCCACGTCACTGGGAACGTAGCGCCTAAGCAATATTCTTGAGACTCTGGGAGCGGACAAATGAACTTCCACTGTTGGATGCAGAGATCGACCTGACATGCTTTTCCCTTGCCCTGCTTTTGAGAAAAAGTTTGTAGAATCATAAATTGTGGAGTTGGAAGGGACCCCAGGGGTCATCTAGTCCAACCCCCTGCAATGCAGGAATTTCAGCTTAAGCATCCATGACAGGTGGGCATCCAACCTCTGCTTAAAAATCACCAAGGAAGGAGAGCCCAGACCCTCCGGAGTGAACCCTTTCCACTATCACACAGCTCTCACTGTCAGAAACTTCTTCCTGATGTTTAATCGGAATCTCCTTTCTCGTAACTTGAAGCCACGGGTTCGAGTCCTACCCTCCAGAGCAGGGGGAAACAGGCTTATTTATGAACCGTATTTCTTTGCAATGTCATTTGAATGTACTTATTTTTCGCCCTATAGGACGCACAGAAATGAAGGGGAAATGTGTGTGCGTCCTATGGGGCGAATGCAGGCTTTCGCTGAAGCCTGGAGAGCGAGAGGGGTTGGTGCGCACCAACCCCTCTCGCTCTCCAGGCTTCAGGCTGCTATCCGCAAGCCGTGGGAAAGCTGCGCGACTTTGCGCAGCTCTCCCACGGCTTGCGGAGAGCTGCCTGCACCCCGAAGCCTGGGGCGCGCTGAGCTCAGTGCCCCCCCCCCCCAGGCTTCGGGCTTCACGCAGCTCTCCCACGGCTTGCGGATAGCAGCCTGTTCTGGGGGCAGGGGTCGGGGGAAGCTCGGGCTTCCCCCGCCCCAGCCCCGCGCCTGGGGGGGGAAATATTTTTTTTTCTTTATTTCCCCCCCAAAAAACTAGATGCACCCTATGGGCCGGTGCGCCCTATGGGGCAAAAATTACGGTACAGTGGTGCCTCGCAAGACGAAATTAATCCGTTCCGCGAGTCTCTTCGTCTTGCGGTTTTTCCGTCTTGCGAAGCATGGCTATTAGCGGCTTAGCGGCTATTAACGGCTTAGCGGCTTTAAGAAAAAGGAAACAAACTCGCAAGAACTCGCAAGACGTTTCGTCTTGCGAAGCAAGCCCATAGGGAAATTCGTCTTGCGGAACGGCTCAAAAAACGCAAAACCCTTTCGTCCAGCGAGTTTTTCGTCTTGCGAGGCATTCGTCTTGCGGGGCGCCACTGTACTTTGATGCTTTCCCCCCCTTCGTGTGTCGGTATGAGTGTGTGTTTGCTCGCTAGACCTAGTGGGCCCCAAGATCATAATAAACATTAAAAAGCTTTTCCGGCCCACAGAAGTGGGGAAGCCAGAGATGGTGTCCCGGCCCACTCCTCTTCCCCCAGCTTCCCTGGCCACTCAATTCACCTTGATTTCTCCTCCCCCAAGTGATGCTTATGCCAAGCTGCTGGAGTCGGGGGACCTGCACGCCAGATCCTTCAAAGTCGACAGCATCACCATGCCTTTCCACCACCTCCTGGCGAAAATCTGCTTCCACCATCACTTCTCAGGTGAGTTCCTGCTGCAGTAGGTTCCCCCTCCTCAAAACAACAACAACAACAACCCAGAATAGACTGTCATAGTGGGGTTGGTGAGCTGAAAATAATGTCAATAGATTGGTTGCCAGACGTGATTTCTCCCCCCAGCTGTTGGCATTTGTTTGGGTACAAATTTGAGGGTTTCCACACCCTGCTTAAGTCCTTATGACTGGCAGGTAAGTGGGGTTGGGCTTTTTTTTGCTGCCTTTACCCGTCGTCTCTCTCTGCATCGGGTTTGGATGCATCAGGAGTGAGCAATCCAAGGAGATTTGCCCACTCTCTGAGGAGGCCTTCCGTCGCTTCTCAGCATGAGTCCCTGCTTTGAGCTCTGCTTCTTCTCCCCAGGAGATCTAACCAGTGCCTCTTGTTGATATGGGCAGAGGGAGTAAGCTCTTCTGAAGGCCCTTCTCCTCCTCCTCCTCCTCCTTCTCCTCCTCCTCCTCCTCCTCCTCCTCCTCCTTCTTCTTCTTCTTCTTCACCACACTCCTGAAAGCTTAGCCTTGTTTTTGAGGGAGAGGACGAAGATGCCCCATCTCAAACACCTTCTCTTTCCTTCCCCTTCAGTTGTCGAGCGAGTGGGGTCCTGCGCGTCAATGTATAGCCGTTCTATCCAGGGCCATCATGTCTGTCTGTTAGTTAAAAAGGTAAGTGGGGGGGGGGGGCAGACACAGTGGGGTGATGATCGCATCCTAGGGGAGTCGCTCCACCTCCTTTGATTGTGTTGGTTGGCCAAAATCCGTGTTTGCTGTCTGATTTCTCTCTGTCCGCACCCACAAATGAAAAACCGCTCTCTTTCCAAAGGGAGAGAACTCCGTCTCCGTCGATGCCAAGTGCAACGAGCCGACCTTGCTGGGCAACCTGCTGTCTGAACTCAAGGAGACCTTGTCGAAGTGCTGAGTTGCTCCCGAGAAACTGGTGCGATCCGTTCTCCTCCCCCCGCCTCCCCCCGAGAGAGGAGTGTCGTGAGGCTCACACAGACTGAATCCGGCCGAGCGATAAAGATTCCTCTCCCCTCCCCTCTCTCTCCCCATGCGCACGTACGGTCCTCCCCTACCTGCCCCTCCTGCGGGCGGGCATTTTCCCACTCCGCCCTGGGACGCGGGGCGCGTGGGTGGGTGTTGTTTTTCAGTTCTGGCGGTTTACACATCCCGAAGCTGTAGTCTTTTCTCTCTCTCCCCCCTTCCCTCACATTCCATTTTGAACTTTTCGACCAGCCGTGGTGGGGAACTTCTTCTGTACCAGAGAAGCACCCTGCCATCGTTGACGCAGCCGCCCAAGAGATCCTTGCCACAATCGATGGCCCAATGAGCTGTGGTGCTGAGCGACCCAAGAAATCGCAGGCACCGCATCTCTTTAAATCAGCTCCAATTTCACGGTTGCTCTTCTGGGTCACCACCCTCAATAGCGTGGTGGTCCACATCCAGGCTGACTGTATCTGTAATTAGTTTTGTTGTTGCTGTTGTTGGGTTTGTTTTTTTTTAAGCCCTGGCTTCCCTCCCACCTCCCACCATAAGCCAGTTGTGTTTGCCTCCCCTCCTGCCTTCCGAGGATGGGATTCATTCCCGTTCCGCGAGATAGATCAACTCCCCTTCCCCTTCCCGTGGGTCTTTGTGATGTCCACTTAGGGAGAGAGAGAGAGCAAAATATCACATTCCTGAAGTTTTTATTTTGTTTAGAATGTAGCAAAAAGAAAACTGGAAATCCAAAGGTTCATTGTCTCTTGGTTTTGTGTGTGGATCCCCCCCCCCCCACTTTATTTTTGACATTTTTATTTGGCTTACCATGTTAGGTTGACCCCTTTGGCTGCTGCAATGGCCATGGTCCTCCCACCATGACCCCAATTACCCCTTTTCGCCCCATATTCCACCTGCTCCCATAAACTGCCTTGGGCTTCTGAACTCCCAGCTCAAGACTCTAATCGATCAGCCGCGTGACATTGGTCCGAGAAACTGGCAGACCGCACAGCTTGTGGGACGGCTTCCTTGTGTTTTTTGGAGATTCTTGGCTGGAATCAAGACTTCTTCCCTCTAGTTTTGACAAACCTTCCCCCAAGCTCCTGTCCCGTAAGACGGAAGTGAGCCGGCGACTTATTTATTTTGAAATCAGCTTGATCACTGTTGAGGAATATGGCACTTAGCAATTTTTTAAAAAGAACCCACCTGTTTCGCAAAATATCATTTTTCAACCTCCCCCCCCACCCCCAAATAAAGTATATTTTGTGGGATGCAGAGAGAGCACAGAAACAAGCATGAAAACCCTGGTCTCTGGCTTGCTTTTTGATGTACTGCTTGTTTCAAGACACGGGTGCCTCAACCTTTTCCCCCCCTCCCCATTTAGGGGTAGGTTTGGGTTTTTTAAAATCCAAAACCACTTGCAAAACGCTTGCCGGCTTGGGGAAAGAGGGGTCGTTTTGCTCTGGCAGAACTTGATTTATCAGATGGATCCAGGTCTCCCCTCTCCCACATTATCGTCGGGGCCCATGTTGCTTGAGAAAAGTATTAAAAAAGTTCTTTGGGGCGGGGAGAAGCTCCTGGTCAACCTTCCGTGGCTTAGTCCGGATTTTTGCGTACGCGTTGGGAGGGAGACTGCACGGCGTCTTTTAAATTTGTCTTTAAAAGGACAAAGGTTCCTTGGAATTAGTGGATTAAAAAAAAAGAAGTATATATATATCTATATATGTGTACATATATTCCTGGATGAAAAAATCAACCCTCACTTTAGCATGTAGATTATGTTCTCTTGCAGAAACCTTTTGGTGATTCTAGAACCTTTAAAAAACTGTATGATGTGTTATGTTTTTTTTTGGGGGGGGGGAGGAAGAACAAAATCAAACTTATTTGCTATCGACATTCCCCCCTTTCCCCTGAAATCCCTGAAAGAGAAAAACGCCACAAAGCTGCTGTACCAATTTTTGTGTGTGCGTGTGTGTATGTTGAGATGATCCAATAAAATTACAAAACCAGCTGACTCTTGAAAGGTCTTTCATCTTTCCCCATGCTTTGGAAAAGCTTCGGTTTTGGTTAAAGGTAAAGGGACCCCTGACCGTTAGGTCCAGTCGTGGCCGACTCTCGGGTTGCAGCGCTCATCTCGCTTTATTGGCTGAGGGAGCCGGCATACAGCTTCCGGGTCATGTGGCCAGCATGACTAAGCCGCTTCTGGCGAACCAGAGCAGCGCACGGAAACGCCGTTTAAATTCCCGCCGGAGCGGTACCTATTTATCTACTTGCACTTTGATGTGCTTTTGAACTGCTAGGTTGGCAGGAGCAGGGACTGAGCAACGGGAGCTCACCCCGTCGCGGGGATTCGAACTGCCGACCTTCTGATCGGCAAGTCCTAGGCTCAGCGGTTTAACCCACAGCACCACCCGCGTCGGTTTTGGTTACTTACCCATTAATTCACCATTTCGTTTTTTCTTGAGCCATTTCGTTTTTTCTTGAGCCATCAAACCCCTTTTTCAGTTGATCCCATTTTCCCTTTCAAAAGACCCAGACCATTTCATATGTAGTTGGGAGGGATCTACCAGATTCCTGGCTGTGTGTAAAACCAATGAGACCATCTTTCTGATACAACCAGGCTCCACATCACCAAACTGCAGGGGTCTCTCTATCCATAATTTTATTACATCAAAGTGGGCTCTCCATAGAACATTGTGGAAAAGAAAATAATTCAGCAGATCGGGGCGAGGAGCTGGAGAACGGGGGTCTCTCCCTCAAGCTCCTTCAGCGCCATCAAGTTGAGCCAGTTTTTGGAGAGGGTGCTTTCTATACCTAGGGGACACAAAGCAGGCATTAGAGACCCCCCTTGTAGCTGCTGTCCCTAAAACCGGCGTGCAGTGCCCTTCTGACTCCACCTTTCCATCTCTGTAACATGGTGGCATAACAGATTAGGAACCTATGGCCTCCCTAGGTGTTGGAGGACCATTCCTGATTTTTGGGCTCGCTGGATGGTGGCTGTTTGCCAGGAGTCGGCAGCCACAGGGGTTCCTATGTCCCTTTTTGAAGAAGAGGCACAATCCCTCGAAAGGGAATGCCTCTTTAAGATGGAACCATTACTCCCATCTCACACGTGGTCTGGGAGGACAGGAGGTGAGATTCCAGCAACTTTGGATGGGCCAGAGATGTTTTATCCTCCTTGATCTAAGAAGAGGTCTTCCTTGCTAATGGAAGAGAATACCTCTATTTCACATCAGCCCATAAGTCGTGAAGCCATGCCCCCTGCAGCACCCAAGACAAAGTTTTGGAAACTTACTCGTAAAGTTCAGGTTCTCTGGTCTGCGGAAACAGAGGAAGACACAGAGTTAAGTTCAACGCCATGTGCCGGTTGTATACATGTGTCGATAAAAAACAAAACTGCTAAAGACACCACTGTCTCCCCTGGCCTTTATTTCAAGGAGGCCAAACCCTGAGTTAGTGCCCAGAACCCCTGGAGTCTCTCAGCACTTGGAGATTTGGGTGTGTGCAACACTGGTGTCAGAAGTGGGATTCTACTGACCTCCTTTCCAGGGAAACTGAGCCCTGGGTAGATGCAGGAACCCCTGGAATCTCTCGCTGCTCAAGAGATTGGAGTGGCGTGTAACAATATTTATCATAGTTTCAAAGTGTGATTGTTTTAAGCTGTTTTTATGTACGTTAACAATCATTGCATTGCGACTCACTTCCAGATGCTTCGTGGGAAGCAATTCATTAGTGAACTGAATAAGGAAGAGCACGATTTTCTGCCTGAGTGTGCTGGAATAGTAGATGGCCTATCTAGTCCAACACCCTCTTCTTGCAGTGCCCAACCAGATGCGTTTGGGAAACCCAAAGGCGTGATTTGAACACAAGAGCCCTCCCCTCTCTTGTGTTTTCCAGCAGTTGTTATTCGAAGCATTACTGCCTCCAATCATGGCGGGCAGAGCATAGCCACCTTGGCTAGCAGCCATCGATGGCCATGAATTTGTCTAATCCTCCTTTAAAGCCTTCCAGTGGCAGTGAGTTCCACAGTTCAACTGTGCCGTGTGACAAAGGACTTTCATCAGTCCTGAATCCTCCAAGCTTTGTCAGATATCTAAAAGTTCAAGTGTTCTGAGAGGCAGAGAAAAACTTCCCTCTATCTGCTTTCTCCAAATGATGCGTGAACTTTCTGCACTAAAGGTAAAGGTAAAGGACCCCTGACCGTTGGGTCCAGTCGTGGCCGACTCTGGGGTTGCAGCACTCATCTCGCTTTACTGGCCGAGGGAGCCGGCGTACAGCTTCCGGGTCATGTAGCCAGCATGACTAAGCCGCTTCTGGTGAACCAGAGCAGCGCACGGAAACGCCGTTTACCTTCCCGCCGGAGCGGTACCTATTTATCTACTTGCACTTTGACGTGCTTTCGAACTGCTAGGTTGGCAGGAGCTGGGACCGAGCAACAGGAGCTCACCCCGTCGTGGGGATTCGAACCGCCGACCTTCTGATTGGCAAGTCCTAGGCTCTGTGGTTTAACCCACAGCGCCACCCGTGTCCCCTTTCTGCACTAAAAAGCACCAAATACTGCAACCTTTCTCCATCCCATCGATCCTTCAGGTTGCCCCTTTTCTGAACTTTCCCCTGCTCTACAATCTCCTTTTCAAGGAGAGGTGACCAGAACGGAGCAGGGCATTCAAAATGTGGCCACACCGTAGACTTGCAGCATTATGGCATTAGGATAAGGGCGCTGGGAATTTTTGCTTTGCAAGGGGCAAACTACAGCTGTCTTTGGGACTCTCTCTGAGGGAATCCATTTTTGAAAATGTCGTGCACAGCCACAAACAACAACTTTCAGCTCAGCAAATCCCGTCCATCTTTCCTCGCGGCTGCTTGTTTACCTTGTAGATGTGCAGTGGCTGAAAGATAAGGGGGGGGGGGGAGAGAAATACAGAATTGTACAGTTGGAAGAGACCCCCACTGCAATGCTCTAAAAATGTTCTTGGTGGTTTCTTGAACACATTGATGCTGTGGGTCCCAATTCCTTCCCTTCCCCCTGTATCTGCCTCCCTCTTTGGACCCTGTAGGTGCTGTAAGCCACCCAGAGCGGCTAGGGAAACCCAGCCCGATAGGCGGGGTATAAATAATAATAATAAAAACCATTATTATTATTCCAGGTATACACCTGCTTAGCTGCTGCAATCCTGCATTAGCAGGAATCGATAGGCGTTGAAAGGCACCTCAAGGGGTAACCCAGCCCCCCTGCTGAATGCAGGATGCAACCTAAAATCCCAGAGTAAATCTGTAAAGCACAGAGAAAAATCCTGGAAAGCACAACATCCCTGACAGGATGGCCGTCCTGTCTTCACTTCAGCTCTGGCGCCGCTTCCTGGAACGGAACAATTATCCCAAAAAGGGGCCACTCCTTTCTAGGACTGAGTCCCTGCTATATCATCTCGGCAGCTATTCGTTAATTTAATCTATAAGCCTCCCCCTCTCCCACAAACTGATTCTCCCGGGCACTATTTCCCCACCCGCAACTGTTGCTCTATGTTTTGTGGGGGAGTACCTTAGTTTTTCCAATGGCTTTCAAGGAAATGGGCGCCTACCTAAATCCCGGGAGTTGCTTCAGTGCCATTGACCACTCGCCTGGGTTCCTGTGAAGACAGCAGCCAGGTGTTTAAAAAATCACCTGGAAGAGTTCCCAGCTAATAAAAAAAACCACACTGAAATTTTGGATTATTTGAAGGGGGGGGATATCATAACCAAATGATATCACAAACAGGATTTAAAATTTGAGCAACGGGAAGAAAATGATAATAGATGAAATGGAGGAATCTGTCTTAGATGAAATGTGTGATACTATATTTGTGAAAGGGATTGGTATGAAAAACAGCATGGAAGAAAAGGCGGAAAGTCAAATCAAAAGAGAAATGTATAACAAATTAGAAAATTGAAATTAATTGGTTAAAGTTTTGAAAAATTAATTAAAAAATCTTAAGTAAAAAAAAGAGTTCCTAGCAAAATAATTTCTGAGGATCTTAACGCGCGCACACACACATATTCTGCATACACACACACACACAAACACACACACATGACAATGTGGGTCATCTAGTCCAACCCTCTGCGATGCAGTAATCTTTTGCCCAGTGTGGGACTTGAACCCACAACCCTAAGATTAAGAGACTCGTCTTCTGCCCACTGAGCTACCCCAGCTCATCTTGCACCTCCAGGTGGGTCTCCCTTACGTGGATTCAGCTGCTCAATGTTTCACTTTTGGCAACCTGGACAAAAGTGGTGTGGTGTTGTTTTTTCCCACCTCGGGGGCCAACCCAGAGCCCCCCAGCTGGTCTTTTTGGGAAACTGCTGCCCCTCTGCTGTCCGTCAGGGGGACTCCTGCCACTGCCTTCCTCGCAAATGTGTTGCACGGGGCGCAGCCAAGGGGGCCTTGCAGAAGGGGGCAAAATCTTCCATTTCCCGCGCTCAAATTTTCGTCGCTGCAGAAAACTTTGCTCCAAAACATTCGTGAAAACGCCTGACTTACGTTGTCAAACTGTATCTGTGTGTGAGAGAGAGAGGGGAAGAGGAAAAAACAGAGGATATAACAGGCTTCTTTATTTCTTTATATTTCTTCAACCAAATTCTTATATCGCTGGGTTGTAACAAAAACCTCTAAGTGATGTGCAAGAAACATTAAATTTTACTGGTAGAAACAGTTTTGAAAATGGCTAAAAGCATTTGAAAGGTACCGTATTTTTTGCTCTATAAGACTCACCTTTTCCCTCCTAAAAAGTAAGGGGAAATGTGTGTGCGTCTTATGGGGCGAATGCAGGCTGCGCAGCTATCCCAGAAGCCAGAACAGCAAGAGGGATTGTTGCTTTCACTGCGCAGCGATCCCTCTTGCTGTTCTGGCTTCTGAGATTCAGAATATGTTTTTTCTTGTTTTCCTCCTCCAAAAACCAGGTGCGTCTTGTGGTCTGGTGCGTCTTATAGAGCGAAAAATATGAGCGACGGCACTAAAAGGAGATCAAAACACATCAATGTTTATGGGGCAACCCAGCCAGATGGGTGGAATAATAATAATAATAATAATAATAATAATAATAATAATAATAATAATAATATGTGTCGGGATACTCCTCCCTAAACAAATATGTTTTAAGTAGGCACCACAAAGAGTACCGCGGAAGTTCCTGCCTGATATCAAGTGGCAGTGAGTTCCAAAGTCTTGGTGCCACCACCTAATGGGAATCCTGTAGAGCCCCCACCAGCCAGTTCTTTCTAAAGGGGGACAGGACTGCTGCGTTCTGCTTCCCCCAAACTGCCTGGGGCTTGTCGCCTGTGCGTGGACGTGGCATTGTTGACCTCTGCAATGTGAAAGTCCGAAGGGCCAAGGTGGGGCCCTGTGGCCCTCATTATATTGCATGGACTGCAACTTCCAGTAGCCCCAGAAGCCCACATGGCCAGGAGCTGGGAATGGCAGGAGTTGGAGCTCTGCAAAAATGAGAGTGCCACTGATCCTTGATCTAAGAAGAGGCATTTCCTTCCTTCCTTCCTTCCTTCCTTCCTTCCTTCCTTTCTTTCTTTCCTTAATTTTGTTTTTATTAAATTCAATAAAGCAGAGACTGCAGCACAAAGCAACACACAGAGCAGTAACAAGAGCATTTCCAAAGCGGTTCCAAAAAACCCCAGCCACAATGTCTTGATTAAAACCTGAGACATTACAAAAGTTTTCCAACTGCCTGCCTGTATTCTATGAAGCAGGTGTCAGGCTAATGTCATTATACATGGTCTTAAAATGCTGGCAGGTCCTCCACAGACAGGTTTGTGAGGCTGGTGGGAGAGCTTTATTTTCTCCCCCCACCTCCTTTCATATGAAAAGAAGGGAGACCAGGTTTTATTTTCCTTTATAACCCCATTTGCAACTCTTCCAAGCCCAGTTCGTCATTCCGAACTAATATTATTGAACCACATCTTAAGAAGTCGCAACACCTGGGATTTCCAGGGATCTGCTATCACTAGGTGTGCAACTACCAGTAGAAAAAGAATTACGGTAAATCTTTATGCTGGGTGGTAGGATCGGAATCTGGGTTTTGTGAAAGCAGGGCTAAGGCTGGGCTTGGCAAGAGAGGTTGTTTAATAATTTCAGAGAGAAAACCGAAGAGCCGGGTCCAAAATATATACCGTATTTTTTGCTCTATAAGACGCACCAGACCACAAGACGCACCTAGTTTTTGGAGGAGGAAAACAAGAAAAAAAATATTCTGAATCTCAGAAGCCAGAACAGCAAGAGGGATCGCTGCGCAGGGAAAGCAGCAATCCCTCTTGCTGTTCTGGCTTCTGGGATAGCTGCGCAGCCTGCATTCGCTCCATAAGACGCACACACATTTCCCCTTTTTACTTTTGCAGGAGGGAAAAAGTGAGTCTTATAGAGCAAAAAATACGGTAAATCTTTATGCTGGGTGGTGGGGTCGGAATCTGGGTTTAGTGAAAGCTAAGGCTGGTACTGGCAAAGGAAATTGTTTAATAATTTCGGAGAGAAAATCGAAGAGCCCGGTCCAAAATATATCTACGATTTTGCATTCCCAGCAAGCATGAAGATATCTTCCAAGGGGCATTCTCCTTCCTTAGGAGGGAATGCATCTTGCGAATAGAGGCCTTCCGCCAATGATCTATGGAGGGATGCAAATTCCCCCTGCCCCTGCTGCAAGGAGGGGCATTCTCCATTCCCAGGAGGAAGCGCCTGTCCTGAACAGAAGCATTCTTCCATCGCTTGCATGCACTAGAGAATGCATCTTCTTAGACCACGGCAAACCTGTGACCCACCCGATGTTGCAACTCCAATTCCCACTGGCCCCAAGCCAGGGATGAGTCCAACAACTTGGGGGGGGGGGTCCCAGGTGGCCCCTCTCCCCGTCTTGCTTCGTTCACCCTGTCTCCAGGAACACAGGGACTAGAAACTTCACCAGGGACTGCTTGCTCCCCTTTCTTGCCTCCCAAATGCCTGCCCATCACCCCTAACCCTGTACAGCCCCTGGAGAACTCACATGTACTCGTACAGGCCCTTCAAGGCGTCTTCCCAGTCTTCAGAGGACCTGGGGGGCGGAAACAGGGGACAGAAACTCGGGGTCAGAATGTGGGGTTGTGGCTGGAGAGACTTCCTGGGTGTCAGGGCCAGACTGAAGCCACTTGCCCTAATGAACCAGTCTCCCCTGTTTTTTAATATGATTATTAGTTTATATTATTTATTTTTATTTTAATTTTTTACCAACAACCAAACACAAACAGTGAAACCCCCCAGGCAGCTGATACATTGGGTATACATAATCAATAACAACATATTCAAATCAACCATATGGACAATTTTATATACGTTAACACTCCTCCATCCACAAGGTTTATTTAAACTTTAACATTTTAATTGCCCCAAATTGTTCAAACTTACCCAAATAATTCAATATCTTCTCAAACCAATCCTCCTCTTTCTCACTGACCTCAAACCCTTTCATTCTGTGTATCTTCACAGTTAGAAAGTCTAAAATTATAATATTCTTCAGTTTTTTCCTTCATTGGTTCACCCCTAGCTCTTCTGGATTTTTTCCAATTACTCGCTATAACCTGTCTGGCTGCAGTTACCTTGCCCTTGTTTTGTGTTATGAAACAAACAGATAAAGAGGGAAAGGTACCCCCATTGTCTCCACTTTCAATTCATCATCTTTTTTTGCAGTTTTTAATGGAAGATCAAACTAAGATCATGGCCACTGGTCCCATCACCTTCTGGCAAACAGAAGGGGAAGAAATGGAGGCAGTGAGAGATTTTACTTCCTTGGGCTCCATGATCACTGCAGATGGTGACAGCAGCCACAAAATTAAAAGACGCCTGCTTCTTGGGAGAAAAGCAATCACAAACCTGGACAGCATCTTAAAAAGCAGAGACATCACCTTGCCAACAAAGGTCCATCTAGTTAAAGCTATGGTTTTCCCAGTAGTGAGAGCTGGACCATAAAAGGCTGATCGCCAAAGAATGGATGCTTTTGAATTCTGGTGCTGGAGGAGACTCTTGAGAGTCCCATGGACTGCAAGAAGATCAAACCTCTCCATTCTAAAGGAAATCAGCCCTGAGTGCTCACTGGAAGGACAGATCCTGAAGCTGAGGCTCCAAGACTTTGGCCACCTCATGAGAAGAGAAGACTCCCTGGAAAAGACCCTGATGTTGGGAAAGATGGAGGGCGCAAGGAGAAGGGGACGACGGAGGACGAGATGGTGGGACAGTGTTCTAACTGCTGGAAGTGTAAACAAGCAAATTGGGCTCCCCCCCCCCCATATGTAGATGCTGGACTTGTAAGAAAGCCAAGGGTATTTTGGGATAGGATATATGATGAGATAAAAAAGATGCTCAAAGTGATTATACAAAAAAAGAAAGAAGTGAAGCTTTGCTCTTAGGGATTAGAGGGACAGAAGTTTCAAAAAAGATGATTAAGCTGTTGATGTAAGTAAAGAGAGCAGCTAGGATTTCTTAATGCACAAAAATGGAAGGAATAAGCCCCTGCCAAAGAAGAATGGATAAGGAAATCAGTTTTGTTGAATTAATCAAACTCAATTGTTCCAATTGGATTTTGAATAAATGTGCAATTTAATTGTTTCTGATTTAGAGTTTCATTGTGTTATTATCTTCCTTGCAAACTGCTATTTTGAATACTGCTTTCCCCCCTGGGAATGAGTTGGTGGAACCAAGGGGACGTACTCCCCACACTCCCGCAAAAAAAATTATGTTTGGGAACCTCTGGCTTAGATTTCACACAGTGGAGAATAATTGCAGGAAAGGGCCTGGAAGCTTTTCTGCTATGGGAATCAGCCTCCCCGATATGCAATTTGTAATTGTATTTTTTCTAACATGGAAATGAGAGAGAGACTTCTTACTCGCAATTATATCCAAAGCAAGCTGGTTTGGTGGCATTGCAGGTTACGCAAGAAACGGCTTCGTATTGCTTTATTCCTGTAAAACAAAAACAGAAGACGTCAAATATGGCAGCGAGATTGGTGACTGGAAGCGGCTGCTGGGACCATATAACACCAGTCCTGAAAGACCAGGCATAGGCAAACTCGGCCCTCCAGATGTTTTGGGACTACAACTCCCATCATCCCTAACTAACAGGACCAGTGGTCAGAGATGATGGGAGTTGTAGTCCCAAAACATCTGGAGGGCCGAGTTTGCCTATGCCTGTGAAAGACCTACATTGGCTCCCAGTGCATTTCTGGGCATGATTCATAGTGTTGGTGCTGACCTTCAAAGCCCTAAATGGCCTCGGCCCAGTAGACCTGAAGGAGCGTCTCCACCTCCATCACTCAGCCCAGACACTGAGGTCCAGCTCCAAGGGCCTTCTGGTGGTTCCCTCCCTGTGAGAAGTGAGATTACGGAGAACCAGGCAGAGGGCCTTCTCGGTGGTGGCACCCTCCCTGTGGAATGTCCTTCCATTAGATGTCAAGGAGATAAGCAACTATAAAATTTTAGGGGACATCTGAAGACAGCCCTGTATCGGGAAGTTTTAAATGCTTGACGTTTTATGTTTTTATATGTGTTGGAAGCTGCCCAGAGTGGCTGGGGAAACCCAGCCTGATGGGTGGAGTGCATGGTCCCAGATGGCGTTGCATGGTCCCAGCGGCCCCTCCCCATCACCCGTCTGGCAGCCGCATTCTGGATTAGTTGTAATAAATAAAATAAAGACGGCCATGCAGATGTCTTTGACATCCTCCTTTGGTATCCCTGCGCCGGCCACTCCTGCAAGCCCTCCTTCAGGCAGGTAGATCAGGACAGGAGCCTGACAGCAGGTGGCGCCAGAGCCAATGACAAGCAGAGAGGGCTCTGTTTGCTTTCCTTCCTGTTCTCCTTCTCCCTCCCTGCTGTTCTAGGAGGGCAACACTGAGACCGGAGGAGGAAGATGGGAGGCAGGTGGCGGGCTGGCTGAGGCTGGTGGTGCAGAATCTTCCAGTGCCACGGATAGACCCATTTCCTCTGCATCAGAGATTAAAACACCAGAGCATCATTTGCGATGCAAAGTCCAAACCCATGTTTTGAAGGGTGGGGCAGTTTTTTTTTCAGCCAAGGGGCCGCTTTCCTTTGCAGGCCATCACCCAGGGGCCACTAGCCTTTAGTTTTAACCAATGCCTAACCGCCAATCGGGGACATGCGTGGCGCTGTGGGTTAAACCACAGAGCCTAGGACTTGCCGATCAGAAGGTCGGCGGTTCGAATCCCCGTGACGGGGTGAGCTCCCGTTGCTCGGTCCCTGCTCCTACCCACCTAGCAGTTCGAAAGCACGTCAAAGTGCAAGTAGATAAATAGATACTGCTCTGGCGGGAAGGTAAACGGCGTTTCCGTGCGCTGCTCTGGTTCGCCAGAAGCAGCTTAGTCATGCTGGCCACGTGACCCGGAGGCTGTACGCCAGCTCCCTCGGCCAATAGAGCGAGATGAGCGCCGCAACCCCAGAGTTGGACACGACTGACTTCCGGGTTGGCAATGGCGGAGCTCCTCCGTTCGGGAGGAACTTGCTCTGTGAAAAACAGGGTCTGACTGCCACGGCGAAGGTGGAGACCCATTGAAATCACAAGCGGGAGAAGCTTGTGAACCTGGGATTCGGCTGGCACCTTTTGCGCCTCCCCTACTCGCGGGGAAACCCTGTTTTGGGGATCCGGAGCGACGTGGGGTGAGTGGCGCGGTGCTTTGAATCGACTGCTTCTTTCACGGAGTGAAGCCGCATTGCTGTTGCCGGAGAGCGCTGACTTTTTCCTGTGGACAATTGGATTTTAAACAACTACCCGTGAGTAGAACGGAAAATTGGACTTTTAAATACCTTAATTTGGCACTGAAGCGGGAAGGTCATAAACAGGAAGTCCGCCTTCCGTTTTTGTAAATAGACTGAAGCAAAGACGTTACAAGTTAAAGTCTTTGAAAGCTTTTGGCAAAGGATTAAATTTCCATCGGTTTAAAATACAAAACCCCCCTTGGAAGCAGGAGAAGAGGGGGAAATTTTGGACCTAGTGAGCCTGCAGGAGAGAGTGAAAAATCAAATTACCACTGCTCTGAACCTGGGAACGGGCTGCCGGATGACGTTTGGAGAGAGTGCATTGACAGAACGGATTTGACAGCTAAATAAGAGTAAGATACTGTTTCCATTGTCCTCCTCTGCGTTTAAAAAAGAGGAAAAGTAACTGAAAATTGAAACTATCTTTAATGCGTGAGTTGTGCCTGAAAGAACTGATACAAGTGGAGACTGTTTCCCTCTAGAGGGAGCTTTTGAAACTGTTACAGGAGTGTAACTGGGGGATTTCCAGCTGCAGATAAGGATTCTGAGAACCAGAGATTGACCTTGGACCATTTAAAAATGTTGACAGGAGAGGCCATTGTGACTGTTTTATGTAAGATAAGCTGTTCGCTGGGACAGCTTCATAAGAAGATGGATGACATGACTTTTAAAGTTGATAATTTGGAACAGAAAGTGACTAATTTGAGTCAAAAAGCGAACACCAGCACAGAAATAATTCAGGACTTGGTACAGGAATCCATTTTGGCACAACAAATGGTGGAGGAGAAGGAGGAGAAGGAGAAAGCCGCTGTTGTTGAACATAAAGTAACACAAGCGGGATCCGTGGCTTTACAGAAGCAAATTGAGGACCATAAGTTGAGGCCTTTTATGATTGAATCTAGGAAAAGTCAGACTTTGAGGAATGGATTAAAGAAGGAAAGTTGGAAAGATCCCTCTATGCAGGGATTAACTGACTTTTGGGACATGGACTCGGGCCTGGAGGAGATTTAAGTTTTGGGGGCCTTTGGATTTGGAGGAATCTTGAAATATGCCCTGAAATACTTTATGGACTGTAGCTTCAACTATGGAAATTTGGCTGATCTGTTCAGAAGGAAGAAAAGGATTGACAGGTTGGAGTTTCCCCGAGATTTGCTCTTTAGCATTAAAGAAAATGAAGAAGACCTCCAGAAGGGACTTGGAAAAGAGTTAAGAGCCTCGGACATAAGATCACCAGGTTGATGGACTTTATGGAGTTGACGGAAAGGACTGGCAGAATCCGAAACCAGGGAGAGGAGATGGTGGAAGAAGATTGGAAAATTTAAAGTTTATATATAGACATATGGTAAAACTAATGAGTGATAGAAAAATGGTGGAATGATTTTTTATGGGCTTAGCAGAAATGTTATAAGGCGTTAAGGATATATAAGTATTTTAGTTTTAATGGAAAATAAGGTTAAAAAATACGTTATTTACAATATGATAGAAAATGGAGAAAGATGGAAAGGATTTGCTGAAACAATTAATAGAAGTGGAATACAAAAAGGGAGGTGAGAGGAGGTCGAGGAAACAAGGGAATGAAAGAAAGAGTATGGAAAAGGGATGATGTATGTTTTTAAATTGTTTTTGTTTTTGTTTTGTTTTATTTAGGTTTAAGGTTAGGGAGTGGGGTTTGTTTAGTTTAGTTTAATGTGTTTAGTTTTGAGTTTAGGTTGTGTTTTGCATTGTCTATATACTGTACTGTATTGTTTTTTTTTCCTTTTTGCTTTCCTCTTTTGTTTTTTTTTCCTGTTTTTCTCTTCCCTTTTTGTAACCTATAAAAGTAATAAATATTATTTAAAAAAAAAAAAAAACAGAGTTGGACACCTCTGGACCTAATGGTCAGGGGTCCCTTTACCTTTAACCGCCAATCAAGCCCTTACACTCGCCACCAAAGCACTCACATACCCAACCAAACCTTCAATTTCCACGTAAACGTATCCAACCAGATGTCATTCCCCAATGAGGAGAGATGCACCCCAGCATCCCGATAAAGGGCCACAGCTTTGAAGGTAATATTTGGGTGTGAAATCACAAAACCAATTCAGCAACCCTCTTAACCACCGTTTAGGTTATAGGCATAATTTTGGCCATACCTTTATTGATTACTGATAGTGCGTAGTTTCTCTAGGCATTGGTTCCTGACTAGCTGCACCTGACCTCATCAGGGCAGCACTGATGACTGGACCCCACCATATTGTCAGTACAGGTAAACATCGTGGGGGAGCAAAAAACCAGGATGAGACTCAACCTCATCCCAAATGCTCCCCGGGACTCTTGCGTGGCCCTAACCCTCAAAAGGGGTCGACAAAAGCATGGCAAATCCCTGAATTCCTTTAATGGAATACCTTTGCGCATTGGAGGGGCAGGTGTGACAACCTCTCCTCCACTCCACATTGAACCAATGCCTAACCGCCATAGCACCTGCGCTCGCCGCCAAACCACTCATAAAAGGTAACGGGACCCCTGACCGTTAGGTCCAGTCGTGGCCGACTCTGGGGTTGCGGCACTCATTTCGCTTTATTGGCCGAGGGAGCCGGCGTACAGCTTCTGGGTCGTGTGGCCAGCAGGACTAAGCCGCTTCTGGCGAACCAGAGCAGCGCAGTTTACCTTCCTGCCAGAGCGGTACCTATTTATCTACTTGCACTTTGACATGCTTTCAAACTGCTAGGTTGGCAGGAGCAGGGACCGAGCAACGGGAGCTCACCCCATTGTGGGGATTTGAAACGCTGACCTTCTGATCAGCAAGTCCTAGGCTCTGTGGTTTAACCCACAGCGCCTATATAAACCACTCATACCTGCAGCTAACCCTTCAATCATGGATGTTGGCAAACCCACAGGCTCACGTCTTGACCCCACAAAAGTCAGAGGGTCTCAACACACGCTCCCCTCTCTCCATTCAGGCACACAAAAGGCATTGCCGTGATTCAAGATGGCACCTCCCCACAAAAGCCCACTTACCACAATGGCGTTCACACTTCACTCTACCTAAGGAAAGGCGAGAGAGAGAGAAAGTGAGTCGGTTTTTAGGCAGTAGGGTTCCCTCGTGGCTCTCTGGCCACCTCTCAAGAATAATTGAAATTTGGGCCACGGCCATTCAGTTGATTAACCGGTTGCATTCAACCAACTTAACAGTGCTGGAGCTGAGATTCCTGCATCGCAGCAGGTTGGACTAGATGACCAGTGGGGTCCCTTTCCAACTCTTCAATGCAATGATTCATTTCCTCCAAGGCGTTCCCAGAAGTTATGCATCCCCTGTTGATCTCAATTTCTGCACTTCCAATGGTATTGTGTTTTTTGTCATTGACAATTTCGAAAAGCAAGCAAACCACCCCAAACCAAAGAGAAATGCAGAAACTACTCAAAAAAAAAACCCCCCAAAAAGGAAACTACTGAAAAGCAAACTCAGTAATAACCCCCTGACACAAATTTATTCCTCTTAATTATTTGCATGAATGGATGGGATCAGTGTTACCAACGAAGGAGTAATGGCTTATTATGAAACTATGCTGAAATGCAGTCCCACAACCGGACTTGTGACAAGGTTAAAGTCTTCTGGAATTATATATATAACGAGTTTTTAAAAAAATGTTCAGGTACACCTTTCCAAAGAGACCTGAAGCTTTTCTATTAAGAATGGTTGGACTGGAAATACCAAAAATAGATCAAAAACTGTTTATGTATGCTGCAACAGCGGCAAGAATTTTACTAGCCCAAAAGTGGAAGCGGCAGGAGCGACCAACAATAGAAGAATGGCAGACGAAGGCAATGGAGTATGTGGAAATGGCAAGGCTGATGGGACGTATCCAGAACCAGGGTGATCAAGTGTTCCAGAAAGAATGGACTAAATTTACACTATACTTAGAGACTCATTGTACACATATAAAGACACTAGCAGGACCGAGATAAGACTCGCTTCGTGAGAAGAATCAACATTCTATTTAAGACAAAAGTGAATGTTAAGACAAGATAAATATAGGAGGGAGATGTTATAAATGTGCAAAATAAAATGTAGCAGAAGGAAACCAGAAAAAGGACGGAGGGAAGTCGAAAGCTCTGCAAGAGCAAATGATATAATGGTTGTTATGTAATGGCATTGTATGCAGTAATTGTTAAAATTTGGAAAATTAATAAAAATTATACAAAAAGAAAAATGTTTCCCACAAGCTGCCAATTTAGAAGGGTTCTTCCCACCGGCTGCCATATTAGAAGAGGGATTCCCAAGAGCTGAACTTTTCGATGAGACATTCCCACAAGCCATTATGGTAGAACAGACACTTCCTTCAGCTGCCTGTTTGAAGAGGCATCCCTCTTTGTTGTGTCAATTCACTTGCTCAAAAAAATTAACAGTCGAACATCAAATTGATTCTAATTTAATACAAATTTACACGCCGACTCCAATAGCCTTGATGTTTCCCTACCCAGCCTTATTTGCTACTCAATATTACATGCATTTCCAAAGTAATAATAATAATAAAAAATAATAATAAATTTTATTTATACCCCGCCCTCACTGGCCAGAGCCGGGCTCAGGGTGGCTAACACCAATAAAATTACAGTAAAAACATAATAAGGAAAAAAACCCAATTTAAAATACAGGTTAAAATGCAATTTAAAATGCAGCCTCATTTTAAAAGTAGCCCATAGATCATAAGGGGAGGGAAACATAAGGGTCAGACTGAGTCCAGACCAAAGGCCAGGCGGAACAGCTCTGTCTTGCAGGCCCTGTGGAAAGATGTCAAGTCCCGCAGGGCCCTGGTCTCTTGTGACAGAGCGTTCCACCAAGTCGGGGCCAGTGCTGAAAAGGCCCTGGCCCTAGTTGAGACTAATCTTGTGACTTGGGACTTCCAAAGTGTTGTTATTTGTGGACCTTAAGGTCCTCTGTGGGGCATACCGGGAGAGGCGGTCCCATAGGTACGAGGGTCCTAGGCCGTGAAGGGCTTTAAAGGTCAAAACCAGCACCTTGAACCTGACCCTGTACTCCACCGGGCGCCAGTGCAGCTGGAAAAGCACTGGGTGAATATGCTCCCATGGCAGAGACCCCGTGAGGAGCCTCGCTGCAGCACTTTGCACCCGCTGGAGTTTCTGGGACAGCTTCAAGGGCAGCCCCACGTAGAGCACATTACAGTAGTCAAGCCTGGAGGTGACCGTCGCATGGATCACTGTGGCCAGGGCGGGGCGGGAAAGGGAAGGGACCAACTGCTTAATACGGTACCAACTGCTTTCAAAAATAGAATTAACACGCTTTAGCTTTTTATCCAGAGGCGATGCATTCCCGTTGGCCACCATTTTGAAAGAGGCATTCCCACAAGCCGGCCTGAGAGAGGGGCTTCTGCGTGAAAGAGCCATCCTGCTTTCTTAATATGCCTCTTTTTAACTAAGCCCTGCTACAAAACACAAGTATGTATAATCCAGGAAAGAAACTCCAAACGACGGAAGGAGGGAACACTCACTTTCGATGATGGCATTCCGTAGCAATTTGACTTGTTCCTCGAAAATGGAACGCAGGATTTCCGGAAGGACACCTTTGGGGGGGGGGGGAGAAGAGAGAGAGAGGCCCGGCAGCATGTGTGTGTGTTTTTTTAAACTTGGTAGAGCATGAATCTTAACCTCAGGGTTGTGAATTCGAGCCCCACATTGGGCAAAAGATTCGTGCATCATAGGGGGTTGGACTAGATGCCTCTGGGGATCCCTTCCGACTCTACAGTTCTGTGATGAGGAACATCTGCAGACTTTTGCAGCGGAATCGCAGCCCCGGGCGATTCTAGTTGCCATAAATGGTCATCCTAATCCGGGCAAACAGATAAAGGCAGACCCTTTCTATATATCTATATTTATATCTATTTACCTGGCTTGTAAGTGTTGCCTTTGAAGAGGGTGTCCAGCTTCCCGTAGACGACTGTAGCTATTGCCTGGAGTTTCTCCATCGCTGTGCAAAATGGGGGGAGATGGGGAAAGGACAGGATGTGGGGAGAGAGCATACAAAAAATTATAAGCCCCCCCTGGAAGCTGCAGTCCACATGGACCTTAAATGCAAGGCTGCGCTCCTAACAGGTCACGAATTTTGGCAAAGGGACATTTCGATTTTATAAAAAAGAATAACCTGGTTTTTAGTCACCGCCACACCTTGTGGAAGGGAGTTCCACAGATGAACCCGGTGCAGGAAAGCCTTGTCTTCCTTTGTCTAAGTGGCAGGTGGGGAGAAACCTATTTGTTTAAGCTCAAGGGCCACGTTTCCTTCAAGCTGGCCTTCCCAGGGCCGCATTTCAGGGGCAACAGTGGGCGGTGCAAGGGATGTAAGAAGGCTGCTGGACCCAGCTGGGCAAATGAGGGCGCGGGGCCCGGGGCCAGGGGGAGTGGCCTGTGGAGATTTCCAGGGGCCAGGTGGAGAGGTCTCGAGGGCCACACTGGCACGCAAGCCTGAATTTCCCCATCTTTGACATGGGGCCCGTCCATGGGGAGAGAGGGGGTGTTATTGCTTAGGAGGTGCTATGACCCGAGGGCCACATCGGGAGGTTTGGAGGGCCACATCCGGCACCCTGGGAGTCAGGGGAGGCGACTCACGGATCTCGGCCGGGACCCCCAGCTTGAGTTCCGCCAAGGTGTCCTGGGCCCAGCCCTGCAGCCTCCGCCCGGCAGCCGGGACGTCCCCCAGCCCCCAGGACTTGCGGCTCAGGTGGGGGGCGTAGGAGGCGAAGCGGAGGGCGAAATTGGGGTCGCACTGCAGGCAGAGCCAGGAGGGGCCCGGCCCCAGGATCAGAACCGCCACCAAGGCCAGGCATGGGGTCCGCCAACCCATCTCCCATTCCTGGCATCTCCAGGGCGTCAGACAATGGGGCGTTCTGGCTTCTAGGGAACGTTCCGGAACAGCCCCGATGGTTCTAGATCGTTCCGGAGCACGTTCCGGTTCTCCTGAGGGAGGTCTCTTCTGAGGGCAGCGTTGCCAACTCTCCCCTCTCCCCGCTGCTCTTAAGCGCTCCTGTGGCAGGGAGTTCCACAAGTTAACTTTCCTCTTTTTTTAAAAAAATAAATATATTATTAAATATTTCCTTGTGTTACGAAACAGACAAATAAGCAGGGAAAGGTACAATTGGGGGAAAAGAGAGGGGACAGCTATTTTCCAATGAAAGTGCGGTTTGTAAAAGTTTCAAATAAATAAAGAAACATGCAAAATGGGAGCTTTTTACAATTTATTTAAAAAGACAACCAATTGAACGGGACTCCTTGGCAGGTTTTGAATAAACATACACAAATTTATTGGTTGATAACATGGTAGATAGATAATGTAAGGAAATGTATAGTCTTATAACACGCAGAGAATAATATGTGCAGGGAAATCAGAGAGAGGAGCTGAGGGAAGTCTCGGGGGGGGGAGACAGGGTTTGAAGGGGGGGCAAATAATGAATATGATAGGTTTTGATAATTTGTTATGTTGAAATTGTTAATAAAAAATTAAAAAGAAAAAAGAAACATGCAGATAGACTGCCACTGGTTGGGATGCTTTACACTGACCATAGTTGCTGGTTACCCTTGGTAGATTGTATCCTTTTTTGTGAATTTGCCTTAGTCCTTTTCCACTAGGATCTGCCAGGATGCTTATTTTTATTAATATTATTATTAGAGATATTTTTTTATTGATTTTTCACAGATTGGCCAGTTTACTTCTATTTCAACATACGTTTTTCTTAAAAATCTGACTCCCCACCCTTACTTCCAGGATATTTTCATTCCGTAACTTCTGAAGCAATTCCTCCTCCTTAATAACTAATTATTCTGGCTGCTGTTGTTGCAGACATAATTAGTTTAATCATCTTTTTTTGGGAACTACCACCCTAGGAGAAAAGCTGCAGGACTTTTGGGAACAACCCACTGGAACATTTTCTTCAACTCGTTATCTATCTTTCCCCCCCCAAGCCTTTAGCTTTTATATACTTCCACCACATATGACAAAAAAGGATGCTCTTGTTGCGGTGAGTTCCGCAGGTGAACCAGGTGAGGAGGTGTTGCTTCTTCAGCCACCAGCCTCCCCTTCCTGCAAATATGGAGATGAAGCAATTGCAGAGGACGGCCAAGACTTTTCAGCTTGAAAAACTTCCCCACCCAAAAATAATATTATGGTTTTTAAAATAATATTTATAAATAAATATTATGTTTTTGTACGTGCTGGAAGCCACCCAGAGTGGCCGGGGAAATCCAGCCAGATGCGCGGGCCATAAATTATTATTAAGATGGGGATGCCCTGCAATTTCAACGGGTTTACTCTCGAGTAGGACCACGCCGGGGCACTGCCTGGATGGGGACCCGGAAGGGGTGGTGCCGCTCAGTCCCGATCCTGCCTCCAGGGTGGAGTAACGTGCGGAGAGTTTCCCTCTTTTCCAGCGATCCGAGAACGTGGTTGGGGGGAGACTGACCTTGACACGCGTTTTGGGGAGCCCACCTCCGGAAAGCAGGTAAGGCGCACGTGAGGATGCGGGGATGCGCGCCCGGCTCCCCTTTTAAAATCGGCGGTCGAATTTGCATTGCAGCTTTCTTCCCCTTTGCAAAAAATAAAAGTCTGTCTGATGTTGCAATGCATTGCGGATTTCCGGTGTTCCGCGCCCCGGAAAAGCCTGCTTCCTCTCTTACTCGCGAGTAGTGACCTCTACCTTGTAAGATCAAGAGGTTTGGGGGCGATTAACTTTCCTCCCCCCCCAGCGATCCTCTCCTTCTGTTTTTCCCACGGTGGGTTGCCAACTAACGGGGAGGAGGAACATTTAAGACAACCCCCAATTTTTGACTAAATGAAGTTAGCAGAAAACATCGTTTTATTTTTATTTTTATTTTTTTATTAGCAATTTCAACAAAGCACAGTATCAAAACATATTATATTCATTATTTTTCCCCTTCCCCCTCCCCAGCTCCTCTCTCTGATTTCTCAACACCTCTTGTTCTCTGCGTTCTGTAAAATTGTATAAATCCTTATATTATCTGTTTACTATGTTAGCAATCAATAAGTTTGTGTATGTTTATTCAAAACCCGCCAAAGAGTCCAATTCATTTTGTTGTCTTTTTAAATACTTTGTAAAAAGTTCCCATTTTTCTTTAAAGTCACAGTTGTCCTTATCTCACAGTTTATATGTCAGTTTCGCCAGTTCTGCATAATCCATCAATTTCTCGTTCTTCCATCCTTGTGCTATCAAGACTCTTGCTGTCGTTGTTGCATACATAAATAAGTTCTTTAATTTCCTTGGCAGGTCTTTTCCTACAATCCCTAACAAAAATGCTTCTGGTGTTGTTTTTTTACAAATGCCATTTTAAACATTTTCTTCAATTCATTATATATCATTTCCCAATTTTTTTAAAAATTTCTCTACATTCCCAGCACATATGATAAAAGGTCCCTTCCTTTTCAGAAAACATTGTTTTATACACGGGAAAAGATGGCAATTCCAGAGACTTTCTGCTCCAAGCAATTCCCACCCTCTTTGATAACTGTTATTTGCAAAACGATATCAAAATATAAATCAAAAATAAAACTCCCCCCCCCCCCGTAAAGTGCCGGTTAGGGACTTGAGGGCATCTTAATTTTTTTCAGAAGCTTGTCAGATTCATTTGAATTCCACCCCTTCCCCCCATTTGATCTGGATTATTATTAATAATAATAATAATTAAATTTTATTTATATCCCGCCCTCCCCAGCCAAGCCGGGCTCACCTTGTAATTGTTATTTCAAAATCTTACCAATGCAGCAAAATGTGAATTGCAGGGGACTATGAGAAATTAAAAAAAAATCAATGTTATTAAAAGTTTTCAACCTAATATACCATAAAATTCAAGCTAAACTAAAGAGAATAATGATAAAAAAAAATCAAACAGGAAAAACTAAATTCTCTCTTCCTATGGGACTCTCCATATGGGGTTCAAAGAACTCCGCACACGGTATCTTGTCCCTTATGACAGGGCTGCAAAGTTTGCCCGTGTTCTTCAGCCCATTCCGCAGATGGGGAAGACTGAGGCCGAGAGCAGGGCGGTTGGTGTGGCTTGCCTTTCGCATGCCTCATGTCAGAGGCGGCATTCGAACTCTGGGCTTCCTGCTTTGCAGCTGTGTCTCAGGGTGGGGGGCTGCGGTTCGGTGGGGGGAATATTTCAGCCGAAAATATTCACGATCTGGAAACTCAAAACGAGGAACTGGTAGATCAAAACAGGCATTTGGAGCCCAGTTGCTGGAAAGATGCAGGAAATGGATTTTCCTGGCAATCTTCCCGTTGTAAGCATGCAGAAAGAATTTCCTGCCAGGGGGAATTCCTCATTTCAAAGAACTATGAATAATTGGGATTCTGGCTTCCTGAAAGTCCTGGGTTTTTATTTTTTTAAATCATCAGTGAGTCTTTTTCATTTGGAAGTTTAGAGGGTTTTCTCCCCCCACCCCCTTTATATTATTTATTGGCGTCAAAATGAAGGGTAGGCAAAACATGTGTGCTTTTATTTAAAATGCATCCCTGGGTTATTTGCAGGGCGTAGAAATTCGTTCATTTCCCCCCCCCCTTCAAAATATAGTCTGGCCCCCCAAAAGGCCTGAGGGACAGTGGACCGGCCCCCTGCTGAAAAAGTTTGCTGACCCCTGAGATAGGTAGATAGATAGATAGATAGATAGATAGATAGATAGATAGATAGACACACACCCTCGGCCGATTCATAAGTTAATGGACTATGCGGAAATGGCAAAATTGACAGCAAAAATAAAGCGATAAAAGAGACAAATGTATCTTTAACCCAATGTATTATTGCAGCCTTTTTTTTTTTTACTATTAAAGTGCCATATGCTTCAACATTTCTCCAGTGAAAAGACGGATGTCCTTTTTAATAATAATAACTACCAGACTTTTAGAAGACATCTGAAGGCAGCCCTGTTTAGGGAAGCTTTTAATGTTTAATAGACTCTTGTATTTTAATATTCTGTTGGAAGCCCCCCAGAGGGGCTGGGGAAACCCAGCCAGATGGGAGGGGTATAAATAAATTATTATTATTATTATTATTATTATTATTATTATTATTATTACAGCACCCATCTGACTGGGCTGTCCCAGCCACTCTGGCCGACTCTCAACATATAAAATATTATAATAAAACATGAACGTATCATTCAGTCTAGGTCTTGTTCTTAGAAGTGCATAGATTTTTACAAAACATGAAAAATTTCACCCTAGAACCATTTCCACCGACCCCTGAGAGTGTCAGTTCCAACCACTTTGGAAAGCCCAGATCAGTTGAACCAAGGGGGGGGGGGCGTTCTCCTGGCTCCCCTCCAAAAAAACGTCATTTTCGTATAAATAATGTTGCCCTTGGGTTTTTTAAAAAGAAGAAGAAAAGGAAAAAAAACCCTCTTGCACGAGCGTCGCTTTCCCTAAAAGGAAGTGAGTTCAGCAGGCATTACTCATCGGAGTTCTGAATCTTCCTCAAGCAGAGAGGTTTCCCGTGTTTTGGGTCAGGATCCGAGCGAGCGACTTGCCATCCAAGCTCCGTAGGGTGACCTCAGGATCCCGTTCCGGTGCGTTTTCTTAAAATATCCACCTTTTTCTGTCTTTTTCCCTCTCCCTTCTTCTTATAATTCAAAAAAGCAGGCAACGACGAGGAGACCCATCGCCAGTTCCGCCTGAGGTTCTGCATTTTGTTCCGGTCGGAAAGTGGTGCCGGTAAGAACATGAACCTGGGTTTAATAAATAATAATAATGTTATTTATAAATAACAAAACAAAGATTCCTTGAAATGCGGGAATGGTGGCTGAGTACCTCTCGATGGGATATGTATGGGTAAAATAAAGAGGTTGTTTTTGATCCGTTGCTTCCTGGCTGCCTCTCAACTTCCTCGTGTTGTGGGGATTAAATTGAGATCTTGGGGGGGGGGGACTGTGAATACAATAAATAAATATTGATTTATTGATTTGTTTCTGGGATCTTTTATAAAGGGCGGTATATAAACAGAACTATTGTTGTTGTTAATACTCCTCAGAGTAGACCCGTTGAAATAAATGGATCTGTGTATTATTTCACAAAATTTGTATACCACTTAAGAACCTCTAAGAAGTTTAATGACAATAGGAAATGTTTGAATTGTCATTTTTTAAGGGGGGTGGGCCCAGTTAAAAGCAGTTATGTGGAAATATTCAAAGGATGGTGGAAATAAACACATGTAACTTCTACTTGGCTAAACAAAAAAGTTTTAAGCAGGGACAAAAGTTAGACTTTCCCCCTTTTTGTAAAGACTTTATATTTCATTTTATAGTGTATAGAGGGTCAAAGTTGGTCTTGTCCATGTGGATTCCAAAAGCAGACTTACATGAATATTGTGCAACAAAAAATAAAACACTGTCCTCCAGTAAAATGACTTGAGAAGGACTGTGAAAAGGATAGTTCAGCATTGTTTTCTAGATCCCTGACTTTTTAAAAATAAAAATATGCATTTCATTGAGTCATAGTATCATAGAATTGTGGAGTTGCAAGGGAACCCCAGGGGTCATCCAGCCCAACCCCCTGCAATGCAGGAATCTCAGCTAAAGCATTCATGGCAGATGTCCACCCAACCTCTGCTTAGAAACCTTCCCCTGTTGAACAGCTCTTATTGTCAGAAAGTTTCTACCATATGTTTAGTCGGAGTCTCCATTCTATAACTTGAAGCCACGGGTTCGAGTCCTACCCTCCGGAGCAGGAGAAAACCAGCTTGTTCCACCTTCCTTGTCACAGCCTTTGAGATATTTGAAGGTGGCTCTCATATCTCCTCTCAGTCTCCTCTTTTCCAGCCTAAACATGCCCAGCTCCTTCAGCCGTTCCTCATCAGGCCTGGATTCCAGACCTGTAAAATTAATTCCACCTTTTTTATTACAAGCACAGTGTATACTGTTTCCTTCTGTCTGCCTTCTAAAAAGTTTGATGATAAAGCCTTGCCAAAGAGGAAGACGTTTCCCTGTATTTAATAATCTGAACCTCCCCACACAGGGGCAGTCTACCTCTGAATTAGCAACTGCTGCAGATATGCTGATGACACAACCTTGATGGCAGAAAGTGAGGAGGAATTAAAGAACCTTTTAATGAGGGTGAAAGAGGAGAGCACAAAATATGGTCTGAAGCTCAACATCCAAAAAACGAAGATCATGGCCACTGGTCCCATCACCTCCTGGCAAATAGAAGGGGAAGAAATGGAGGCAGGGAGAGATTTTACTTTCTTGGGCTCCATGATCACTGCAGATGGTGACAGCAGTCACGAAATTAAAAGACGTCTGCTTCTTGGGAGAAAGGCGATGGCAAACCTAGACAGCATCTTAAAAAGCAGAGACATCACCTTGAAGACAAAGGTCCATATAGTTCAAGCTCTGGTTTTCCCGGTAGTGATGTATGGAAGTGAGAGCTGGACCATAAAGAAGGCTGGTCGACGAAGAATGGATGCTTTTGAATTCTGGTGCTGGAGGAGACTCTTGAGAGTCCCATGGACTGCAAGAAGATCAAACCTCTCCATTCTTAAGGGAATCAGCCCTGAGTGCTCACTGGAAGGACAGATCCTGAAGCTGAGGCTCCAAGACTTTGGCCACCTCATGAGAAGAGAAGACTCCCTAGAAAAGACCCTGATGTTGGGAAAGATGGAGGGCACAAGGAGAAGGGGACAACAGAGGACGAGATGGTGGGACAGTGTTCTCGAAGCTACGAACATGAGTTTGACCCAACTGCGGGAGGCAGTGGAAGGCAGGAGTGCCTGGCGTGCTCTGGTCCAGGGGGTCACGAAGAGGCGGACATGACTAAACGACTAAACTAAGCGGACAGAGAAAGGCTGGTGCATTTGTGGTGGGCTTCCCTGTAGGCCTCTTGCTGACCCTTGTCAGAAACAGGATCCTGGGTTCAATGGGCCTCTGGGTCTGAGTCAGGCAAGGAGAGTTTGGGGGATGGCGTAAGAGGGGGTAGATGCCTGACTTGAAGGAAGTGGATTGAGAAAAAGGCCTCCTCTCTCCCTCCTCTAACATTGGATCTTGCAGACATCCAAGGAAGCTGATCATGGGAAGATTCCAGGCAGACTTTTCCCGATAAACTGCGGAACTCCCTCCCACAGGGTTTAAAAGAGGAATGGGGAAATTTGTGGAGGAGGAGTGGGCTGTCGATGGCAACTAGCAACCAGCTTATTCCAAGCAGATCCCCCCCCCCTTTTTTTTACAGGAAAACCCCCTCTCTCCAGGGTGGTCCAAAAAATTCTATATGCTTTACTTGAGATTCTTGCATTGCATGGGGGGTTGGACTAGATGACCCTCTGGTCCCTTCCGACTCTACAATTCCAAAGCTTTGAAGCAATATCTTCTCTTGGGCGCTTTTGTGTTTTTTCGAGACGCAGCTTCTCTCTCGCTCTCTTTCTGCACTTCCTGCTTTCTTCACCAAAACTGACATGTGTCTGCACACAGGATGTGGCTTTTCAGCGAAGCTCAAACTCGCTTCTTCATAAATGGGGCTTGCACCACTGCAGGAGGATGGTCGGATCCTGCCCTCCCTCTCTCCCCGCCCTCGACTTCCTCTCTCAGCTTCCCTTCACAGCACACCTCTCCTCTTTTAGGGACACCCCAGAGGCCTCGATTCCTGTCCTTCAAGAACCATTTATCATACACACACACACATTGCATGTTTTTAACAGTGAACAAGGAGGCAGTTAATTCAGTAGGAGGCGCCTTCGTTTCCCCCCAGTTATATTTTATTAAATTTCCAGAAATTTCACACATGCATTCCAATACATATTAATTATTTCTTCCCACTCCACTTTCTGTGGTGTTTTTTTTTTAAAATTTCTCCCCTTTGCTGCACCCTATTTTCTCTCTCTTATAACATTAGAGATCCCAGGCCCCAGGGAGATTAGACTGGCCTTGACCAGAGCCAGGGCCTTTTTGGCCGTGGCCCCGGCCTGGTGGAACGCTCTCTCATAAGAGACTAGGACCCTGTGGGATTTGACATCTTTCCGCCAGGCCTTTAGTCAGGGTTCAGTCTGATTCTTTTCTTTCTTTTATAAGAATAAGCATTAAAGAGGCTATCTAGCCCATTCACGGGTCCTTTAAAAGACCAGTGGTAACAGTTGGCCCTGGAGAATATTAAAAAGGTAAAGGGACCCCTAACCATTAGGTCCAGTCGCGGACGACTCTGGGGTTGCGGCGCTCATCTCGCTTTACTGGCCGAGGGAGCCGGCGTACAGCTTCTGGGTCATGTGGCCAGCATGACTAAGCCGCTTCTGGCGAACCAGAGCAGTGCACGGAAACGCCGTTTACCTTCCCGGCACAGTGGTTCCTATTTATTTACTTGCACTTTGACGTGCTTTCGAACTGCTAGGTTGGCAGGAGCAGGGACCGAGCAACGGGAGCTCACCCCGTCACGGGGATTCGAACCACCGACCTTCTGATCAGCAAGTCCTAGGCGCTTGGACTTAACCCACAGCGCCACCCGCATCCCTTGGAGAATATTAACCTCTCTCAATTTTACCTGCGCACTGCCATCTGTCTGGATTTTAATTTGCTCTAAACTAATTTTAAGATATATTTAATTAATTGATTGCTTGTTTTTTATGTTCTTATGTTTTTGTATACTGTGTTAGTTTTGTGATGTTAGCCACCCTGAGCCCAGCTCTGGCTGGGGAGGGCAGGGTACAAATAAATATTTATTATTATTATTATTATTACTACAATAACACAATCACCTCTAATTCCAGGCTTGGACTGGATCACAGGATTATAGAATTGTACAGTTGGAAGGGACCCCAAGAGTCACAAGTCCCCCCCCCCAAAAAACCCCCCTCTGTTTTAAAAAGAAAAGGCATTTTATAAAAGCCATGTCTATCTTCTGCTGCAGGTTGAAGAGCCTCTGTACGACCGGCGGAACTCCTTGACACTTTAAAATTCGGTTGTCCGAAAAACTCCTCTGTCGCAGTGGCAAATCTCTCTGCTATCAGTAACTTTTGGGGGGCAGCCGAGTCGAGCAGGAGATGTCTAACCCTCTGCGGCAAGTTTTCAACAAGGACCGCACGTTCCGCCCCAAGAAGAAATTCGAACCCGGAACGCAGCGCTTCGAGCTGCACAAAATGGCGCAGGCGTCTCTCAACGCCGGGCTGGACTTGAAGGTGGCCGTGCAGCTGCCGCCGGGCGAGGAGTTGAACGACTGGGTGGCCGTCCACGTGGTGGACTTCTTCAACCGCATCAACCTCATCTATGGGACCATCGCCGACTCCTGCACGGAGCAGAGCTGCCCTGTCATGTCCGGGGGTCCGAAATATGAGTACCGGTGGCAAGACGAGAAATCCCGCAAGCCCACTGCCCTCTCGGCCCCACAATACATGGACCTGCTGATGGACTGGATCGAAGTGCAGATCAACAACGAGGACCTATTCCCCACCAACGTTGGTGAGTCCGTTTCCGGGATTTGCTGCGGGGGGGGGGAGCCAGCAGCGTGATGCGGCTGCGCAAAAAGGCGAATGTGATTCTAGGCTGCATTAATCCAGAATGCGGCAGCTAGACTGGTGACTGGGAGCGGCCGCCAAGACCACATAACACCGGTCTTGAAAGACCTACATTGGCTCCCAGTACGTTTCCGAGCACAATTCAAAGTGTTGGTGTTGACCTTGAAAGCCCTAAATGGCCCAGTATACCTGAAGGAGCGTCTCCAACCCCATCGTCCATCCCGGATACTGAGGTCCAGCGCCGAGGGCCTTCTGGCGGTTCCCTCCCTGCGAGAAGTGAGGTTACAGGGAACCAGGCAGAGGGCCTTATCGGGTGGTGGCACCCGCCCTGTGGAACGCCCTCCCACCAGATGTCAAAGAGAAGAACAACTACCAGACTTTTAGAAGACATCTGAAGGCAGCCCTCTTTAGGGAAGCTTTTAATGTTTAATAGATTATTGTATTTTTATACTTTGTTGGATGCTGCCCAGAGTGGCTGGGGAAACCCAGCCAGATGGGTGGGGTATAAATGATAAATTATTATTATTATTATTATTATTATTATTATTAATAGAACCTTGCATTCCCAAGTCACGGGAAGGTGGTGGTTCAGTTTTTGCCCTTTGCCGGACAGATCCTCTGTCGTGGGGTGGTTTGGACCCAGAGGAAGTGTGGGGGGAACCAGCTGGGGAGCCTCTAAGGGAAGAAGGCTCAGAGCCCGTGGAGGGGTGGTGGAATGGCAATGAGTGGTCAGAGGGAGAAGAGGAAGAGGACTGGGAGGTGGAGGTGTCGGAGGCTGAAGAGGTAACAGGGTTTAGTGAGCGGGGAAGAGTCTGTGGCAGAGAGCAGTCCAGAATTGGAGGCAAGAGCTGAAGCAGGAGAGGAGGGAGGCCAGGAGGCAGAGATGAGTCCGGGTGGTGAAGAGTCACGGATGTCTCCCCCTCTTGTTGCAACCAGCTCCCCTCCCTGCTAGTCTCCCAGAACCAGGAGAGGCATGAAAAGGGCGTAGGAGAGGTTGGTTTTGCGCAGGCGCAGTCTCCGATTGCTTGGGAAAACCCATGAGAGGAGGAGACCTAGGCAGCTGTCATGGACTGACTGGATGCAGAAGAGTGGTGGGAGGAACCTGCTGGGGGGGACCCCCAAGGGAAGTCCAGAATCAGAGGTGGAAACTGAAGCAGGAAAGGAGGGAGGCAGAGATGAACCCGGCTGGGGAAAAGTCATGGAGGTCTCCCCCTCCCGCTGTGACAAGCTCCCCTCTCCGCTCCCAGAACCAGGAGAGGCATGAAAAGGGCAGAGGAGAGGTTGGTTACACACAGGAGCAGTCTCTGATTGTTTGGAGAAAGCCCTGGGGAGGAGGGGGTTGAGACGGCTGTAGGAAGGCAGGGACTTCCAGTCTTGGCAACTGATCCATTGGAGAAACCAGCCAAGTCTCAGGGCAGAGTCTGTATACAAGGTCCAGTCCAGTCCTAAGGTCAGGTGTATCTCAGTTCACGTAGTTGGACGATCCGGGGGTCAAGAAAGCCGTGAGTCTCAAGAAGCAGCAAGGTCTGGTCAGGAAGGACAAATGTTTGTTTCCAGCAACTCACTGTGAGGCTGGAAGCCCTGCTTAAGAAACTGGAGTCAGCTGGTTCACATCAGGAGCAAGAAGGCTGATCAGTAGGGGGCTGGATGGACCCAATAGTTTGACTTTATAGGAAGCAAGCTTTCTACTTAAATCAGCTGTATACCGTATTTTTCGCTCTATAAGACGCACCAGACCACACGACGCACCTAGTTTTTGGAGGAGGAAAACAAGAAAAGAAATATTCTGAATCCCAGAAGCCAGAACAGCAAGAGGGATCGCTGCGCAGTGAAAGCAGCAATCCCTCTTGCTGTTCTGGCTTCTGGGGTAGCTGCGCAGCCTGCATTCGCTCCATAAGACGCACACACATTTCCCCTTCCTTTTTAGGAGGGAAAAAGTGAGCCTTATAGAGCAAAAAATACGGTATTTGGAACGAGGAGGACTAGATACTTTTTTATTAGAGGGAAGGCCATAGCTCAGCCGTAGAGGTCCAAAAGGCTGCTGGAGGGCTGTTGCCAGCCAGTGTGGACAGTATTGACCTTAGACAGGGGCGGTGTTGGGCATCTCCGCCGCCCGTCGTGACCTGGGCATCATGTGCGTTTCTCGCACCAGGTACCCCGTTCCAGAAGAACTTCCTCAAGTCCGTCAAGAAGATCCTCTCGCGACTCTTCCGAGTCTTCGTCCACGTCTACATCCACCACTTTGACCGCATCGCCCAGATGGGCTCCGAAGCCCACGTCAACACCTGCTACAAGCACTTTTACTATTTTGTGACGGAGTTTGGCCTCATTGACACCAAGGAGCTGGAGCCGCTGGTGAGTGCCCAGCCGGGCTGAGCCCCTTGGCCTGGGACCAGGCCTCCTCTGGGGAAAAGGGTTGCCAATCTTTTCATAATTATTTTTATTTATTATTATTATTATTATTATTATTATTATTATACAGTGGACACTCGGGTTGTGAACGTGATCCGTGGAAGAGGCACATTTGCAACCCGCAGGGTTGCAATTTGGCGCTTCTGCGCATGCGCAAAGCGTGATTTAGCGCTTCTGCGCATGCATGAGCGTTAAAACCTGGAAGTAACCCATTCCAGTACTTCCGGGCTTCAGCGCATCCTTAACCCGAAAACACTCAACCTGAAGCATCTGTAACCCGAGGTATGACGGTATTTATATGTACAAAACCACTGAGGTGATGGCATAAAATACAGGCCTCCTGCATTGTCAGGGGTTGAGCTGGATGATCTTTGGTGTTCCCTTCCAGCGCCACAGTTCTATGAGCCTGTGGCTTTCAGTGATATTTATATACCGCTCGATGTGCAGAATCACTAAGCGGCTTGCACTGAGGTCATTTTGGAAAAGAAGAGGAAGACCCAAGGCTAAGCCTCATTTGGAAATTGTCATTAGTAATATTGGAACCGTCGAGGGAGAAGGGACCACAAGGGTCATCTAGCCCAACCCCCTGCCATGCAGGAATCTTTTTGCTCAACATGGGACTTGAACCCACGACCTTGAGATTAAAAGCTTCATGCTCTACCGACTGAGCTACCCCACATATTATTATTATGATCATCATCATTTTTGTAGCATTCATATACTGCCTGGTGTGCAAAATTCCAAAGTCATTCCCATAAGACATAATAAGATGATTTGAAAAAGGAAATGGCAACGCCAAGTAATATTTGGAAATCGTTTTTATTATTACCATCATCTTCATTATTACTGGTACTGTTATTAATATTATATTTATACGCTGTTAACCTACCTTGCCTAAAAGACCTTCATAAGGTCTAGCAGCTTGCTGCTTTTTAAAAAATATATATAGTGGTGCCCTGAACCTTATTTTACCTTTTTGCTGTGCAATGTTAATAATAATAATAATAATAATAATAATAATAATAATAATTTTTATTTATACTCCGCCCTCCACAGCCAAGGCCGGGCTCAGGGCGGCTAACAAGCAATAATAAAAACAAGTTGAATGAATACAACTTAAAAAGAAGATTAAAATACAACATTAAAACATTGAAACATTAAAATGCAGCCAAGCTGATATAGATATAGATAGATATTCATTCTTTCTCACAGTTTCGAACGGCAGAAAAGCACTCAGTTCTTTTCCCCACCCTCTTTTATTCGACAGAAGGAAATGACCTCGAGGATTTGCCACTGACGCCCTGCAGGGAGCGATTCCCCCCGCCAGATACGAGCCTCTCCTGGGACTGCGGAACTCTCCTCCACTAGGGAGGGCAAGGGGAATCTGGAGCGCCTTCCTTCCCTCTTTAAAGAAAATAATATACTGTTTTATAAAACAAAGCCAAAGAAGGGGGAGGGGGGGAGAGAGAGAGAGAGTTATCCTATGACGACTACTAAAAACTGTTTTATACAATGATTTTCCTTGTTAGAGAGAGTGTGTGTATGTTGTGTGCGTGCCTGTATGTATTATAATCAGGGACAGAATCATAGAACCTGAGAATCCTGAGGGTCATCTAGTCCAACCCTCTGCAATGCAAGACTCTTTTTGCCCAATGTGGGATTCGAACCCGCAACATGACTCTCATGTTGTCCCTATCTTTTAAAAAAAGGCGGGGGAGAAGACCCAGGTAACTACTGACCGGTGAGCTTGGCGTTGATACCAGGAAAGGTCCTAGAACAGATAATTCAACAGGTGGTTTCTGTGAGCATTTAGAAAAACGAGTGATCTAGTGTCCAGATCAGGGGAAATCATAGTGTCGCGCTATTCTGCTTTGGTCAGACCACATCTGGAGTCCTGTGTCCAGTTCTGGGCGCCACAATTTAAGAAGGATTTTGACAAGCTGGAACATGTGCAGAGGAGAGCAACCAAGATCATCAAGGGTCTGGAAAGCAAGCCTGATGAGGAACGGTTGAAGGAGCTGGGGACGTTTAGCCTGGAAAAGAGGAGACTGAGAGGAGACATGATAGCCATTTTCAAATATCTCAAAGGCTGTCATATGGAAGAGGGAGCCAGCTTGTTTTCTCCTGCTCTGGAGGGCAGGACTCGAACCCATGGCTTCAAGTTGCAAGAAAGGAGATTCCGACTCAACATCAGGAAGTGCTTTCTGACAGTGAGAGCTGTTCCACAGCGGAAGGGACTCCCTCAGAAGTGTGGGAATGTTTAGTGATGCAGGAGAGGATATATTGTTTTATTATAGCCTTTCCAACTTGTGTTAACAAGCTTAAAATTTTAGCAGAGTAACATTCCCCCTTTTAAACTCGCAACGGATATGTTTGCTCAGGCTCCCTAAAGCCTCTATAATAACTATTCTGGTATTTTCCCCTTATTCCCTCATAAACGATAAGACACGACCAGTCTTCTATAAAAGTATAAAAAGAGTTTACTCACACATCATTCTGTTCACAATCGGATCCCAAAAGGCAGACTTAGCTTAGAAAAGTAACATACACCTGGAAACTATCTCATAAGGAGACACAGAGCATCTTTGGCTAAGCAGATGTTGCTTCTTTGATGCATATAGTCAAAAAAGAGAGAGATGGCTGCCCTGCCCTGTGCTTTTGTCATTACCTGCACAGGTGAGGCCACGCCCACCTCTAGTCACATGCAGAGGAAGTCTGTCCCAGCCCAGAAGGAAACAGGAAGTTGACCTGCTGGCTGGACAAACATTCCTCCCCAGTGTAAACATGTTCACTCTAGAAATGTTGTACTTGACTGCTCTTATGTTTCACATCCCACAAGAAGAAGGTTGTGGCCTCTCCTTCCTTGAAGGTTTTTAAGCAGAGGTTGGATGGCCATCTGCCATGGATGTTTGAACTGAGATCCCTGCATTGCAGCGGGTTGGACTAGATGACCCTCAGGGGTCCCTTCCGATTCTAGGATTCTGTGTTGAGCTTCAGGCCACGGCCCTCACAGACGCCACTTGACTGGAGTGTTTCTTCCTGGCTGGTCCTCCCTTTCCCTTGCCCAAGAGAAGAGCACCTGTTTGAGTGTGTGCAAAAATTGTCCCACCCATGGGATCCCCTCCACTTTGGCCAGCGGAACTGGCACTGCCACAGGTGCTGCCCAGTAATTGTAAGAAATCGGTCCCGAGCTCGCACTTTGGAACTCCCTGCCACTTGATATTGGGCATGCGCCGCCGCCCTACCCTTCCAGCTCCTGCTAAAAAAATTCTTGCTTCAGAAGCCGATGTGAGTTTTAATCAGTTTTTAGGACTCTCTCGGACTTGTGATTTGGGGGGGGGGGGTAGGGTTGAAAGGAGTCTCTGCCTGCCATTAAACCTCTGTGGGGGGTTTTGTAAGTGTTTTGGGGACTGGATCCTATGGGGGAATATTTCGCTTGGGCGAAATCTGCCTGTACTTTTACGTGCAGAACTCTGTTCAAACCACTAGCTGGAAATACATGTATTTTTTAAAGAAAATAATAATAATAAACTTTTCTAGCACTGCCTCCGTTTGATAATCTACTCTCCCACCGTAAAGTGTTGTGATTTTGAAGGGATCCTGGTGGGATTTTATTATTATTTTTTAGCAATTTTGGGACACAACGAGTGCTGTCCCAAGACTTCTGAAGCATGTCCTCTTGGATTGGCTGGGTTGGCAAGGGAACCTCGGATGCGGCCCTCAGAACCCCCGGTCTGGCCCTCAGAACACTTCTCAGGCCACACTCCCTTTCCCCCCACAAATTAAAACACAGTAAGACACCAAACATTAAAAACCTTCCCCATATGTTTAATACAAATATCTTCATATGCCCGTTTAACATATTTATTGCAAGCCATTTCTTGTGTTTTAACAAATTTTATGTACATTCCTCAAATACATTTTTGCCTGCATGACCATATAGGTTCTAATGCAAAAGTTTTTGTCCGTGTTGTGAAATCGCTTCAGAGGAAGCAGTTCATAAATGAAATTAATAATAACATGAATATGTGATCTGTATGCATACATTACCCTAAATCAGGGGTTAGCAAACTTTTTCAGCAGGGGGCCGGTCCACTGTCCCTCAGACCTTGTGGGGGGCCAGACTATATTTTTTGGGGGGGCATGAACGAATTCCTATGCCCCACAAATAACCCAGAGATGCATTTTAAATAAAACGACACACTCTACTCAAGTAAAAACACGCTGATTCCTAGACCGTCCACGGGCCAGATTGAGAAGGCGATTGGGCCAGATCCAGCCCCTGAGCCTTAGTTTGCCTACCTATGCCCTAAACACCTGTTTTTATGGACACAACCTTTCGTGGGAGAGATGCTTCGCAAAATTCGGAGAAGTGGGAACGCCCAAAGAGAACGGTTCTGGCAGCTGTGAATCAAGCCCCTTCTCCACTGTGCATTTAAAGCAGTATTGCTCTGCTTTGAAAAGTCCGGGGTTCCTCCCCAAAGCATCCTGGGGAACTGTAGTTTGTTGCAGGCGGTGAGAGTTGTTGTTGTTGTTTGTTGTTGTTTAGTCGCTTAGTTGTGTCCGACTCTTCGTGACCCCCTGGACCAGAGCACACCAGGCCCTCCTGTCTTCCACTGCCTCCCGCAGTTGGGTCAGACTCATGCTGGGAACTTCGAGAACACTGTCCCACCATCTCGTCCTCTGTCATCCCCTTCTCCTTGCGCCCTCCATCTTCAGCCTTTTCCAGGGAGTCTTCTCTTCTCATGAGGTGGTGAAAGTCTTGGAACCTCAGCTTCAGGATCTGTCCTTCCAGTGAGCACTCAGGGCTGATTTCCTTCAGAATGGATCGGTTGGATCTTCTTGCAGTCCATGGGACTCTCAAGAGTCTCCTCCAGCACCAGAATTCAAAAGCATCCATTCTTCGTCGATCAGCCTTCTTTATGGTCCAGCTCTCACTACTGGGAAAACCATAGCTTTAAATATACGGACCTTTGTTGGTAAGGTGATGTCTCTGCTTTTTAAGATGCTGTCTAGGTTTGTCATTGCTTTTCTCCCAAGGAGCAGGCGTCTTTTAATTTCGTGGCTGCTGTCACCATCTGCAGTGATCATGGAGCCCAAGAAAGTAAAACCTCTCACTGCCTCCATTTCTTCCCCTTCTGTTTGCCAGGAGGTGATGGGCCCAGTGGCCATGATCTTAGTTTTTTTTGATGTTGAGTGTTGTTCGGAGATCCCTATTCCCCTTCTCGGAACTGCGGTTCCCGGTTTAACAGCTAATCCTTCTTCCCAGGGAACTCTGGGGATTGCAGTTCCCTGAGGGGAGCAAGGAGGAGGGAGGGCATTTCTTGACCCCTCTCAGTGCCCTGAACTACAGATTCTTTGTGGAGGAAGACACAAGTACGGTGTGGAATTGCCATGAAATGCAATAGGAACCAACGTTGTGCTTCCATTCCTGATTGAAACTGGATTCTCGACTGCCATGGGATTTGGCTGTTGACAGCCACATGCTCTTAACTTTCTCTGAAATATCTTTCCTCCTCCTCTCCCTTGCCCTCCCGTCCTTGTATGCCTTCCCGGACTGAGGGATATTCCAGAGGGGAGTTCCCAGAAGCCTATCAAAATGTGCCAACAAACTTGGATGCTGAAAAGCTCTCAATTTCCGTGTGTGCTGGCAAGAAGGGACTTTTGGGGGGTAGGGAAGTCCCTTTTTTAAAAAAGCAAGATCAACTGTAAGGACCATTTCCTGGATTGTGAATGTGCTTGTTTAAATATACTTCTAATAGAATTATGGGGTGGTGGTTGTTTTTTTGAAAGGGACCAACTTTTTGCTGTTTCTCAAAGCGGATGCAATGAATCTGTGTCCCTCGCTCACCTTTCTGCAGACAGGTGAGAGATGTGAGCCTGTGATAAGAATTTTAAGGTCTTAGATATATAATAAATGTACCAACCAAGCATGTACATGGATCAGCACCGGAGGACCGATCTGGAACCATTTTTGATTCCCAAACTGACCAAATGTTTTCTCTGCAAGGTCAAAGGAAAATGGAAAAGCCTCCCCATTGTCTTTTCCTTCACAAATCCTGTCTTAAGGGTATGTCTGTGTATGAATAGGGTGAGCCTATGACCTGGCTCAGGAACTAAGTATTTGTCATTACAAAAGACTGGCCAGGCTCCCCAGGGTATCCAATCAAGCGAGCATTAACAGGTAACCTGCCAGACAGGAGGTAAACAACGCACTCAGATTTCTGCTGTAAATCGCCTCTTCTGTGATGTAGGTATGATGTATCTGGGGGGTGGTCTTAGGTTACACCCCTTCTGTGTATGATGTATGGAGGGGTGGTCTTGAGCTCCAGGGCAGGCAATTTAAAATGTCTATATAAGGGTGGACACACCTTTGTTCTGGGTCCTCCTCTCTCCTACGTGTGGTGAGTGAGGACCCTGTTGCAACAGATCAATAAAGACCAGGCTTCCTAGCTGCTTTGCTTCTCAATATTCTCTGGTTGGCCTCTGTTATTTTCTCCTACCAATAGGGAACCTATGTGAGGACTCTATATGGGCTCTTGGATACCCCATAAGGGAAAAAGGGCAAATTTTTGTTTACAACAAGCCTGTCTTGCAAAGGAAGAGCCTGCTAGATCCGTTGTTGTTGTTAAAATTTAAATAATATTCTTTTTTATAAATAATTTTTATTAATTTTTCATTCGTAACATTCCAGTTAATAAAATATCAACATCCTATCCAAAGAAAAAAGAAGAAGCCAATTATACATTCTGAATTAATTAATTTAATGGAACTTCCCATGTTCTGGCTGGTCTGGAAAAAGTCTTTTATTTTGGTTCCTGCGTTTTCTCCGTTGTTTATTCTCAATATCATAGTTCCGATGTTAACCTCTTCTTATCGTCACAGTCCCTGGTATGGGTCTTTTCCATCGTGCTTAACGAATCCATATTATGTTGGCCTGCAAGAGGAAATTTTATTCTTCTTGTTGTTAATCTTCGATTGTTTTTCAGTACAGTCCCCCCAACTGGGGACCCCCACAGTCATATCTCTAACATTCTCAGCTGTCTTCCAGCTTTCTCTCGTTTAATGACGTTTAAAGTTTGTTTAATGAAGTTTCAGGTCTTTTAGCAAACTGGTATTTCCAAGTCCAAAAGTCTCCCGTAGAAGCAATGCCATGGGATATATTCCACAATTAATAATTTGGTTCCTCTACAATCCAAGCTTTGCTCCCCCTGGGCCCTAGGGAGAGCGTGCGCCAATCAGAGATTCACCATCACTTTGTTTTCAATCAATATACGACGTATGTTGGTGTTTAGTCATTCAGTCGTGTCCGACTCTTTGTGACCCCCTGGACCAGAGCACGCCAGGCACTCCTGTCTTCCACTGCCCCCCGCAGTTTGGTCAAACTCATGCTGGTAGCTTCGAGAACACTGTCCCACCATCTCGTCCTCCGTCGTCCCCTTCTCCTTGCACCCTCCATCTTTCCCAGCATCAGGGTCTTTTCCAGGGAGTCTTCTCTTCTCATGAGGTGGCCAAAGTATTGGAGCTTCAGCTTCAGGATCTGTCCTTCCAGTGAGCACTCAGGGCTGACTTCCTTCAGAATGGAGAGGTTTGATCTTCTTGCAGTCCATGGGACTCTCAAGAGTCTCCTCCAGCACCAGAATTCAAAAGCATCCATTCTTCGGCGATCAGCCTTCTTTATGGTCCAGCTCCCACTTCCATACATCACTACTGGGAAAACCATAGCTTGAACTATACGTATAGGGAAATTTAAATAATATTCTGTTCCCACAGTGGAACTCTGTGGAATTCTGGGACATCCAATGCAGCTGAATGTTGGGCGATTTGGGACCTATCAAAAAATGACCCTTTTCAGTTAGTCCGCGGAACTCATTGCCACAGGATGGTTTGAAAAAAGGACTGGATGGATTCAGGGAGGATAAATAGCCACTGATGGCTACTAGCTGCAAGGCTACATGGTTGGGGGCAGTTGCTGGCATCTATCTGTCTTGAGAAAAACGAAGTGTGCCTCATGGGGGTGAAATCAAACCACTAGAATAATAATAATAATAATAATAATTTATTTATACCCTGCCCATCTGGCTGGGTTTCCCCAGCCACTCTGGGTGGCTTCCAACAAAACGCTAAAATACAGTAACCTATTAAACATTAAAAGCTTCCCTAAACAGGGCTGCCTCCAGATGTCTTCTAAAAGTCTGGTAGTTGTTCTCTTTGACATCTGGTGGGAGGGCGTTCCACAGGGCAGGCGCCATCACCGAGAAGGCCCTCTGCCTGGTTCCCTGTAACTTGGCTTCTCGCAGGGAGGGAACCGGCAGAAGGCCCTTGGAGCTGGACCTCAGGGTCCGGGCAGAACGATGGGGGTGGAGACGCTCCTTCAGGGATACTGGACCCAAGGCCATTTAGGGCTTTCAAGGTCAGCACCAACACTCTGAATTGTGCTGGGAAATGTGTTGGGAGCCAATGCAGGTCTTTCAAGACTGGTGTTATGTGGTCTTGGCGGCCACTCCCAGTCACCAGTCTAGCTGCTGCATTCTGGATTAGTTGTAGTTTCCGGATCACCTTCAAAGGTAGCCCCACGGAGAGCGCATTGCAATAGTCCAAGCGAGAGATAACTAGAGCATGCACCACTCTAGCAGGACCTTCTGTGGGCAGGGAGGGTCTCATCCTGCGTATCAGATGGAGCTGGTAGACAGGTGCCCTGGACAGAGAATTGACCTGCGCCTCCATGGACAGCTATGAGTCCAGAATGACTCCCAGGCTGTGCACCTGGTCCTTCAGGGGCCCAGTTACTCCATGCAGGACCAGGGAGTCCCCCACACCTGCCCGCCCCCTGTCCCCCCAAAATAGTACTTCTGTCTTGTCAGGATTCAATCTCAATCACAGCTCCCACTGTGGCTGCAGAAATCCATCCCTCTCTCTAGGTGCTCTGTCTCCCCCTCAATTCATTTACGGATGTTCTTTATACTTAACGTTATTAAATATGAGATAAAAGCCACCTAGCAAATGAAAAACCTCAAGAATCTGGAAGGCAGGAAAGCCACTCTGTGACATCACAGCAGCTCAACCAACGAGGAGAGGCCTGCTTGGTGTCTAGCCAATCATAACACGCAAAATTTCCAGGTGGGTAGTACTCATGTTTACCTCTAGAGGCTGCTGTTTTCTAATCCTGAAACGAAGATGAAACTGGCTAAGAGATTTAAGGAGGAATCCTGAAAAAAAAATAAAAAATACACTTTTTGCTGCCTTTTTGAAAATGCAGGTGTGAAGATTGCAAGACTTGCAAGGGGAAGATTTTGTCCTGCTCGTTGCAGTGAAAGAACAAAAGCAAAGATCAAGGCCATAATTTTCTTTCTTTCTTGTAGGATGCAGCGTCAGGAAAAGGGAATAAGAACCTGTTTATTTAGGCAAAGCTTTCAAAACACACTTTCCTTCTGCTGCCTTTGAGAAAACACCTTCACAGAAACCCACATGAGATTTGAAACACCAGGGAAATCCATTTGCAAACCCTCCCAATGTCCCTATTTTCCAGGGACAGGCCTGGGTTTACAGAAGCCATCCCGGTTTCTGATTTGATCCCGAAATGTCCCATTTTCCCTTAGGATGTCCCTATTTTCATTGGAGAAATGTTGAAGGGTCTGGAGTTATGCGACCCCCGAGCCAAGGATATAAGTAACTACACAACCTTTAGAAGACACCTGAAGGCAGCCCTGGATAGGGAAGTTTTAAGATGTTTAATATTTTGTTATGTTGGAAGTGAAATAAAAAAGTTAAGGTCATATATATATATTGTTCATAAATGTACCAAGCAAGCACATACATATATGTGTGGACCACATGTCTGGAGCAGCACAGGAGGACCGCCCTGAAACCCTTTTCACTCCCAAACTGACCAAATGTTTTCTCTGCAAGGAGGGAGGAGGTGGGGGAACCTCCCATTGTCTTTTGTTCACAAATCCTGTCTTAAGGGTATGTCTGTGTTTGAATAGGGTGAGCCTGTGACCTGGCTCAGGAACTAAGTATTTATCATTGCAAAAGACTGGCCAGGCTCCCCAGGGTATCCAACCAAGTAGGCATTAACAGGTAACCTGCCAGACAGGAGGTAAACAACGCACTCAGATTTCTGTTGTAGACCACCCTTTCTGTGATGTATGCATGATGTATCTGGGGGTTGTCTTGGACTCCAGGGCGGGCAATTTAAAATGTCTATATAAGGGCGGCCACACCTGGGTTCTGGGTTCTCCTCCTTTCCTGTTGCAACAGTTCAATAAAGATCAGGCTTACTAGCTGCTTTGCTTCTCAAGATTCTCTCGTTGGCCTCTGTTATTTTCTCCGACCGATGGAGAACCTGCAAAGGACTCTATAAGGGCTCTTGTGTTCCTATTCTCATAAGGGAGTAAGGGCAGATTTTCGTTTATTACAGAAGCCTCCCAGAGTGGCTGGGGCAACCCAGTCAGATGGGCAGGGTAATTATTGCTGTTGTTATTGCTGCTGCTGCTGCTGCTGTTGGATAAAAGGTAAAGGTACCCCTGCCCGTACGGGCCAGTCTTGCCAGACTCTAGGGTTGTGCGCCCATCTCACTCAAGAGGCCGGTGGCCAGCGCTGTCCGGAGACACTTCCGGGTCACGTGGCCAGCGTGACAAAGCCGCATCTGGCGAGCCAGCGCAGCACACGGAAACGCTGTTTACCTTCCCGCCAGTAAGCGGTCCCTATTTATCTATTTGCACCCGGGGGTGCTTTCGAACTGCTAGGTTGGCAGGCGCTGGGACCGAGCAACGGGAGCGCACCCCGCCGCGGGGATTCGAACCGCCGACCTTTCGATCGGCAAGCCCTAGGCGCTGAGGCTTTTACCCACAGCGCCACCCGCGTCCCGTTTTTGGATAGGACGTCCCTATTTTCATAGGGAGAAATGTTGGAGGGTATGCATTTGTCCCGGTCACACCAAATGACTAGGCTGGAAGGGAGAAAGGAGCCCCGAGTCCATGGGCAGGATCCGGCTTCCTCATCCGCACATGAAGACGCACAGCCTGTCCAGCAATGAAGTTTGAACTCTGTGTAGTCACTGGATTCTTTGAGGGTGGGGGGTGCAGGGCGAGGGGGGGTTAACAGCTGGGGAGGGAAAGGTGATGCCAACTTGAACAAAATAATGGGAGCGCGCCAAGTAAGCCCGGCGCTGCATAATCGATCGCATGACACCGTGCACTCACACTATTTGAATGGCAATGCCAGTCAACTTGGGGGAGAGGTTGTGTCCTCCTCAAGACCCCTTGTCCCCTAGGAGTTGGCTCCTATGACGGTGAATACCCCCTCCTGCCACCCCCTCCCAAAAACCTCTCACACCAATGCAGCAATTAAGACTTGACAGCTAATCAATCAATCAATCAATCAATCAATCAATCTTTATTGGCAGAAAGAGAAAACAGGCACATGTTGGTCGAAACCTAAGATTGCCATCTGTTTGCAAAACAATACGTGCGTCGATGTGTGTATACCTCAGTTCTGTCCTGGGTTCAACCCTCGGCCTTCCCAAAGAATGTTCCTATTTTTGACAGCCGTGTGCTATTTTGGGGGGAGAGGGGCTGCTGGACGCAGGCCCCAGAGTCTTGTTACGGGACTATCCGAGCGGCTGACCCCTTGGTGTGGGTTACCTTGACCTGGGAGACAGGAGAGAAGCTCCCCCCCCCCCGCTCGCTTTCCCCATCTCTACGTGGGGCTTATTCCCATGTAAGGGCTCTGACCCGGGTAACTGGCACCGTTTCATGTGAACTCCGCGCCGTGCTTCACCCTGGGACCGGGCTTCCTAGAACCAGGGGGGCAGGCCTCCCTTCTCGGAAGAAACAGGAGCCTTGCATGTGCGGTTTGTTGTCGTTGGCCGGACCGGTGGCTTGGCACTGGACGGAGGCCTTGCAGGCGGCTTGTTATGTCTGGTGGCTCCGCTCTTGAGATGAAGGAGACGGTGGTCAAATGCAGGGATTCAGATTCAGACTGCGTTTAAGAGCAGATCTTGCTGACTTGCAGGACACAGGTGGCGCTGTGGGTTAAACCACAGAGCCTAGGACTTGCTGATCAGAAGGTCGGCAGTTCGAATCCCCACAACAGGGTGAGCTCCCGTTGCTCGGTCCCAGCTCCTGCCAACCTAGCAGTTCAAAAGCACATCAAAGTGCAAGTAGATGAATAGGTACCGCTCCGGTGGGAAGGTAAACGGCGTTTCCATGCGCTGCTCTGCTTCGCCAGAAGCGGCTTAGTCCTGCTGGCCACATGACCCAAAAGCTGTACGCCGGCTCCCTTGGCCAATAAAGCGAGATGAGCGCCGCAACCCTAGAGTCGGTCACGACTGGACCTAATGGTCAGGGGTCTCTTTACCTATTTAACTGATTTGCACATTCCCACTCTGAGGATTGGGGTGTGTGGGGTCTTACAGGAGGGTGTAATAGATGAAAATCTGCCCTTATTCCCTTATGGGGAACACAAGAGCCCTTCTAGAGTCCTTTGCAGGTTCTCCATTGGACGGAGAACAATAACAGAGGCCAACCAGAGAATATTGAGAAGCAAAGCAGCTTGTAAGCCTGATCTTTATTAAACTGTTGCAAGAGGGTGCTTCCCTCACACGCAGAAGGAGGGAGGAGGACCCACAACAAAGGTGTGCCCGCCCTTATATAGACATCTTATTTGCCCGCCCTGGAGTCCAAGACCACCCCCAGACACATCATACCTACATCACAGAAAGGGCGGTCTACAGCAGAAATCTGAGTGCGTTGTTTACCTCCTGTCTGGCAGGTTACCTGTTAATGCTCACTTGATTGGATACCCTGGGGAGCCTGGCCAGTCTTTTGTAATGACAAATACTTAGTTCCTGAGCCAGGTCACAGGCTCAAACCCTATTCATACACAGACATACCCTTAAGACAGGATTTGTGAAGGAAAAGACAATGGGGAGGCTTTTCCATTTGACCTTGCAGAGAACTCATTTGGTCAGTTTGGGAGTCAATATTGGTTCCAGGTCTGTTTTCCTGTGCTGCTTCAGACATGTGGTTTATATATTTATTTATGTATGTGTTTGCTTGGTACATTTATTAACATTTATTATATATATAAGACCTAATTCCCCCCCCCCCCCCAATGTGGAGCACCTGGTGCACTTTGGAATCAAAGAATCACAATTCCACATATTTCGAATTCCTTGTTTTAGCTGGGCTTTCTAACATTTCTGAGTACTCCCAATTGTGCCCATTTTCCAGGTTTACAAAACCCCAGATTTACAGAAGCCGTCCTGGTTTCTGATTTGATCCCTGAATGTCCCGCTTTTCCTTAGGACGTCCCTGTCATCCGAGAAATGTTGGAGCGTAAGCCCATTCCTCCTTTGTTGGGATTTCTGGTGTTTTCCATTTTTGTGAGTACAAAAACCATTTTACCAACTTTTTTGGAGACCTCTTTTTCAATCTCTATGAGAACGCAACGCAGCCAAATTTCAAACGGGTTTTGACTTATGAGCAACGGGGGGGGGGGGGGCAGAAGAGATTGCAATATAGGTTTTAGGTAAACAGATAAGGTTAAGGGATTGGACAGGCCGCAGGGAAGAGAGAGAATTAGACCATCACGGATGTAACAATGGGAAGTAGCCAAGATAAATAAATAGATTTTGGTGTAAATTGCACGTTATGTGATCTTAATGTAAATACCAATGTAAAATAATGAACGTATTTTCAGAAAGACTCTATACAATGCTTTGAGAGAGAAATGTATGGGACAGGATTATAGGGAGAGAGCTGGGGTGAGGTCTGGCTAGAAGGCTGCTATTTACTCGCTGAGTAGACATGGAATCATAGAATTGGAGAGTTGGAGGGGACCCCAGGGGTCATCTAGTCCAACCTGCTGCAAGGCAGGAATCAAGATGGGAGCTGTCCCAGGTGGGAACTGGGAAGACCTGGATCTCTGTTTGTGAATTGAAGATTACGATAGAAGGTTGATAAAATATACAAACCACGTCATAGTTGTGGTGCCCTTGGCACCCAGTGTGGCGGAAGTGGTCACACTGCCCTGATCCCACCTCTGTTCTAGGAAACCCTGGAACACAGAAGGGAAGCTCTCCCTCTGCCAACATCATGACCCAGACAGCGGCAGATCACCTGTGTTGCAAAACAGCAGACTTCACAATGCCGTTGTCCGAATCGCGTTTGCCTGCCAGTTCACCTGTGCTGTTCTTATTACATCAGGCCCTTCTTCGGACCCATGAGGACTAGGAGCCTAGGAGGACCATACTACTGTTGCCGGGTCCCTGCTCTGCACGCAGAAGGTGCCAGGTTCGACCCCTAATCATCTCTAGGTAGCCCTGGGGGTGTCCCCTCTCTGGAAACCCACTGCCAGTTGGCGCTTCCCAAACTTTGGACTCCAGCTGTTGTTGGACTACAACTCCCACCATCCTTAGCTAGCAGGACCAGTGCTCAGGGATGATGGGAATTGTAGTTCATAAGCGGCTGGAGATATAAGTTTGGAAAACCCCAGTGCAGATATTTTCTGAGCTGGCTGGGCCATCTGACTCCCTTTAACACTGTTTTTCATGCTCCTGTTTAAACCAGACTTCTAATCAGAAACATGAGGACTGGATCCTTGAGTTTATTTTGAAGGAAAGGAAACATAGCTCAGCTACAGGACACCTGCTCTATAAGCAGAAGGTTGCAAGTTCAATGTCTGGCGTCTCCAGGAAGGCCAGGAAAGACCCCTTGCCTAAATAATGATGATGATGATAGTAGTAGTAGTAGTAGTAGTAGTAGTAGTAATAATGTCATTATTTGTACCCTGTCCATCTGACTGCCTTGCCCCAGCTACTCTGGGAGGCTTCCAGTATATTCAAAAACATAAAACAGGAAGCTCAGTCAGTAGAGCATGGGACTCAGGGACATGGGTTTGAGCCCCACAAGTTTCCTGCATTGCGGGGGTTGGACTAGATGACCCTCGGGGTCCCTTCCAATCCTATAATTCTATGATTCTATTATTCCATGTACAGGGCTGCCTTCAGATGTCTTCTAAGTGTCAGGTAGTTGTTTTTCTCTTTGACATCTGCTGGGAGGGCGTTCCAAAGGGCGGGCGCCACCACCGAGAAGGCCCTCTGCCTGGTTCTCTGTAACCTCACTTCTTGCAGTGAGGGAACCGCCAGAAGGCCCTCGGCGCTGGACCTTGGTGTCCGGGCTGAATGATGGGGTTGGAGAGGCTCCTTCAGGTATACAGGGCTGAGGCCATTTAGGGCTTTAAAGGTCAGCACCAACATAGAATCATAGAATCCTAGAGTTGGAAGAGACCACAAGGGCCATCGAGTCCAACCCCCTGCCAAGCAGGAAACACCATCAGAGCACTCCTGACATATGGTTGTCAAGCCTCTGCTTAAAGACCTCCAAAGAAGGAGACTCCACCACACTCCTTGGCAGCAAATTCCACTGTCAAACAGCTCTTACTGTCAGGAAGTTCTTCCTAATGTTTAGGTGGAATCTTCTTTCTTGTAGTTTGGATCCATTGCTCCGTGTCCGCTTCTCTGGAGCAGCAGAAAACAACCTTTCTCCCTCCTCTATGTGACATCCTTTTATATATTGGAACATGGCTATCATATCACCCCTTAACCTCCTCTTCTCCAGGCTAAACATGCCCAGCTCCCTTAGCCGTTCCTCATAAGGCATCGTTTCCAGGCCTTTGACCATTTTGGTTGCCCTCCTCTGGACACGTTCCAGTTTGTCAGTGTCCTTCTTGAACTGTGGTGCCCAGAACTGGACACAGTACTCCAGGTGAGGTCTGACCAGAGCAGAATACAGTGGCACTATTACTTCCCTTGATCTAGATGCTATACTCCTATTGATGCAGCCCAGAATTGCATTGGCTTTTTTAGCTGCCGCGTCACACTGTTGGCTCATGTCAAGTTTGTGGTCAACCAAGACTCCGAGATCCTTTTCACATGTACTGCTCTGAAGCCAGGTGTCCCCCATCTTGTATTTGTGCCTCTCATTTTTTTTGCCCAAGTGCAATACTTTAAATTTCTCCCTGTTAAAATTCATCTTGTTTGTTTTGGCCCAGTTCTCTAATCTGTCAAGGTCGTTTTGAAGTGTGATCCTGTCCTCTGGGGTGTTAGCCACCCCTCCCAGTTTGGTAGCCTCCTTGCAGCCTCCTTGGCAGCCTCCTTGCAGCCTCCTTGGCAGCCTCCTTGCAGCCTCCTTTGGCAGCCTCCTTGCACGCAGAATTGACCTGCGCCTCCATGGACCGCAGTGAGCCCCAAATGAACCCTGGAGAGCTGTTGCCAGCCAGTGAGAATAATACAGAGCCAGCAAGACCCGTGGCCTGGCTTGCTGGCAGGTTGCTTCCTCCTTAAGCCAGCTCTTTGGACCCCATGTGGACTAGCACCATGCAGAGTCATCACATGGACAGCCCAGTGTTCCGACTCAGGATAAGACAGCTTCATGTGCAGGAGAGTCTCTAGCGATGCGCAAGAGCAGTTTAGGCAGAGACGACCCTGGATACGAGCATTGGGGCGGCGTTAGGAGCCCTCCTGTTTTTACCTGCGATGTGCTGCCATGGAGATGACTCACCCCGTCTCCCTTTTGCCCCCCTTGTTGATGTGCCCCGTGCACCATCCTTGTCTCCCGTCCAAACCCCAGCCATGTCCGACAGCTGTCCCTTGGTCACCGGACACCAGGAACAGCATGTGGCCGGTCAGGATTTGGCCGGAGGCAGAGCCGGGAAGGGGAGGGAGAGGAGAGGCCAGGGAGTGCAGGAGTCCCCATTTCGCAACCCTTTCCCGGTTCTTAGAATTGTAGGGTTGGGAGGGACCCCTGAGGGTCATCAAGTCCAACCCTGTGCAAGACCTGCCAAGGAAAATAAATAATTTATTTATGTACGTGACAACAGCGGCAAGAGTCTTAATAGCGCAAGGATGGAAGAATGAGGAAATCCCGACAAAAGAACAGTGGCAAGAGAAACTGATGGACTATGCGGAACTGGCGAAATTGACGTACGAACTGCGAGACAACTGTGACTTTAAAGAAGAATGGGAACGTTTTACAAACTTCTTAAAAAAACAAACAAAATGAATTGGACTCCTTGGCAGGTTTTGAATGAACATAACACAAATTTATTGATTGTTAACATAATAGACAGATAATTTAAGGATCTTTACAATTTTACAATATGCAGAGAATAACATGTGTTGAAAAAACCAGAGAGAGTTGCTGAGGGAAGTCTTGGGGCGGGGAGGAAGGGGGGTTTCTTCTGGGGAGGGGGGAGGGGAAAATGGGGGGGAATGTTTTGATAATTTGTTATGCTTAAATTCTTAATAAAAATTATTTTTTTTAAAAAAGTCCAATGCTGTGCACTTCAGGAATCCCAACTGAACCATCCCTGATAGGTGGCAATTAGGTTTATAACTTTTTTACAACCTCACGTTCCTGTAGCTTAGTTAGATGAACTTTTGCCTAAAAGCAAACTCTTTTGCAAAAAAACAAAGTCACCCCGAAAACAATAAATCAAATTTTGTCTATGTAACTGTATAACATATTACGTCATATGCACGACATGTACTATGACGAAGGAAAAATTTAGCTTGCAAACTTTCCAGTGCTTATACATCGCACACCTCTTCTTATTGCTAAGAATAAATCGAGGTTGCAGTTGGTCTTGGTTTCTGCTGCAAGCACCAAAAAGTTCCCGCATCACTTTGGTTGCGCGTTCTGCGCATGGATCACATCCTGGGATCTGGAGTTCAGAGGGCTGCTGCTCAGTGCTGGATTTACATATAAGCTAAACAAGCTATAGCTTAGGGCCACACTCTCTTTGGGGGGGGGGGGGCCAAAAAAATTAAAGGGGAAAAAACTGGATGTCCATTTCCAAAATATAAGATAAAAAACAAATTAAATAAAACCTACATACAGCAACTGTGGCAAATGGCTTTATATACCTAATAGGTCCATAAATTAACTTATAGCATATATTCAACACAAAAAACAGCGACAATTTGTTGTTGACAAAGGACAACTGGACATAGAAAGGGCTCCATTACCTTCAGTAGCTGAGGGCCTCATCAAACCGAAATCTGGCCCTGCTCCTGCTTCCAGGTGTTAAGAGAGATTCTCCAATGCTTTTGAAAGTTCTCCTACAGCTGTAAAAGTTCTAAACAGTTCCATCAAGTTTTCAAAAATACTGATACTTTATGAGTAGTAATGTGACATATATGGTGATTCCAATTTTTCATTTCAGGGTGACCTTGTTTCACAGCTGAGAAGAACCAGTCCCTGTTTTTGAGTGTTTCTAAGCAAAAGTTTATCCCCTGAGGATACAGGAAATCATTTTTTGGGAGAAAAGTAAAAAAGTTCTAACCCTAATTCCTACTCGTTCAATGTGGTTGTTTTATAGTTTTGTTTCTCTTTAATTTTTCTCCTGCTATTAGGTCTTCTCTGTTTTATACATACAACGAAATGAGTTTAAAAATCTTCACCCCCCCCCAAAAAAAAACCCCAAGCAAAAACAAACGTGATTATTATTCTGTTGACAAATATGCTTAACTCTGACCGTGAAGAGGAAGAAGGGAACGTCTTCCTATTGGTGCAAAGCGGTGGGACGAGATGACAAATCGCTTCCCATAATTGGTGCCAGTTTGCTCCCGCCCACAATGCTTGAAAAACAAAATAATGCACAACTTTGGAGCACTGCCTTGTCTCTGGGCGTCTTTTCTCCCTGCTCCACCCCCCAACCCACCCCCTTTGGCAGGCCTGCCAGGGGTGTGGGGTGGGGCATGCGCCTCGCGCATACCAGCAAGCAAACGCCAGCAATTTCTGCTCCTCTAATCCGAGTGACTTTCGCCCTGCTGAAATTCCCACAAAGGTCACCGCGAAGTCAGGGGACTTTTTTGCTCTCGCACGGCGCATGGGTGCGCATGTCTGCGCATGGTGCGCGTGTGGAAAAAGCACAAAGGAGGCCTGGGGAGTGGCCTAGGGAGCTTAGCGTCTCTCTCCTCCTCCCCCCGCAAGCTGTGGTGTTTCCCTCCAGGACGTTCTGTTTTCCTCCTCGGATCATGTGCTCAGAGCTGCCAGGTTCCTCACGATTGATGGCTTGTTTGGCCTGGTTCTGGGAGCCGGGCCAAGTCCTGAGGACAGGATCCCTCCCGCGTCTTTGAAAGCTCTGGCTCCCCAACAGTGTGACCTTGGCATGGGAGCCTGGGGGCTTGGCCAACAACACAGAAGGCCCCCCCTCACCCTACCTGCGCACCTGGCCAGCGGTTGTCACAAGTCCCCTCAAACTTCCTCTGTCCTCTCCTCTCTCTTTTTTACTTATGGGGTAGGTCAGCCCCTTCCCCAGAGCGCTTCTCTTCCACTGCCAAGCGGCGCCCTCAGGCAGGCAGCTGCCCCTTTCGGTTCTGCTCAGTTTCTCATTCCCTCAGCCCCCCCCATCTCAAAAGTTCAGTTTGCCCATTTCCGCAGCAGATTGCAATGGTTTTTAATTGCAAGAAGCATCTCCCTCCACATTTCTGTCATTATTATCTTTCCTATAGAAACACAAATGTAATGCTGTCATCACGCAGCTCCCATGGGAGGATTTGTAGGGCCTCATCACGGTCCTGGGGTTGGTGAGAAGAGGTGCAGACTCTCGGATGTGTGCATGTGTCTATGAGCTGTGTGTGTTTGCTTATAAAGAGTCAGGGGTTCTTTTCTTGTGATTCCTGCATTGCGGGGGGTTAGATTAGATGACCCTTGGAGTTCCCTCCAACTCTACACTTTCATGACTCCTCTCGCTCTCTCTCTCTCTCCTGCAGTTAAATATTGCATTTTAAAATGTGTCTACGACATATACATCTGTATAGCGAATGTACAGTGGTACCTCGCAAGACGAATGCCTCGCAAGACAGAAAACTCGCAAAACGAAAGGGTTTTTGGTTTTCTGAGTTGCTTTGCAAGACGATTTTCCCTATGGGCTTGCTTCGCAAGACAGAAACGTCCTGCAAGTTTGTTTCCTTTTTCTTAAAACCGTTAATACAGTTGCGACTTGACTTCGAGGAGCAACTCATAGCACGCGGTGTGGTAGCCTTTTTTGAGGTTTTTGAAGACTTTGGTGATTTTTGAAGCTTTTCCAAAACTTTTCCGACACCGTGCTTCGCAAGATGAAAAAAAACCGCAAGACGAAAAAACTCGCGGAACGAATTAATTTCGTCTTGCGAGGCACCACTGTAATATATAATCACATTACATACACATTTTTAAAAGGGCAGTTCTATGTAAAACACACACATATTTTAGAAGACACTTTCCCAAAATAGGATGCTTTTTTTTAAACAAGCAAAGGATGCAGTCTTGTATGTTCCTTTCATTATCTACACATTTCTGTTCACTTTTCGGGGGGTTGGAGACCTCCTTTGCAAAATTCAGAAGCGGCACGGAATTCGAAGGCTAGTTGTGTGTTTCAGTTCTCGCGCTATTTGGGGAAATTGGGAACAAGGTCGGTCTGTTTCTAAATGCAAACTGCGCCCAAATTTCGCCCCCTTCCCTGGAACCCCACACAGCTGATCCAAAGGGAAATTCTGCGCCTCCACGGTGGAAAAGCTCGTGTTGAAATTGTCTGGCAACGGCAGAAAACTTTAGAAACAATACTTGGGGTATTCTTCGTAGCTAGTACGGTAGTTGTCAAAAGCCTTTTGCTCCTCCACGTGTGTGTCCGATCCATTTTTGAAGCTGTCCAAGTTGATGGCCCTAACTGCCTGCAGTGGGAGAGAGTTCCACAGTTTAACTCTGTTGAATCTCTCAATGTTCAGCTTCACTGCATGCCCACGGTCTAGCGTTATAAGAGAGGGTGGGTGGGAATCTTTTAGGAACGCTGTAAGAATTATTGGGTTAACTCCAGGGGAATAGGCGCACACGCACACAAACAGAGAGAGAGAAACGTGGTCTGCAACACATATTTGTTTACCCTGAGAGGCCAGTACAGCTGCAGATAAGCAGGGTGGAGCCAGTGTGGATATATGCAGATAATCCAGCCTTGCAATATGCCCGCTCGCCTCGGGTGAACCGAGGATGCTGCAGGCGAGGGCTGGAGTCCCAAAAACCTCCCTCCAGGGTTTTCCTGTTTGGGGAGGCTGGGATCTTTTTGCATGCAAAGACACACTCCAGCACGGACCTGCGGCTGCCCTCCCCTTAAAGCCAGATTCTAGTCCTCAACGGCTCAAAATCAAAAGCGGTTTAAATAAGAGCAAAGGATGGGTTGCGGTTTCGAACCCCACATTGGGCAAAAGTGTGCCGCCTTGCAGGGGGGTGGACGAGATGCCCTCAGGGTCCCTTCCAGCTGTACAATTCTAGGCTCCTACAGAGACACAGAAGGCAGATTTCTTTGGCATTCTCTTGAAGGCCAGCCTGCCTAGCTACCTAGCAAGCGAGGGTCTCGTTTTTTCAGGCGATCTTCCAGCGGTTTTTAAGAAGGTCAGGCCCATTCCAGGCCTCCAGAGTTTTCTCGGAAACCTGGGACGGTCTCCTGGCCTGCGTAGCAGACAGATTCCGGAGGAAAACATGTTTTGCTGGGCTGGAAGGGGATCGTCCAGTGGGCTGGGAGGGGAGGAAACCAATGAGGGAGAGAGGGAGGGAGGCGTCAGCAATTTCCTTGGGCTCATAAGCGCTTGGGGTCCCTTCCCTGGCAACTCTCCCCTAGGAGAGGACTTTTGGAGGAGAAATACTGGCGGCGGGGGGGGGCAGGTCTCCTCTCCAGTTTTGCATCCTGCTCCATTTCTGGATATTGCACAACCGGCGTCTTGTGCAACCAGGCCTGCAAGTGTGCGTAGTTGCCAACTGCTTCTCCCTGGCAGGGCTCTTCTGGCTTTAAGAGCCCCAGGCGAGACTTTCCACCAGGTGCCGTTTCCTTGCCTCTGATCCATTCCGCAACCGGCTAGATCCCGAAGCTGTCATGAGCGCAGCAACCATAATATTGGGTGGGTGAAGAATTTGTGCATTCTGCTTGCAGGCCCTGCCAGTATCCCTATTTTTCTGAGTTGTCAGAAGCCCTGTCCTGGTTTCCGATTTGATCCCAGAATGTTAAGGTAACCTTAACAAAAAGTGCAACATTCTGGGATCAAATAAAGGGACCCCTGATCATTAGGTCCAGTCGTGGCCGACTCTGGGGTTGCGGCGCTCATCTCACTTTATTGGCCGAGGGAGCCGGCGTACAGCTTCCGGGTTGTGTGGCCAGCATGACTAGTGAAACCAGAGCAGCGCACGGAAACGCTGTTTACCTTCCCGCCAGAGCACTTTGACGTGCTTTCGAACTGCTAGGTTGGCAGGAGCAGGGACCGAGCAACGGGAGCTCACCCCGTCGCGGGGATTCGAACCGCAATGTTCTGATCGGCAAGTCCTAGGCTCTGTGGTTTAACCCACAGCGCCACCCGCATCCCTATTTCCATCAGAGAAATGTTGGAGGGCATGTGTTTGGAGGCTGGAGACACTTTGCACCTGCCTCATGCTGGGCTTTTGAGCTGGTTCTTTTCTTTAAAAAATGGATAGGGTCTCACAAGAAGCAGAAAATTTGCAAGTGACACTGCCTCTCCCCTCTTTGCAGGAACGAAGGAGGTTTGCAAGGCAGACCTGGACTGCAAGAAAACAACAGCTGCCTGCCCCTTGGGGAGCGACAGAGCCCATTGCAACCAAGGGTGCATCTGCCCATGTGCAGAAAGCCGAGGGCTACACGTAGGGGTCTCTCTTGGCCCTAACTGGGGGTCCTGGGGATTGGCCCCAGAGCTTCCTGCCTCCAAAGCAGCTGCTCTACTGTTGAGTTATATTATCGTTTCCCTAAAGGCGACGCAAGGCTGTAGTCCTCATTATTGCGAACAAAGCTCTGATTTGAAGCTGAGACCTTTTGTCCAGGTGGCCCGGGATTATCTGCACCGTTGAGGGCATTTTGGGAGATGATAGATGATGAGATAAAAAGGACGTTTACTATACCAAAAAAACAACAATCCCTGGAGTTTTTCTTTTAGGGATTATAGGGACAGAAGTTCCCCCCAAAAGACGATGAAGACGATGAAGTTGTTTACAACTGCAGCTAAGATTCTCTACACACACAAAAATGGGAAGAAGCAGAAATTCTCACCAAAGAAGAATGAATAAGGAAGGCGATGGATTATGCCAGATGGGGAAAGTTAGCAGCTAAAATAAGGTTTTTGTGGAAGAGGGGAAACCCTTCTCAAATTATTTAAAGAAATATTATTACATGACAAACATGGGATCAGGATTCGAACCCTGAGCAACAGGAGGGTTTAAAGATTACAGTAGTTTTGTCAAGGTTTGAGAGACAGAAAATAGGGAGCAGCAGAAGGAGAGAAACAGGAACATCGTGGGAAAGGAGGTGGGAAGTCGGACAAAAAGAGTTTTTATTGTGTATTGAAATGTATGTGTGATTTTATCATATGTGGTGGGAATGTAAGAAAATAAAGAACTTCTGGGAAATGATATATAATGAGATGAAAAAGATGTTGAAATATACATTAAAAAAAAACAAAAAACCAGAAGCATTTCTACTTGGTATTATAGGTCAGGATATTAATAGGCAAGATGTTAAATTGTTTTTATATGTAACAACAGTGGCAAGAGTATTGTTAGCCCAGAAATGGATGCAAGAAGAAATTCCGACGAAAGAAGAATGGCAGATGAAAATAATGGACTACGCAGAATTGGACAAAATGACAGGAAGGATTCGAAACCTGCGGGAACAGAGATTCAAAGAAGATTGGAAGAAATATACAAATTATTTGAAGAGAACTGTAATCAACAAATTACTCTAGTAAGACTACAAGAAGTTTTGTAAGGAGAAATATATGAAGTGCTACAAAGTAGATAAAGAATAGAGAGATTGGTTATGAGTTTTAAACGTAACAGGGAAAATAAGAAATGTATACTAAGAGATTAGATTGGAAAATTTTCAGACTGGACTGGTGGAAGTCAAAATATTGAATAAGATGTAAAATGTGTTTAATTAATGGTATGTTAAAAAACTAATAAAATTTTTTATATATATAAGAAATGTACGTGTGAAATTTTGGAAAACTTAATAGAAGAAACTTGGGGTGGGGGGAGGGGGAGGGTTGCCTGCATTGATTGACAAGAGGCTCTTGTCAATCAATCAAGGAGCCAGCTCCTTCTGCAAGCCAAGCAGCAGTTCTGCTTATCGGGGTTATTAGGGAGTCAGGCGTACCTCGTCTCGTGGTAACCTTGCGGTTATGTAATCCTTGGCAAGAGCTCTGCAACTGTTTTTCTGTGCTGATAACGCCCTTCCCCTTCGCTCCACAGAGTCCAGGGACCTGCCTTACCCTCCAGAGGAGGAGGAGCGACCTGCCCAGGCGGCAGCAAAGGGGGATTCCTGTTTCTAGTCCTCTCTGTTTCTCGTTTTCTCGCTCAGCTGTTTCTTTAAACTGCAGCTAAATGCAGGAAAACAGGGTCCGTAATGCACTAGGGACGGGTTGTGGGGTTAGGGTCCAGGGTTCGGCACCCGGGGAAAGACTTGCTGTCTGAAACCACACAAAGCTGCTGCCAACCTGTGCAGGCAAAACTATTACTACTCTACTACTAATAATAATAATTTATTGTTTATACCCTGCCCATCTGGCTGGGCTTCCCCAGCCACTCTGGGCAGCTTCCAACAAAATATTAAAATACAGTAATGCATCAAACATTAAAAGCTTCCCTAAACAGGGCTGCCTTCAGATGTCGTCTAAAGGTCTGGTACAGTGGTACCTCTGGATGCGAACGGGATCCGTTCCGGAGCCCCGTTCGCATCCTGAGTAGAATGTAACACGCGACTGCAAGTCTGCGCATGCTTCCGTGCATGTGCATGACATCATTTTGAGCATCTGCGCATGCGCGAGTGGCGAAACACAGAAGTAACGCATTCTGTTACTTCCGGGTCACCGCGGAGCGTAACCTGAAAACGCTCAACTTGAAGCATATTTAACCCGAGGTATGACTGTTGTTGTTCTCTTTGACATCTGGTGGGAGGGAGTTCCACAGGGCGGGCGCCACCACCAAGAAGGCCCTCTGCCTGGTTCCCTATAGCTTGGCTTCTCACAGTGAGGGAACCGCCAGAAGGCCCTCGGCGCTGGATCTCAGTGTCCGGGCAAAAGGATGGGGGTGGAGACGCTCCTTCAGGTATACTGGACTGAGGCCGTTTAGGGCTTTCAAGGTCAGCACCAACACTTTGAATTGTGCTCGGAAACGTACTGGGAGCCAATGCAGGTCTTTCAAGACTGGTGTTATGTGGTCTCGGTGGCCACTCTCAGTAGTAGTATGAATGGTCTCCCTCGGCAGGTGACGGCCTCTCTTTCCTTGGAGGTTTCAAAGCAGAGGTTGGATGGCATTATCTGTCACAGATGCTTTAGTTGAAATTCCTGCATTGCGGGGGGTTGGGCTGGATGACCCTTTAGGGTCCCTTCCAATGCCATCATCATCATCATCATCCTTTTTATTCGACCGTCAGTCAGAAAAAGTACATTTTGCCCTTCCAATGCTACGATTCTGGTATTGTATGAAAAATTATATCTATATATAATAAAGATAAGGCCTGCAAGAACACCTGGGAAAGTTATTTAGGTCACTCTGCCAAGCAGAGGGCAATTTAGGCAGCAATAAAACTCAAGAGAGCTACGGGGAGTCAGCCTGCTCTGCCCCACTTCAGCCTGGGGGCTGCTGCCAAGGCGGCCCCGTTCACCTCCGATCTGCAACCGCCCTCCACATTAACAATCACCGAACCTTGGAGCATGAGAAGGAGGCAGGGAGCAGGGCAGCCAATTAGAGAGGAGCTGAGAGGCCTCCCGTTGCTTCCCTGCACGATGCCCCGTTCTGGGCGCTCAGTGAGACGATGCTGAGAGAGGGAGACAGCCCACTCAGCCCTTTGCAGGCTCATCTTCTTACTTAGGTTTGCATCCCCATCATGAAATGATGCCTAACTATTTTTATAATTTAAAAGTATGGAAAAATTTGGAATGAGTTTCTACAAAATTTAGCAGGTTATTAATATTTACATAGGTACATATTAGGATAATAATAGGGACACAGGGTTAAATCACAGAGCCTAGGACTTGCCGATCAGAAGGTCGGTAGTTTGAATCCCCACGATGGAGTGAGCTCCCATTGTTCGGTCCCAGCTCCTGCCCACCTAGAAGTTCGAAAGCACAAAATACAAGTAGATAAATAGGTACCACTCCGGCGGGAAGGTAAACGGCGTTTCCGTGCGCTGCTCTGGTTCGCCAGAAGTGGCTTAGTCCTGCTGGCCACATGACCCGGAAGCTGTATGCCGGCTCCCTTGGCCAATAAAGCGAGATGAGCGCCACAACCCCAGAGTCAGTCACAACTGGACCTAATGGTCAGGGGTCCCTTTACCTTTACCTAAATTAAAATATATCTAATTGCTGTGGACTTCTCTTTGCTGTATATAAATACAACGCAATTAGAAAATTTATATTAAAAATTTTATATTATAAATAATATTATAAATTCCCCTATACTCCCCACTCCCCTTCACCCATGTATGATATCAGTTTTTTGTTTTTTGTTTAACTTCTTCCGTCTTGTGTTTATCCCGCAGGTAAACTTCTTAAGGGGTTCATAGGAACACTGCAAACTTGACCTGATAGCTAATCGGCAACTGGTTATGGCTCCTGAAGGCCAGGGCGTCAGGAACCACCACCACGGTGAATTTCCTTACCAAAACCCCGCTTTTAACAAAGCTCCCTGTCTGCGGAATTAAACAACGATGGTGCCATTCAGAGTCCGTGCTTCTGAACGTTGTGTTGAATCCTAGAATTGCAGACTTGGGGCCCCAGGGGTCATCTAGTCCAACCCCCTGCAAGGCAGGAATTTCAACTAAAGCATCTGTGACAGATGGCCGTCCAACTTCTGCTTAAAAACCTCCCAGGAAGGAGCGTCCACCACCTTCCATCCCACGATCAAATAGCTCTCACTGTCAGAAAGTTTTTCTTGACGTTGAGTCGGAATCTCCTTTCTCGTCGCTTGAAGCCATGGGTTCGAGTCCTACCCTCCAGAGGAGGAGAAAGCAAGCTTCTCTCTTTACTTGCTTTTTCTTTCTCTATCCCCCTCCCCTTTTTTTGTTCTTTTAAGGTCTTTGTTTGGTTAAAAACAGGGGAGAAAGATATAAAGCTTTGTATTTTCCTCTATAAACCTCAATGATATTTATTTATTTTTAAACCAAGCATGTCTCTTCAAGAATCTCTTTGGGGTGTGTGTGTGGGGGGGTGGCCTTTAAAAACAGAAACCTCTCTGGTCTTACAAAGCCAAGCCCTGCTCTCCCCAGGAAAGGATTTGGAGAGTCACCTGATGGCAGAAGGGACAGACAATGCTTTGCCACACGAGACACGGACAGGAATGAGTCTGTACGTGATTACAGACAGGGAGGGAAATTTCACTGGAGGGGAGGCAAATTGCTTGCACAATCTTACCAGGCCTTGCAGCAGGTCGGAGCTGCTTGGAACTGCTTCGGGTGTCCATGACGAGCTTTTTTTCACTTCCCAAGCTTTTGCTTGTGTGTTGAAACTGGAAGGAGTTGCACGAAGAACAGGGACTCGGGCAGGGGGGCAACAGGGAGGCATTTCCCTGGGAATATGGCTTAGCCCCACCTCCCTGTTGGGACCGGCTGACTCAATCCAAATATGTAGTCTGGTGGGCAAACTATTGTGTGTGCATGCGCGCTGAATCATATAGTGGTAGAGTTGGACGGAACCCTCAGGGTCATCCAGTCCAACCCTCTGCAATGCAGGAAGTGTGTGGGGGGGAATTTAATGAAGTTATAAGCCCCACCTCCCAATCTCCCTGCCCAGTTACCCCACTCCACGTAGCCTCCTAAAGATGCTTGCTAAGAGAGTTACCCCAAAAATGAGCAAGCCAGGATCCCTGCAGTTTAGGCAAGACCAGGGCAGTGACTCGCGCAGAGAAAGACCGGGCTGCCTCATCCGTCCTGCACATCTCTGCATTTAGAGTAGTTTGGAACATTCAATTGTGCCCAGTGCAAAAGCGTGGCAAAACCGGTTCTCCCACTCCGACGAATGATTCCAAGGATGCACACGAGTGCATCGTGCAGGGATGCAACAGGCAAACTCACTTTCCAGAGACAGATAGGTGCTTTGCATACCTATAAGGAGAAGAATCAGGCTATGGATGCACAGGCAGCTTTTGAGCCCAGCTCCTCATTATCGACCCTTGGACTGCTAACTTTCATTTTGTTGCCAGCAGTGGGCTTAACCTCTGAGAATACACAGAGCGCAATACCCTCCAACATTTCTCTGATGATAATAGGGACATCCTGTTTAATAACAATAATAGGGACATGGGTGGCACTGTGGGTTAAACCACAGAGCCTAGGACTTGCCAATCAGAAGGTCGGCGGTTCGAATCCCCGCAATGACGGGGTGAGCTCCCGTTGCTCGGTCCCTGCTCCTGCCAACCTAGCAGTTTGAAAGCACATAAAAGTGGAAGTAGATAAGGAGGTACCACTCCGGCGGGAAGGTAAACGGCGTTTCCATGCGCTGCTCTGGTTCGCCAGAAGCGGCTCAGTCCTGCTGGCCACATGACCCGGAAACTGTACGCCGGCTCCCTTGGCCAGTAAAGCGAGATGAGCGCCACAACCCCAGAGTCAGTCACAACTGGACCAATGGTCAGGGGTCCCTTTACCTTTAATAATAATAATAATTCTCCAGTCACTCTGACAATAAAAACGTAACATAACATTATAAAACTTCCCTTTGCTGGGCTGCCTTCAGAGGACATCTTTGAAAGGGTGTATATTCCTCCAATGAAAATAGGGACGTCCTAAGGAAAATCAGAAACTGGGACGGCTTCTGAAAACCCGGGACTGTCCCTGGGAAATAGGGACACTTGGAGGGTCCCTTCTTGATAGGCGTGGGCCTTTTAAAATGACAACAATGTGAAGTTTAAGGGGAAATAATAGTCTCTGAGCATGCACAGAGTGATGCCCGTTTGCAAAAAGACACTGGTTTTTAGAAGCTGTCTTAAGCGATCATGGAGGAACGGCTGATGGGGATCGACAGAGCCTTTTCTGTGGTGGCTCCTATATGGCAGAGTCCCTCTCCGGAGAGGTTAAACTGGCTCCCTCTTCGCTCTCCTTCCAGTGACAGGCCAAGACCTTGCCTGGAGAGGGCTTTGGACAATGGCGATTACGGGGCTGCTGGGCAGGGCAAACGGGATTTTAATTTCTGGTTTCAAATGCGCTGCGATGCGCTTTACTGTAATTATTGTTCTTCATTAACCTGCCCTTGTCACTTTGCATTTCCGAACGTTGCTTTTCAAACGCTGCAAGCCTCCTCGAATCCCAAGGTGGGGGAGAGAGGGAGGCGTTACAGATGCCGGGAAGGGACCCCAGGGGTCATCTAGACCAACCTGCCGCAATCCAGGAATGCCGTGGGATAAGGATTGGGGTCGCATCTGTCTTTGGCGAACGTGGTAGACGAATCGCGGCGTATTTCGCACCCTCTACACTCCTGGGTTGATTTAGAGGCTGGATTGGGTGATCTGGTCATGCAATAAATTATTATTATTATTATTATTATTATTATTAACAATGGGCATGTGAAATTGCACATACGCATTTGACTGCTTGCACACCCTGTCACAACTGGCAGTGTGGAAAAGTGAAGCCAGGATGGGGTTGGGCAGGGGGACGGATCCTGCAATGTGGGCTCTGGTCTCCAGGAGGGAAAAAAGGGGCTAGTTTTTGCAGAGGTCACCCATAAAAGAAGGAGGTTTGCAGGTTGTGGATTTGTGCATGTTTAGAAATACCCACTGAGAAGATGGTAAAAGTTGGGGGTGAGGAAGGCAGCAGGGAGGGACTAATCCAGGCACCACTTTCCTAGAGGAGACGGCAGGAGCAGAAAACTCTCTGCACATGTTTAGAGGCACGCACTGCCTTCTCTCTCCTGCCGCAGAGGCACTCTGCACATGCCCAGAGGCACTCCCTCCCTAGAGGATACAGTAGAGCAGAAAACACTCTGCACATGTTTAGAGGAGCACTCTGCCTTCTCTCTCCTGCCGCAGAGGCACTCTGCCCATGCCCAGAGGCACCCCTTTCCTAGAGGAGACGGCAGGAGCAGAAAACACTCTGCACATGTTTGGAGGTGCACTCTGACTTCTCTCTCCTGCCGCAGAGGCACTCTGCCCATGCCCAGAGGCAACCCTTTCCTAGAGGAGACGGCAAGAGCAGAAAATACTCTGCACATGTTTAGATGCACACTCTGCCTTCTCTCTCTTGCCGCAGAGGCACTCTGCACATGCCTAGAGACACCCCTTTCCCAGAGGAGACAGCAGGAGCAGAAAACTCTCTGCACATGTTTAGATGTGCACTCTACCTCCTCTCTTCTGCCGCAGAGGCACTCCCTTCCTAGGGGAGACAGCAAGAGCAGAAAACACTCTGCACATGCTTTCAGGTACTCTTTACCCTCCCTCTCCTGCCACAGAGGCACTCTGCCCATGCCCAGAGGCACCCCTTTCCTAGAGGAGACGGCAGGAGCAGAAAACACTCTGCACATGTTTGGAGGTGCACTCTGACTTCTCTCTCCTGCCGCAGAGGCACTCTGCCCATGCCCAGAGGCACCCCTTTCCTAGAGGAGACGGCAGGAGCAGAAAACACTCTGCACATGTTTGGAGGTGCACTCTGACTTCTCTCTCCTGCCGCAGAGGCACTCTGCCCATGCCCAGAGGCACCCCTTTCCTAGAGGAGACGGCAGGAGCAGAAAACACTCTGCACATGTTTAGAGGAGCACTCTGCCTTCTCTCTCCTGCCGCAGAGGCACTCTGCCCATGCCCAGAGGCAACCCTTTCCTAGAGCAGACGGCAAGAGCAGAAAATACTCTGCACATGTTTAGAGGAGCACTCTGCCTTCTCTCTCCTGCCGCAGAGGCACTCTGCCCATGCCCAGAGGCACCCCTTTCCTAGAGGAGACGGCAGGAGCAGAAAACACTCTGCACATGTTTAGAGGAGCACTCTGCCTTCTCTCTCCTGCCGCAGAGGCACTCTGCCCATGCCCAGAGGCAACCCTTTCCTAGAGCAGACGGCAAGAGCAGAAAATACTCTGCACATGTTTAGAGGAGCACTCTGCCTTCTCTCTCCTGCCGCAGAGGCACTCTGCCCATGCCCAGAGGCACCCCTTTCCTAGAGGAGACGGCAGGAGCAGAAAACACTCTGCACATGTTTAGAGGAGCACTCTGCCTTCTCTCTCCTGCCGCAGAGGCACTCTGCCCATGCCCAGAGGCAACCCTTTCCTAGAGCAGACGGCAAGAGCAGAAAATACTCTGCACATGTTTAGAGGAGCACTCTGCCTTCTCTCTCCTGCCGCAGAGGCACTCTGCCCATGCCCAGAGGCACCCCTTTCCTAGAGGAGACGGCAGGAGCAGAAAACACTCTGCACATGTTTGGAGGTGCACTCTGACTTCTCTCTCCTGCCGCAGAGGCACTCTGCCCATGCCCAGAGGCACCCCTTTCCTAGAGGAGACGGCAAGAGCAGAAAATACTCTGCACATGTTTAGAGGAGCACTCTGCCTTCTCTCTCCTGCCGCAGAGGCACTCTGCACATGCCTAGAGACACCCCTTTCCCAGAGGAGACAGCAGGAGCAGAAAACTCTCTGCACATGTTTAGATGTGCACTCTACCTCCTCTCTTCTGCCGCAGAGGCACTCCCTTCCCAGGGGAGATGGCAGGAGCAGAAAACACTCTGCACATGCTTTCAGGTACTCTTTACCCTCCCTCTCCTGCCACAGAGGCACTCTGCCCATGCCCAGAGGCACCCCTTTCCTAGAGGAGACGGCAGGAGCAGAAAACACTCTGCACATGTTTGGAGGTGCACTCTGACTTCTCTCTCCTGCCGCAGAGGCACTCTGCCCATGCCCAGAGGCACCCCTTTCCTAGAGGAGACGGCAGCAGCAGAAAACACTCTGCCCATGTTTAGAGGCACGCACTGCCTTCTCTCTCCTGCCGCAGAGGCACTCTGCCCATGCCCAGAGGCAGCCGGAGCAGCAAACTCTCTGCCTGTCTGCCTCTCGCCGCTCCCCGCTGGCCTCGGCCGGCTGCTGCCCTTCCCTTCCCGGCCCGGCCGGCGGAGGCGGAGGCAGGGGCGGGCCGGTTGGGGCTCAGCTGATGCAAGCGGGGGCCGCCGCCTATATAAGGCTCCGCGCGGCGCCTGCTCGGCACCTCCCTTCCCGAGCCCGGCTGTGCCTTTTCCATCTACAGTGGCGCCAGCACTGCGGAGCCCGAGCCTCGGTAAGGGGGACCGCGGGCCGGGGGGAGGGCTGCCGAGGGCCGGATCAGATCCCCCCCCCGCTTGTCTCCCCCCCCCCCCAATCCCGGGCGCTTTTGCAAAGCCGCGTCCATTGCATTTGCAAAAAGCGCTTTGCAAAAACCAGAGACGGCTGGATCTCCGTAGTTCTGCAATGGAAATGGGGGGGGGGAGGGAGAGAATGGTTGGGGAGGAGATTTCAGATGGGGGTGTGCGAATGCCCCCCCCAGCAAATAAATAAAGCAGGCCGGGAGTATTGCATTCCCCCCCCCTTGTTTGCAAACTCATTGCATGGCGCGCGCCGCTGAATCCGTCTTGTGTGTGTTTTGAAGGGGGGGAGGGGTTTTGCAGTGGGAAAGGAAGGGGGAGGGGCTGGGGAGGCAGCCCTTCACCCCCCCCAATATCCCCCTTTCTCTCTTTTTTTACCGTGTTTTGGTGGCCCCCCCTTATTTTTGCAAATGGGGGTGTGTGTGAAAATCTTATGTTTTTCCTTTTTGCAAACCTGGTAGCATTGAAAAGGGCCGGATTGTGTTGTTGTTGTTGTGTTGCAATCCTGGGGAGGTGTGTTTGCGGGGGGGGGAGGAAGCTTTGCGGGGGCGTATCCGTTTCACGCCCCCCCCCAGTGGTGAGCGATTCTTTTTCTCCTCCCCCCTTTTACCTTCTTCCTGAATGCAATAATAGAAAATGAACTCAACGCGAATGATCACGCCCCCCTCCCTTGCTATCCAGGATGTAGGGTTTTTTTCTTGGGGGGGGGGTGACTTAGGAAATAGTCCACCCCTCCTGGAAAAAGGGGTGTGTATTTTTGCTGTCACCCCCCTCCAATTGCAGATTTTCAGAATAAAGTCCAGAGAGCGTTGGGTTTATTATTATTTTACTGCAAATCTGCGAGTTTCCTTCTCTTAAAGTCTATTCTATCTGCCCCACAAGATCGGCTGCAAAATATTATATATGGTTTTTGTGGGTCGACGGGATGGGGGAGGAAATATTAAAATTTTGTTTTGCTAGGGGGGGATATAACATTCCTCTCCTACCAGTTCTCAGCTGCATCTAACTGCAACCACTGTTTAGATCTATGGGCATGACCACTGATTTCAGTGGGTCTACTTGTGAGTAGGGTTTGAGTTGGCTGCATAATCCCTGCTTTCCAAAAGGGGTGTGTGTGTGTGTGTGTGGTGCCCACCCCCTTTGTACACACCCCCTTTTCCCTTCCTTCCCCGGGGCCTGTACTTCCAACATCTGCCTTCGCTCCAAGAATTTTGTTCCCCCCCTTCCTTTGAAAAAAAAATAAAAATAAAGCAAAACCTCTTTCAAATAATAAACAAGGAATGTTCTTCCTAAGCTTTGCATTGCATCACAAAGGGACGAAAATCTGGTGCAACACAGAGAGAGAGAGTGGGGGGGGGGGGAGATGGAGATATTTTTGTAATAAAGGCCTTGTGTCGAAGAGGTTGGGAACTGAATCTTAAATGCACAAACTATTATTACTGTGATTATGACGATGATTATGATTATTAAATACGAGGATTCCTGTGCAAAAGGGCCTCTGTTGTCAGAGAAAAATACTTGCTCCCCCCCCGAAACCCCCACTTCTTTGTGTGTTTGTTTGCAAAATCTCCGCTTGCAATTTTCTATATTTCGGGACGCACGCTGTTCCTGTGTTGTGTTGTGTTGTGTGTCATTTGCAAACCCTCGTTCTCATGTCTCTATCCTTTTTTCCAGGAGTCTGGTGCTTTGCTTTTAAATTTCCTTTGTCAAAAATGAGATCCCCACCCCCCCAAAAAAAACCCCAACAGCTATTTTATTGTTATGCGCCCAGTGGCTGAATCTTGAACTTTTTTAAAAATTAAAATTTCTCCTCTTTTCTCCCCTTTTACAGGGTCTCCATCGGCAGACCCGGACTAGCTTCACCCCAGTTTTTTTTCCTTCTCCGCCCCCCTTTCCTTTTCTTTACGCCCCCCACTTCATTTGCATCTTCAAAACCTCCAAAATGGTGCAGAAAAAAACAGAACTCAAAGGTTTCCACCGTTCCTTTAAGGTAAGATAGATTAAAACTATTATTATTTAGCGGAAGTCGGATTGCGGAGTTAATGTGTCTGGGTTTTTTAAATGCCTTCTGAAAGTTGCTTCCGTTTTCTGTTTTTCCCTTTAAAAAAAAAAGAGTTGTGTTTTTGCAGTGCAGTCCCAGGCATATATATGTATAAAGAAGCCCCATTGAATTCAATAGGGCTTACTCCCAGGTAAGTGGGCCTAGGCTTGCAATGCCTTTGTTGCTCATTGATAAAAAAATTGTGGAGAGACTTATGTTGGGAATCAAAATATGTGCTGTGAAACCGTTTGCACTGAAACTTTTGCAGCAAGTATATCCATTATAAAAAGGCTTAATTTTTTTTTTAAGGTGCATGCAAGCTTCTGAGCTACACAGGACTCCTAGTCACGAGAGCTGACTCGGGATCCTGTGTGGCACAGGTGGTCTTCCTCAGAGTAGTGGAAAATACTTCCTTAGTAGGCCTAACCCCAAAACTTTTGCTGCTGCAGATATAATAGTAGCATATAATTATAATATAATATAATATAATATAATATAATATAATATAATATAATATAAATGCTGCACACCGCTACGTAGATATGCTGAGGATTGGACCACCTTCTCCCTGCCCTCCGCCCCACCAAAAAGCAAGTTTTTGACCTTGTCCTTCAAATTATAGAGGACCATCAGGACTTGACGGTCTCTGCCCTGAGGAGATTACAATCAAAGGGGGGAAATCAGCATGGGGACGTAGCAGGTGGTTGGAGCCAGAGAGGAATAATAATACCTTTATTGTCAACGTACAACCTGAAATCAACCGACATAATAATGATTAAAAGGAACCCGACATAATAACAAATAATAATAATAATTAATAAGGATTTACGACACCTTGTCGTAGGGTTTGTCTTGGTGGGTGTGCCTGGTCAGAAGCAATGCTTTAGCGTCAAGTTGTGTTGCAGTTTCGGGCGTCTGCATGGAGCGCCGTACATTTTTACTTTTCTGAGTTGTGTGTGAGATTAATTTGCTGCTGGGTCGGCCTCCTAGAGGAGAAGCCTTTGGCGCTTGCAAGCTCTTTTGAAAGAGAGAGCTGGGTGCTTGCATTTAATGAAGGCTTGCTTGCCGTTTCGCTGGCGCCCTGACATGCAATGGTGCTGGGGTTTTTGTGCCTGTTTTGCTGAATGAGCAAAAAGAGGGTTGTGTCAGTTCCTTTGGCCGGAACGTGTGTTTAGGGAGACGGCCAGGGCCCGACTTCTGTGTTGTGCAAGTGCGCCAGGGAATCCTGTCCTTCCAAACAGGTTGCCTGAAATGTTTGGGGAGTGATGCAAGTCGTGCGTAGGCGCCGGCTCAACTTCCGTGATTTATGAGCCAACGGCAGTTCCCCAAAACCCTTTGGCAGGCTGGCTCAGTGGTGACGTGACCTCTCTGCGTCTCTCTGCTCTCCATAGGCAGGTTTCTAGTCCTCATGGAGGCAGTGATATCGCCTGCACGCTTTCTGCAATTCCTGTTGATCCTCAGATGCTCTCTGCTAGTTGCAGCCAGGTTTCTAGTCCTCATGGAGGCCCAGATGTTGTTGCTACAGGGGTGTGCGTTTGTGTAGCAATGGTTGCTTGTGTCCTGCCTCCTCTGAGTAGAACCTGGTTGGATGCCTCCCAGGTTGAATAAAGGAGGCCAAATTGGATAATGCCATACAAGTGTTTTGTTTTTGTAATTTGCACGAAACAGGGTTATGGCTGGTGTGAGTCAGGATCCCGCAATGTGGCTCCAATTGTCTGAACTGCTGAGTGGCAGGTGACCTTTAGCTTGTGAGATGACGGGTTCCTGCCACTCCAAAGGTTCAACACGGGACCCTGCATTGGTTAGAGACTGGTGCTGATATTGCCAAGGTTGTGGGTTCAGTCCCCGTCAGGGACAACTGCAGGGCTGCACTCAAACACCCGGAAAACACTCCCAATATTTTAGCCTTTCTTGAACAGACAAAAGGAGGGAGGAGTCCCGGGGCCAGACAGGTTTCCATGCCTGTCTCTACTGTCTTGTACCCATTTCACAGGCGGGATAGCCGAGTCCCGGTTGGTTGTTTGGCCCGGCAGATTAATTCCTCCCTGCAGGGCTGCCAACCCTGCGCTCAGAGTCATGGGGTTTGTCCCGTGATGTGCCGCCTCCCTCCCTCCCTGTCTGGTTGCCGAGGGCTCTCCCTAATTATGGGATGCCGGCGTCCTGGTTGGCAGAGGCTGGGAGCCACGCGGGAGGGCTGGTCCTCTGCGGCTCGGAGCCAGACCGGTTGGGCAGGTCGGAAGAGAAGCTGGGACTCCCTCTGGGGAAAAGAATCCTAAGAGTTAGAAGCGGTTCCTGAGGGTCATCCAGTCCAACCCCCTGCAATGCAGGAATCTTTTGCCCAATGTGGAGCTCGAACCCGCAACCCTGGGGTTTCATTGCAGTTCAGGCCTGGGCTGAATCTGCCAGGAGAACATTGGAAAGACTGCAGGATGAGACGTGGCCTAGCACCATCCTGTTCTCCCAGTGGCCAAATTACCCCCAAGAACCTAGGGATCCAGATAGACTGCCGCTGGACAGGGAGGTTCCATAGGAACATAAGAAGAGCTTTGCTTCAGGATCCGGCCAGTGACCCACCTAGCCCAGCTTCTGTTCTCACTGCGACTCACCGGATGCCCCCATGGATCTGAGCAAAAGAGCAACTCTCCCCTCCTGCAGAACCGTCTCCTTTTGGAGGTTGTGGCCTCTCCTTCCTTGGAGGTCTTCAAGCCAAGGTTGGGTGGCCATCCGTCCTGGGTGCTTGAGCTGAGATCCCTGCATTGCAGCGGGTTGGGCTGGATGACCTTGAGGGGTCCCCTTCCAACTCGCTGATTCCATGCTTTCCAGCAACTGGTCTTCAGAAGCATTTCTAGCCTTCCTTACTAGTAGCCTTGTCTGCCGTGAAGTTGCCTCATCCTGTTTTTTTAACCCTTCTGGGTTGGTGGGCATGACTGGCTCCTGCAGCAAGGAGTTCCATAGTTTTAACGGTGCACAAGAAGGGCTTTCCTCTGTCCGTCCCGGATCTTCCGACCGTCTAACTTTGTTGGGACATCCGCAAGCGTTTGTGAGAGAGGGAGAAAAGCTTTTCACTCTTTTTTCCATGGCGGACGTAATCCTGCAAACGTATGCTTGCTTCCCTCTTCTCCAAATTAAAAGGCCGAAAGGTTGCACGATTTTTTGCAGCTGGAATAATCCTGCAAACATTGCAGACGAGTAGCCGTGTGGGTCAAGACAACACAGCCATGGGGGGCCTCTGGTTCTCCGGTCATCATGGCTGGGCTCCAGCTCCCAGTCGCCACCATAGCCCAATGGTCAGGGATGATGGGATTTGTAGTTCTGCAAAGAGGCCTGCCTTCTTCAGTCCTTTGCAGGTTTCAGAGTCGGGAGAGTTGAGTTTGTGGCTCAATGGAGATTCGAACCCAGGTCTCGCCTGCTCCAGCTGTGAGATGCCGGTTTTGAAACGGTGCTCAGACTTCCAGAGTGAATCTGTGTCGCGTCAAGGTCGGGCACCGAGGAGTCTGCGACTCCAAACCCTCACTGGCTGATCTCTGGAATATCTCTCGCTCAACTTCAGCCTGCTTCGCAAGGTTGTTAAGATAAAACAGGAAGCTTCCTTGCTGGTCCATGTAGCTCAGTATTAACGGCAACCAGCTGGCAGTGCCTATCCAGGGCTTCCTAGTCAGAGATGTTGAGGATCAAACCTAGGCTTTCTGCGTGCAAATCTTCCCTGCATCGCAGCGGGTTGGGATAGATGACCCCCTGGTGTCCCTCAAAAATCTACGCTTCTATGATAACTATGGGGTGAGAGAAGGAACCCTTTTGTGGGGTCCATCGGCCGCCTCCATCCATGCCTCCAAATCTCCTATGTTCTTAACCCCATCCCCTGCCCTACAGCCAACCTCATGGGGTTTTCCGCCTGCAGATAACAGCTGCTCTTTAGGAATAATCTTATTTTCGTTTCCCTCTCCAGCGCATGCTGAGATCCCGTACTCCATTCCTCCTTATGTAATGCAAAATCTTTTCTTTGCAATTTAGAATGTGGGTGTGTGCCTCAAACGCACGGGGCTCGACATGCCCCCCCCCCCCCGGTTGCGTTTCCTGCCAGTATTTTTCCAAGAGATTTCTTGCAAGACGCCTTTCGGGTTGGCGATGGTCGAAGCCTCCCGGCCACCCTGTGACTTTGCTGCCTAATCTCAAATTAATGCCCTTGCGCTTATTTTTAAACATGCCGGCACACACACACACACACACACACACACACACACACACACACAGCCTGCACAATAGATTCCCTTGCATTTATTGCTTGTCGTGAAAAGCCTGGGTCCTTAAGTCGATTGCTGCGCAACTCTCCAGTTTTAAAAGAGAGCAATGAAGGGACTGTGCGTGCACAGAATGAAGGGTTTGTGTGCGCACACAAGTGTGTTTCACGGGGTGAAAGAAGGAGGCCGCCGAATGGAGGCGTGACAGTTCCTGCAGTCCCCCCCCCCCCTTTTTGCACTCCGCGTTTTGCAAAACTCGCTTGCGGCCGGGTGATGTAACTTCTCCGCGGCTGGGAGGCCCCATGGAGGGATATTTGGCGCAGCGCGGGATGGGTTATGTAAGCGCATCTTGGCCTCCGCAGTCTGTGCGTTTGGTGCGCAAAGGCACAAGGGAGTCTCATACAGGGAATTCGCAGACCCGGGTTTTGCAAAATCCAAAGTGGCAGGAGCAGAGAGGTTGAAAGGGGTCTGTGGGTTTTCCTGTTGTTTTTTCGCATTTTTTGAGGGATGGGTGGAAATTAAGCAGGCACAAAGGGGATCGGGGGTTGGCGCAAGCAGAGCGGAAAATAATAAGTAATAATAATAATAATAATAATTTATACTTCCCCACTCCAGTCTGGCTGGGTTTCCCCAGCCACACTGGGCGGCTCCCGACACATAGAAAAACACAATAAAATGTCAAACATTAATAGCCGCAATCTTTTTTTAAAAAAATGTTTTTATTAACAATTACAACATATCATATTCATTATTTTCTCCCCTTTTCCCCCCACCCCCCTCAAACTCTCCCTCCCCTCCCCCAGAGATTTCTCAGCAAATATTATTCTCTACATCTTGCAAAATTATACAATCCTTACATTATCTGTCTTGCCATGTTATCAATCAATAAATTTGTGTATGTTTATTCAGAACCTGCCAAGGAGTCCAACTCATTTTTTTTAAAAAGTAATTTGCAAAAAGTTCCAATTCTTCTTTAAAGTCACAGTTGTCCTTATCGCGCAGTTTGTATGTCAGTTTAGCCAATTCTGCGTAGTTCATCAATTTCTCTTGCCGCTGTTCTTTATTAATAGCCGCAATCTAATAATAAAAAGTCACAATGTGCCCAGCCTCATGCATTGAGAATGGATTAAAGGGGTGTGGGAGAAGGCTGGCTTTCAAAAGAGGGTCTGGAGGTGAAGGCTGCGGATAGAATCATAGAATCGTGAGCTGGAAGGGAACCCCAGGGGTCATCCAGCCCAACCCGCTGCAATGCAGGAATCTCAGCTGAAGCATCCATGACAGGTGGCCGTCATACCTTTGCTTCAAAAGCCTGCAAGGAAGCAGAATCTGCAACCTGCCGAACGACTCTTACTGTCAGAAAGTTCTTCCTGAGGTTGAGTTGGAATCTCGTTTCTGGTCACGGGTTCGAGTCTTACCGTCCGGAGCAGGAGGAAACTAGCTTGTTCTCTGCTAAGGACCAATGCAACAGAGGGCTGTGTTTGTGTTCAGAGAGCTTGAACAAAACATTTCTCTCTCTACTGACGCGGGTGGCGCTGTGGGTTAAACCACAGAGCCTAGGACTTGCCGATCAGAAGGTCGGCAGTTCGAATCCCCGCGACGGGGTGAGCTCCCGTTGCTCGGTCCCTGCTCCTGCCAACCTAGCAGTTCGAAAGCACGTCAAAGTGCAAGTAGATAAATAGGTACCGCTCCAGCGGGAAGGTAAACGGCGTTTTCGTGCGCTGCTCTGGTTCGCCAGAAGCGGCTTTGTCATGCTGGCCACATGACCCAGAAGCTGTCTACGGACAAATGCCGGCTCCCTCGGCCTATAGAGTGAGATGAGCGCACAAACCCCGAGTCGGTCACGACTGGACCTAATGGTCAGGGGTACCTATACCTACTGTGGGAAGCGCCTGCCTCCTTCACCTGAGTAGATTTCATAATAATCGGGAGGACAGCCTGTCTATCCAGGCTGCAGGTTCAAAAGGCGCCGCTTGTGATAAGGCTGCTGCTCCCTCCCTTTTTTTGGCCTGGAATGAGATGGGGGTGGATTTGGTTTGCGGTCAGGGGGTGCTAATAATGGGGTTTACGATGGGAGCGGGGGGCTTAATCCTCGGAGGCTAGTTCCCCCCCAGGGGGAAGAGTTGCTTGAGCACGTGCAGAGAGCACTCAAGGAGCAGGCTTGGAAACTCAGATATGGAAGCCAGGCGCCAAATCTTAAACTAGGGTTTCCTTTTGGGTGAAAGGAATTCCAAGTTGCCTTGTTGGGGCCAGAGGACTCAGAAAATGCGCCTGACTCGGATTTTCAAACGCTGGTTTTGCTACTGGCGCTGGTCCGGCTGCGACGACGTGATATTTGGGCGCCATTTGGAAACCTCTGCTTTAAGAATTTAAGAGATTCTTAGAAGAGTGGAGTAAATGCTTGAACTATTTGAAAAGCAATTGTAATAAACAGATTACGCTGGTAGGACTGCAAGAAGTTCTGTAAGGAGGATTATGTGAAATATTGCAAAGAAGACTATGAAGAGAATTCTTAGTTAATGATGATTAAAAGTAACAGAGAAATTAAGAAATGCAGAACAAGTGATAAAGGACGGGAAATCTTCAGAGGTTGTTGATGGAAGTCTAAAATATTGTATAAGATAAGAATTTGTGTTAAATGACAGTTGGAAATGATATGTTAAAAAATTAATAAAAATGTATATAAAATAAAAGCTGTAGTCCACACTCAATGCTGTTTCCATTTCCACTGTGCGTGTTTCTCCGCCTTGCATATGGGGACAAGTGAATTGTCGTAAGAGCAAGCTGCGGTCAAGCAATGTAGCTGAGATCGTTGAATTGTTGCGTTGGAAGGGACCCCAGCGGTCATCTAGTCCAACCCCCCCCCCGGCGAATAGACATTCTGCTGCTGTGACCACAACCTAGGTTTAAGGTGCCAAGCTTAGATAGCTGAGTTTCAAACACGTGGGGGCCTCCTACAAAGAGATGTTAAGGATTGAGGGCTGACTAGATGACTCTTGGGGTCCCTTCCAGCCGTTCCCTGATTCTGCGACAGGCGCTGTACCCTGAGCTGCTCCTCTTCTACCTTCAAGGTACTGAATATAGAATGTGGACTTGAGGAACCTGGATGAGAACTCTGTTGGTTAGAGCGTGGTGCTTGATAATAATGCCAAGGTTGCAGGTTCGATTGCCGTGCAGCGGGTCAGACTAGATGATCCTCAGGGTGCCTTCCAACTCTTAGTATTCTACGGTTCTATTCCTTAATATAAATGCTGGGGGTGTATTCAAAGTCCATTTGCTACCCCCACACCACCCCTGTGGCGCAGCCCAGAAAGGAATCTGCCACATGCTTTTTTATAATAATAATAATAATAATAATAATAATAATAATAAATTAATTGATACCCCGCCCATCTGGCTGGGTTTCCCCTGCCACTCTGGGCGGCTTCCAACAAAGTATTAAAATGGTCTGTTAAACATTAAAAGCTTCCCTAAACAGGGCTGCCTTCAGATATCTTCTAAAAGTCTGGTAGTTGTTGTTCTCTTTGAAATCTGGTGGGAGGGAGTTCCACAGGGCGGGTGCCACCACCGAGAAGGCCCTCTGCCTGGTTTCCTGTAGCTTTGCTTCTCGCAGGGAGTGAACCGCCAGAAGGCCCTTGGCGCTGGACCTCAGTGTGTGGGCAGAACGATGGGGGTGGAGACGCTCCTTCCGATATATAAATGCGCAGCTCAGGTCCAGGAGAGGCTTAGTGTGAATCTCAGGTCTAGCAGACGCCTCCTGTGTTTTCTGCTTCGGAGCACCTGGTGTCTCTGCAAGCTTCTCGCCTCGCCCTGCCCTGCTGTTCCCAAACAAGCTGTCTCCTCCCTGCTCATTATGGGCTGGATCCCCAGCCACAGCCGGTGGGGCAGCGTTCCGGCCGGGTCTGGTTAGGCTACCCTGCGGTTCTCCTCCCCGTTGGCCTCCTTTTGCGGCCTCCACCAGTCACACCTGTCCACGGAGACTGTGTACTGGGGAAGAGTCAGGTTCCTGGTTTTGTTCTCCCTTGCCAGGGTGTCGCGCAGCAGGGAAGGAACCGGTTCGAGCGCTTTCAAGGGAGTCGGCTCCTGCAAAGCTGCAATTGCAGGTTGCTAAGTTTCTAGTCCACAAGAAAAGTTCAAATTACTTTTTATTTTTTGAATCGACCAGTTCCGTCCGGGTTGAACGACACACAGAGCTGCCTCTGGAAAAGCAAAACCAGCCCCTAAGTGGCAAAGTATTTTTTCAAAATGTACAAAATTTGGGCTGGCTGGCTGCGCCCATTAAATACCGTTGACCTAAAGGGAGCAGGCAGAAGAACATCTCTGAAGGTTTTCTGCGCTTGGGTGGCTGGCCAGAAAAAGTTGGCAGCGATAGCGGCTGCCGTTTAAGAAGCTGGCAGCTCAGGTCTAGCAGAGGCCAAATGTGCCACTCAGGTCTAGCAAATGCTTTTTACTGAATATGCACCTCAGGTCTAGGAGAGGCTAAGTGTGTAGCTCAGGTCTAGCAGACCCCTAGTATCCCCCGGAAGCTTCTTACCAGCATTCCCCCCCTTTAATTCTGGCTTGGATGTGACTTTCTCTCCCTCTACTCCCAGGGCCAGAACCCGTTTGACATCGAATTCTCCCAGTCCACTCACCTGGATTCTGTCTTCAACTTCGAATGCCCCTCTCGGCCCGGTGAGCACCGCCGTTTTAATTCCGTTTTGCTTTCTGAAAGGGGTTAGGAGGAAGAAAAGCAGTTCCTGAACTGGGAATTGTCCTAGGTTTACACCTCTTGAGATTCAGCCAATTTGATGGAGGGTACCTCTATTCTGGGTGGCGCTGTGGGTTAAACCACAGAGCCTAGGACTTGCCGATCAGAAGGTCGACGGTTCGAATCCCTGCGACGGGGTGAGCTCCTGTTTGCTCGGTCCCTGCTCCTGCCAACCTAGCAGTTTGAAAGCATGTCAAGTGCAAGTAGATAAATAGGTACGGCTCCGGCGGGAAGGTAAACGGCGTTTCCGTGCGCTGCTCTGGTTCGCCAGAAGTGGCTTAGTCATGCTGGCTACATGACCCGGAAGCTGTATGCCGGCTCCCTCGGCCAGTAAAGCGAGATGAGTGCTGCAACCCCAGAGTCGGCCACGACTGGACCTAATGGTCAGGGGTCCCTTTACCTTTTTACCTCTATTCCAGGGATTGTGAACTGCAGGGGAGAGGAGTGCGGCCCCCGAGACCTCTCCTTCTGGCCCTCATAACTCTCCCATTTATTGGGTTCAGAATGCCACCTTTTTTCCTCTAAGCTGGTGTTCATGGTTTCCTCCCCATCCTGTGAGGTGGGTTCAGTTAAGAAGCGGTGGCTGGCTTTGTGAACAGGTGTCGGGATTTGAACCCTGGTCTTGACCCAGGGTCTCCCAAACTTGGGATTCTAGCTGTTTTTGGACTACAGTGCCCATCATGCCCAGCTAGCAGGACCCGTGGTCGGGGGTGATAGGAATTGTAGTCTCAAAACAGCCAGGGACCCAAGTTTGGCAAGTTGCTCTAACCACTGCGCAGCACTGCCCTACTGTACAAAAGTGAAGCTTTTATTAATAGCCCCGCCCACATTTGCCCCTTAGCCCCGCCCACAGCTGTCATGTGGAACGGCTTCCCCACCCTGGTCTTAATTCCTGTAATGGAGCCTCCCTTTTCAAAGAGAGTCTACCTTGAAATTATAAGCCGCTGGCTGTTTCATGCAAAATGCAAAGTTTAAGGGCGACCTCAGAACCCAGCATGCCTCTGGTTTTAGGGATTGTTGCTTCGTGCCTGGTCCTGGGTTCAAATGCTACCTTTAACTGTGATTCTCCTCCCCACCCTCAAATCTTGTGGAACAGACATGCCTTCGAGTCAGCCCATCGACATCCCCAACGCGAAGAAACGGAACAAAAAGAAAAAACGCTGTCGGGCCACGGATAGCTTTTCCGGAAGGTTTGAAGGTGAGCGGCTCAAGTTGCTGGTCCTCAGCGTTTATTCTCGAAATCGTCACCTCCCACCTTCCCCTTGCAGCAAAACGTTTTCCGCTCAGTCCTTGTGGCCTCGTGAGAGGGGCTGTGTCCGCAAGAAGCCTGCAGCAGCAAGAGGGTTTCAGGAGAGATGTGTGTTTATTTATCCAAATTTGCAAACTTTGAAAAAGTAAATAAAGCCCACCCTGCAATCTGTACAGACCAGGAAACGATACAAATGCACAAAATCTGCTCCAAAGGCTGGGGAAGGAAGTGGTGCTTTTTCAAAGGAGATGGATTAGACCAGGAGAAGTTTGTTCTCATGCAATTGTTGGACTACAACTCCCATCCTCTCAAACTAGCAGGGCTGGCAGTCAGGGATTATGGGGATTGTAGTCGAAAAACAGCTGGAGACCCATATTTGGGAAACCCTGGATTAGACGCTTGCATTTAGGGAAAGGTTGGTGTAGACTGCACTGAGTTGGATGAGACCCAAAGGTGTGACGCTGTTTGAAGGAGATCTTCCTTTTTAAACCAGCCTGTTCGTTCAGAATCATGAGGACCAGCCCCTTGTTTTATTTTTGCAGGAACGGTGAGAGGCAATGAGGACTAGAACTTTAAACCTGCAGGGACTGCAGCTACTGGCTATTTTACTATTAGGCGGTCTGTCAGTATGCTTTTTTTGTTCTTGTTGTTGATGTTCTGTAATGTGTTTTGAATGATATAGGGAGGCATGTAAATTGAAATAACAGCAACAACAAAAACAATGATGATGATGATCTGTAATTTGAGGGACAGCAGGGAGAGGCGTCTGCAAAATTCAGGCAAAGGTGGACGATGTCAAATCAACAAAGCCATCAGTTAAAATAAGATGATCTGGTGCTTGGGGTTTTTTTTTGGTTTTTTTTTTGAAGAATGGAAGCCTTTGCCGGATTATTTGGAGAAATATGGCAGCACGAAGAATCCGTGATCAGGATTCAAACTCTGAGCAGCAGAAAGAACGAACGATGATTGTGCTACGGCTGTGTTAAAAAAGAGGGGAGACAGGCAAAGGGAGCGAGGAGATCAGAAAAACATCACGGAAAACGAGATGGGAAGTTGGCGATATAAAAAGAACATTTTAAAAATATATATTGGACTTTTATTTGGAATTTTTGGAATATAAACACAGTTTTTGGAAGAAAGTTCAGGCAACGACGCAGGGAATAGCACTTTGATTCCCCCCCCATAATTCTCTTCTTTCCTTGTCTCTCTCCCCCCCCCCCCCGTACCCTGCAAACCTTCAGACGTTTACCAACTCCAGGAAGAGGTCCTCGGGGAAGGGGCTCATGCAAAAGTCCAGGCTTGTGTTAACCTCATTACCAACAAAGAGTATGCAGTGAAGGTAAGGGAGCTTGGGGACTTTGGAGTTTGAGCCCCGGGTCGGGCAAGAGATTTCTGCATGGCAGCGGGTTGGGATGGATGACCCTCGGGGTCCCCGCCAGCTCCACAAATCTGTGATTCTCACGGAGGCCGGCCGGATGCCCTGGTGAGAAGCCTGCAAGTGGGATTCTCTCCCCTCCTGCAACTGCATTGCGGTTTGGGTGTGAGATGGTTGTGTTGCGCTTTTACTGTTGCCTGTTATGGCTGCCTCTGACCGCAGAGGCAGAGTGTAGCCATTGTGGCTGCCGGCCAGTGATGACTCAATCCTCCAAACCCTCTTTTGAAGCCATCCACAATCGTGGCCCTGGCCGTCTCCTGTGGCAGGGAGTTCCACAGGCCCTGCGTGAAGGTCTTTCCTGGGCCAAAATTGGTGTGTGTGTGTGTGTGTGTGTGTGTGTGTGTGTCAGGAATTTCCAGCATAAAATGTCTTCGGTAGTGTTTTCCTGGTTGGTGTGGTTAGCCGGGATTTGGAGGGGGAGAGAGAGAGAGAGAGAGAATTAAAGAAACGCTTCACGGGTAGGTCTTTGTGCTATTGGAATAGGAGCACGGACAATTGGGGTTTAGGTGCTTTCCTCCACATGTGGTGGGAGTGTCCCAAAATTCAACTATTCTGGACAACAACCATACGAGAAATAAGTAAAATAACCAAGCAAGTATTAGAAACCACCCCAGAATTGGCCTTACTAAACACCTTCCAAGACAACAATGCCCATTTACACCACAAAGAACTCATAACCCACCTACTTTCAGCAGCCAGAAAGACCATAACCAGACACTGGAGAGACCTGTCAGGAGGAAGCATGGACCAATGGTACCAAATAGTATGGGAAACAGCCCTACTAGAAAAATTAACCAATAAACTGAAACTGACACGGGGACAAACAGAAGAAGACGCTCCCCTTTATCACACACACAGCCCAACAAGACAACGACAATAATCCACCAACAGCATACAAATCAATATGGCTAACCTGATCCAAAACACCCACCCACCCCACTCACACATGAAAACAAAGACCACCACAGCCAATCACAAGTGAACAGCCACACCCTGGGCCAGGCACCCCCAAACTTGGCCCTCCAGCTGTTTTGGGACTACAGTTCCCATCATCCCTGACTACTGGTCCTGTTAGCTAGGGATGATGGGAGTTGTAGTCCCAAAACATCTGGAGGGCTGAGTTTGGGGGTGCCTGCCCTTAGGCCAACGCCAACCTCTCTCACCACCAAAGGAGCACAAGCAAACAGCAGAGAACCTGCACGAGCAACGCTGACGCCAAACCCTACAATATATTAAGTAAAATAGAAACATCGTCCCCCGACACCCCGCCTTTCCCCCTTTTCTTCCTAATGTCTCAACAAATGAAACTGATTTGTAAAAATGTTACATGGAGAGGAAAAAAATACGAGAGAGAGGCATTGCAGACACTTTTGTAAATCAAGAAAATATTTAATAAAAATACATTTAAAAAAAAAACCCAACTCGGGCGCCTTCCCAGCTCTTAGCATTCGGCTTTAAGGAACGCCCCCGGATTTGAGTCTTGTGAGACAGGAAGGAAAGCTTTTTTTTTTTTTTAGGGAAGCTTTTAATGTTTGATGTATTACAGTATTTTAATATTTTTTTGGAAGCCGCCCAGAGTGGCTGGGGAATAAATAATAAATTATTATTATTTTTCTCCATCAGCTGGTGCCGTGTCTGCCACCCGTTGCAATCGCTTCCTTATTTTCCTCTGCGGACCCCTGCCTCTTTTTTCACCACCCACCCCAAAGAAGAAATTCCTCTCTGCACGAGGCTGTTTTTTTCAGTGCATGGGAGATGCAGAGTGAGGGAGGGCGGGCGGTGGTGGCAAAACTGGCTTTTTTTTGTGGAGGCAGAAGTTGGGGAGGGCCGAGGTGGTGACCTGCCTGTGCCGGAGGGGAGGAGAACAGCTGCTGTTCTGGCGCTGGCACCCCCCCCTTCCCTTTCATGCGAGGGAGAGGAACAAGCAGGCCTTTTCATCGGGCTTTGGCTGCAAAGCAGCATCTTGGGGCGAGGAGAAAAGTTTAGAGCTCCGTAAATAATCCGATTCTCGCTCCTTATGACTGGGGGGGTTTGGGCTGCGGCAGTGATGGCACCTCCCAAAAGGAAGCCCCTCGCCCCTTTCCGGAGCCAGATTTTGGGTGCAGATGGGGATATTATAATAATAATTCAATTTGATTCCCTCCCCCTCTTTCTTTTTTTCCTTTCTCCTCCTGTGATGAGGCTGTATTTTAATGTTTTGATGTTGTATTTTAATCTTGTTTTTAAGTTGTAGTCATTCAACTTGTTTTTATTATTGGTTGTTAGCCACCCTGAGCCCGGCCTTGGCTGGGGAGGGCAGGGTATAAATACAATTTAATAATAATAATAATAATAATAATAATAATAATAATAATGTATTACAGTAGTACCTCATTGTGAGTCTGCCCTGTTTAGTGTCCATTTCATGGAATGTCCACAGCAAACCCGGAAGTACCGGAATGGGTTACTTCCGGGTTTGCTGCTCGCACACGCCCGCTAAATCATGCTTCATGCATGTGCAGAAGCGCAAAACTGCTCACGGGCATGCGCAGAGCGGCGCTTTGTCGAGCGTCTGGGGCTCCGGAACGGATCCAGGAATCAAAACAAGGTACCACTGTATTTATAGCCTGCCCATCTGGCTGAGTTTCCCCAGCCAATCTGGGCGGCTTCCAACAAAATATTAAAATACCGTAATACATCAAACATTAAAAGCTTCCCTAAACAGGGCTGCCTTCAGATGTCTCCTAAAAGTCTGGTGGTTGTTTCTGCCTTTGACATCTGGTGGGAGGGCGTTCCACAGGGCAGGTGCCACCACCGAGAAGGCCCTCTGCCTGGTTCCCTGTAACTTGGCTTCTCGCAGTGAGGGAACTGCCAGAAGGCCCTTGGCGCTGGACCTCAGCGTCCGGGCTGAACGATGGGGGTGGAGACGCTCCTTCAGGTATACTGGGCTGAGGCCGTTTAGGGCTTTAAAGGTCAGCACCAACACCAATATAAAATGAACGTATTCCCTGTTTCGTCTTAAGAACTTTGGGTCGAGTGAAAAGTAAAACGGGAGTTTTTCATTTTACGATTTTTATTGTTATTTTGCGTTGCGGACAGTTAGTCGACGTTTCCCAAACTTAGGTCTCCAGCTGTTTTGGGACTACGATTCCCATCATCCCTGACTGCTGGTCCTGCTAGCTAGGGAGGGTGGGAGTTGTAGTGCAAAAACAGCTCCAGGCGTGATCTTCTGAAATATTGTACTAGATTACTCTTTGCGTCCCATCGAACTCTGATTTTAGAAGGGGAGAGAGAAGCAAAATTTGGGGGGGGGGTATGTGCATGGGGGGGCAATGCTCCTCTCACAAAACAGCCGCCACCCCCAAGTGCATTCATAGTTGGGACCCCTGAGGGTCATCCAGTCCAACCCCCTGCAATGCAGGGATCTCAGTTCAAGAACTCCTGGCAGATGGCCAGCCAACCTCTGCTTAAAAACTTCCAAGGAAGGAGAGTCCGCCACCTTCCACCCATTGTCGAACAGCTCTTACTGTCGGAAAGTTTTCCTGATGTTCAGTCGGAATCTCCTTTCTTGTAGCTTGAAGCCACGGGTTCGAGTCCCGCCCTCCAGAACAGGAGAAAACAAATTGTGTATGTGTGTACACGCACAGATATAGCAATAGACAATACATTTATTTTCTCGCCTTAGGAACATTTTCTCGCCTTCTGTAACGACAGATGAAAATTAAAAGACGGGAAACTAAATGCCCCCCCAGGTGAAATAACAAAGCCCAGTTCAAGAAAGAAAGAAAGAAAGAAAGAAAGAGAAAGAAAGAAAGTCTTTGCATTAAGAGAGAATATTGGTGTTACTGGATTTTCAAGTGTCATTTCCCAGGCTTGTCTCAAAAATGATGGCTTCACTCTACATATGTAATGAAGAAATTTCAAATTATATGTAAAATGTCTGGAAGCTCTAGTCCTCGTTAAAATCTCAAAAGATGCTCAATTTTCTCCATTATCACTGTATTCCAGAGTGGTGGGACCGAGTGCCCGGTGCAAGATTTTGGGCTGTTTTCTATGGAGTTGCAATTCCTATTTGAGCTGCTTAGATTTTAAGGACATTTTCTTTATCTGTGATTGTAGGCGTGAAAAGCAAAATAGGGGTGTTTTTTTGAGGCTGGAGCAAAACAAGGAAGTCCCTGGATGAGCCCAAGAATGTCTTCGTAAAATGCTTTTTTGAAAAGGAAACAGCTGCAAAGGGAACAGCTGTGTTTTGCAAAAAATAAAAAAATTAAGGAAGTGGTGATTGGGGGCTGGTGTGTTTATGGTGCCTAACTGGGAGCAATTCCATTGCTGCGGAAAATCTTCTGTTGGTTCGTGGTATGACCTTAGCTTGAGAGAGGCTGAACTTGAAATCCCTGCACGTAGAAACAAAGCCTCTCAGGGTCAACATTTCTTCTTGATGTGTTTGCTTTCTAGTTGTGGAGAAACTTGCTTTTTTGGGTGTTTGGGGGAGCATTCGTGTGCAAGCAGATGAATCGTGACGCCGTTTTTAAAAGCTGTTCTCCAGCAAGATGCTTGGGGGAACTCGCGCACGAGAACGGTCTTCTGTGCCAAACGGCACCCTTGCAGCTAGAGAGCTAGCCTTTCAAGGTGGGCGGGGAGTTGCAACAGGACAAGGGTGGCCATGAATGATGCCTGTTATGCACACAGACTCCCGCAGAGACGAGGGAACGGCTTGAACTCGTGTTAAAAGGGTGCAAAACTCTTTGATTGCACCCAACTCGCCGCTTTCAAATCCCTGACGCGACTCTGCGCTGACGTTCGCTCCTTTGTGTGTGTTTCTCTTTAAAGATTATCGAAAAGCGTCTCGGACACATCCGGAGCAGGGTCTTCCGGGAAGTCGAGATGCTGTATCAGTGCCAAGGACATAGGTATTTTTAATTTTATTTTTTGGTGGCTTAAGCTGTAGGGTTTTTTAAGGGGTACCTTGGACTGGCAGTGCCCATAATAGTTGCTCAGATAAACCTGAGGTTCTGCCAGCACCTGGTTCGCCCCCGTGAAACCTCCATGCTCAAGAGCAGTCTATCTGCAGCCTTGCTTTTGCAGGCTTCCTGGAGACGCATCCCATTTGGGGGAAGAAAATGTGGGGAGGGGGTGTGTGGACCTTTCTTGGACTGACCTGGCAAGGCTGTGCAGTGGGGGAGAAAGAGAGACGTCCTCATTCTAGGAGAAAACCATGCAAAGTGGAGATTTCCCCCCCATTTTTAAATGTCCTCCCTGTCTTGCTCGCGGCAGGAACATCTTGGAGCTGATTGAGTTCTTTGAAGAGGAAGACCGGTTCTATCTTGTGTTCGAGAAGATGCGAGGAGGCAAGTAGCGACTCTCGTGCCTGGCATGTTGCTGGTCGGGAACGTTTGGCCCGCGGTCCTAACCTGGCTAGCTTGTTTTGGCCCTTCTGGTAGTTTTGGCTGAGCCGTGCCCGCCTGTCCTGGGCGTTGGTCACCCAGGTGATCGGCTCCACCTGCCTGTCCAACTTTGCTTCCAGGGGGGTGAGGAAAGGGATCCCAACTCGCAGGCTGGATTAAATTATTGAACTGGAACCTGTGAAAAGATTTTATTCTCGGGCCAAGGATGGCTGCTTGTCCTCTGGAAAAGCCATCCCTGCATTTCTGCAGGAGTTGTTGCTATCATCATTTATCAAATCTCTATACTTCCCTTCATCCGGAAAATTATGAGATGAAAAACACAAAATGCATAATAAAAACGAAAGGCAAACCAATAACCTACCCCTGCAAAGGGCATCAGGTTGAAGAGGAATGTTTTTGCCAGGCACCTAAAGGTGTATAATGAAGGCACCAGGCAGGCCTCCCTGGGGAGAGCATTCCACAAACAGGGAGCCACCACAGAAAAGGCCCTGTACTTGTGTTGCCACTCTTGGGATCTCTTGAGGTGAAGGCACACAAAGAAGGGCCTTGGAGGATGATCTCAGGGTCCGGGCAGGTTCATATGGGGAGAGGCCAGTCCTTAAGGGATTGCGGTCCTGAGCCGTTTAAGGCTTTATAGGTCAAAACCAGCAATATCTGCCTCTCCCGGAGTTGGCAGCCCTGCGTGGGGAGCGAATTCCCTGCAGATTTACCTGCCGTAGTTGCAAAGAATGGAGCTGCTTCTCAGACACTACTCAGCTAAATTAACGGATGGTTAATGCAGCCGTTCTACTGCTGAGCAACAGCCTTCCTCCTAAAAAGTTATGTTTCTAGCCCTCTTCGTTCCAAATTGAGAACTGATTCGAGTCAGACCACCAAGTTCGGCATTGTCTGCTGCGCTGATTGTTCCCCAGGCCTGCAAACTTTTATTTTTTGCTGCCTGAGATCGCTAATATTGCTCTGTGCCCTCTTTTCTCTCCCTGCTCCGATCTTTTCCAGGTTCCATCCTGACTCACATCCATCGGCGCCGCCATTTCAACGAGCTGGAGGCTAGTATGGTTGTGAACGACATCGCCAGCGCCCTCAATTTCTTGCACAACAAAGGTCAGCAAATCCTTTGCGAGTCTGCAAATACCACGGGGCTTGTTGGGTCTTATCACTGTTATTTTGTCTGGCAACCCGGAGGGAAAGTTTGGAAGAGGGCAGTCTGAACTCTCAAAGGGACTCCCCCTAGGAGGAAAGTTTGCAGCGTTTGGAACCTTTCAGTTTAGAGAAAAGGCGAGCGAGAAAAGAGTCGACACGGGAGAAGTTTTATGAAATCATGGAGGAAGCAGAAAGGAGTTTTTTCCTTCCTCCTAACAACTGGAAATTGTGGAAGTGTGATTCTGGGGAAATAGCTATAACAGACTGAAAACGATGTTTAGATTTTCATTTGGAAAAACAGAATCCTTTCTCCTAGGTATCATGTTAGAGGAAATAAAAAGAACGGTCAGACCAATATTTTATGTATGCAACGACTGCGGCAGGGTTATTGATTGCCAAAAATTGGAAAAGCAGCAGCGTCCCAACTAAAACAGACTGGTTATCTAAAATGATGGAATACCTCCATACTGCCAAACTAACAGGGAGGATAAGAGGAGATAGGGTACAAGTGAATAAGGAGTGAGTGAATTAAGGAATACATCAAAATTTATGTGGGAAAAGTAGAATTTCTGACAGATACTGAGTGAATCCAGAAAATGATTAGAGTGAAAGGAGAGTAAAGTTAAGATAAAAGAAGAGATTAAAGAAATAATGAAATGTGTTTAAGCTAGTTGGAAAAATAAAGTAGCGTAACGAGAACGATTGGAAGTCAAGTCACTTGGTGGGTGTCCGTGTGGGGCAGGTGTGTAGGTTTGTTGATATGTACAGTATAGGTAGGTATTATATAGAGTAATGTAGGTATGTTTTATGCTATGAAAATTAGGTAGCGTGTTGTGTACGTGTATTGTGTAAATGTATATGTATGTGTTTTATATGTCAATGAAATAAAATAAAAGGAAATTGTGGAAGTGTGGTGAAGGCAGAAAGGCAGGGCTTCTTCAGTGTTGAAAACTGTGGAGCCCCCTTCCTTCAGGAGACCAGGATCTTCAAATGGGACAGTTGGAAGCGACCCCGAGAGTCATCTAGTCCAACCCTCCCCTGCCATGCAACCCAGTGTTAGAAGAGGAGAGATATAGGCCAGGAACCCGGGTTGCAGCTGCCCAAACGGAATGCCTCACGGCCATTTTTCAAGACTGTAACACTTCGGTTTTTGAAATTCCTCTGATTGTGCAGATAAAATATAACGAATAGGATTTTGCAGGATGGGGGATTGGTGTGTGAAAAGGTCCAGATCCGAGGATCCCCAGGCATGCACTTCCAGGTGATGGAGACGTCAGACGCCATCCTGGTTCCCAGGAATCTTCACTTGGTCGCAAGCGGCCGCTGGCCAATTGCAAAATGCTTCTGGCGCCTTTAGAACTCTGCATCTGAAGGGAGGGTGTTCCACAGGGTGGGAGCTGGTTTTCTTAGGGACTAGTGCCTTTGCGTTCTCCTTCTCCAGTCCAGTTGCTGCTTTCATTTCCTCGCTGTGCGAAAAAGGTTTCTTTGATCTTGCAAGAAGTTTAGCCTCTGTGCTTTTGTTTGCTGATGCAATCTCTCTCTTTCCTTTTCAGGAATAGCACATAGAGATTTAAAACCAGAAAATATCCTTTGTGAAAGCTCCAATCAGGTAAGGAGTGGCTTCAAACACATTCGCAGGGTGCTCCCTCTTGTCTTGTCTAAAGAGAAAGTTGCCATTTGGTGTGCGATCTGTGGAACTGCCGTCTGCAGGGTGTTGCAATAAACATGCAGCTGCCCTTTGCAATTTGCTCTTCTCCAGATTTTGCAATGTGTTCCTCCAACGAAACAAAAGACTCTTAATCTCAGGGTTCTGGGTTTGAGCTACATATTGGGCAAAAGATTCCTGCATTGCAGTGGGTTGGACTAGATGACCCCCGTGGTCCCTTCCAACTTTACCATTCTAGGATATTAGATGCAAAAATGGCTCTGTGAATAATGTCCAATAATAATGCCCAACAACAACAACAACTTATTATTTGTACCCTGCCCATCTGGCTGGGTATCCCTAACCACTCTGGGCAGCTTCCAACAAAAATTAAAAATACATTAAAATAATGCTTTGAATTGGAGAAAACCCCTTGCAGAATTGTGCGTATTAGTTAAAAAGGTGAGTTAAGATAAATGCATATGAAAACATGCAGGAATTTTTAATGTGGACTTCGAAATTTTTCACAGTGATGTGGAAAGCAAAGGGGGGGGGAATGAACTGAATTTGAGCTGCTTGGGGAGGGAGAAATGAGAAACTGAAATTCATAGGTTTGTCTGATTAATTCTTTCTGGAGCTATGGATTTTTTTAAAAAAAACAACTGGCAAATTCTTTTTCTTTTCTGCAATGCAGGTTTCGCCCGTGAAAATCTGCGATTTCGATCTAGGAAGCGGGATCAAGCTGAACGGCGATTGCTCACCCATCTCCACTCCAGAGTTGCTCACCCCGGTAAGTTCCCCCAAGCGTGGAAAAACCCAATTTATATAAAACACTTTAAAAGTGGTGCTTGGAAGGAGAATCTGAACTGGGGCTCAACCAACAAAAGTGGCAGCCAGCAGGTTTTGAATGAGGAGGAAGGCTTTTTTTATATATATAATTGATGGAATTCAAAGGGGTGAGATGTGCTGAAGTTTAGCAGGCTTTAAAAATGGAAAATCCTCCAGGAATTTCAGCGTCTGTTCACTGTGATGGCTCAGATGGAAGCCTGCATGCTTGGGGGCAGTCTACCTGTCTGCCGACAAACGCCGGCTCCCTCGGCCTGAAAGCGAGATGAGCGCCGCAACCCCAGAGTCGGATTCCCAAAGGCGTCTGGCTGTCCACTGTTGGAATCAGAATACTGGGGATGGATGGATTCCACCCCCACACCCCGATCCATATAGCCTTCTCTGTGTGTTTTGCTGATGTTTTGGCATTGATGGAAAGAGGTGTTCGGCTTTGTATGGCTTGTCCGTGTGTACGTTCGGTCATCATTTGCTGCAAGCCGGCCTTCCAAAATGCCTTATGGGGGACACAAGAGCCCTTCTAGAGTCCTTTGCAGGTTCTCCATCGGTCGGAGATAAGAGCAGAGGCCAATCAGAGAATATTGAGAAGCAAAGCAGCTAGTAAGCCTGGTCTTTATTGATCTGTTGCAACTGGGTGCCCCCTTCACACGCAGGAGAAGGAGGAGGACCCAGAACCAAGGTGTGCTTGCCCTTATATAGACATTTTAAATTGCCCGCCCTGGAGTCCAAGACCACCCCCCAGAAACAACATACCTACATCACAGAAAGGGCGGTCTACAACAGAAATCTGAGTGCGTTGTTTACCTCCTGTCTGGCAGGTTATCTGTTAATGCTCACTTGATTGGATACCCTGGGGAGCCTGGCCAGTCTTTTGTAATGACAAATACTTAGTTCCTGAGCCAGGTCACAGGCTCACCCTATTCATACACAGACATACCCTTAAGACAGGATTTGTGAAGGAAAAGACAATGGGGAGGCTTTTCCATTTTCCTTGACCTTGCAGAGAAATTGGTTTCAGGGCTGTTTTCCTGTGCTGCTTCAGATATGTGGTTTATATATTTATGTACGTGTTTGCTTGGTACGTTTATGAACATTTATTATATATATAAGACCTTAAATTTTTTATTTTTTATTTTATTTAATCCCCCCTTTGCATCTGTAATCTGTTTATTACATCCTTTAACTGGCTTTAACTAATGTGGTGGCTTATGGCGAGTCAAGGATCCCCCTAGGAGACCAGGAAGGGAGATGTTTGCAAAATGGGAGGACGTTGGTTCTTTCCAACCAGTCCCTGGCCAATGCAGACTGGTCTTGTGTGGTTATGTTTCTCCAGGCTTATTGGCATGTCTTTTTTATTTAGAGTGTTGCCATAGTCAGATTTGATTTCTGGCTCCATCCGGCTGGCTTATTATTTTTATTTATTGTGTTCGTTTTTCCCAGGGATGGCTGACGTGCTTCTCCCCTGTGACGTAGATTAGGCTGGCCCCCAACATCACCCCCAGTGAGTTTCACGGTCGGGTGGGGCAATTTGAACCCTGGATAGCTTAATCCAGGGGTCAGCAAACTTACTGCGCCTCGGGCCAGTGTCTCCAGGGCCAGAGGACGAGGGAGCACGTGCCCATACCCGTGTGCACACGCTATTTCTGGCGCACTTCTGGGTCCGAGGAGCACCGGAAATAGCTTGTGCGCATGTGCACTGGCCTCCTCCGACCCGGATGTGCGCCGGAAATAACACTTGTGCATGTGCAAATAACGCTTGCGCATGCGGACAAGGTATTTCTGGTGCTCCTCCGACCCGGAAGTGGGCAGCTGTGCAACGCAGTGCCGGTAAGAGTGGGCGTCAGGGGTCACTGTGGGCCGGATAAACGAGTACCTCCGGCCTTATCCGGCCCGCGGGCCTTAGTTTGGGGACCCCGGCTTAGTCGGTAGATAGAGCACAAGACTCTCAATCCCAGAGCTGTGGGTTCAAGCAAAAGATTCCTGCCTTGCAGGGGCTTGGACTAGGTGACTTCCAAATTTCACGGCCCGTTCCTGAGGCGCCGCGGAGATTATTAACTTGTGGCGTAGAATTGTGTCATGAATGTGAACACCGCCTCTTGTTCTGTATCTCGGCTATGCGGCTGGTTTGCGTTTCCTGAGAGGCTGTGCAGAATCGAAAAGGTCGCATTGTGTTTGCTGTCTTTTGAATGAAAGAAACAGTCTTGGGGTTTTTTTGGTGGGGGGCACAGACCTGCAAAATGCAAATCTGCATGTGCCGGAAGAAGCGAAGCAGCCAAGGGGCTCCCATTTGCAGTCTGCAAACAAAGTTTTGAAAAAATTAAGTGTTGCAGGGAGGAGGAAGTGCACGAAATGGGGGCACGTTGCAAAGACACAGCCCCCCCATCCCAGGTTTGGGTTCCATAGTGCTCTTAATTTATTCCCCTTCCTTTCGAAAGCTTTTTAAAACTGTTGTTTTCCCACCCTAAGCAGAGAGAGGGGCCACCTGCCTCTGGTCTCTCTTGCTCCCCCCGCTCCAAACCACTGCTGAGATGCTGTAAAATTTGCCCCTAGCAACAGCTTGGCTGATTGGCTGTCAGGCCTGAGGTTTGGGGATTTCCTCTCCCCCCCCTCCTTCCATCTGTTTCTCTCTCTCTTCCCCTCCCCTTGCTTTGTAGAGGCTGCTCTGACCCATTTCTGCGGTGGGGGGTGGGGCGGGGCAAGGAGACGGCAGGCTATGGACAGATTTTTTTTTTAAAAAAACAAAACTCTTGGACATAGAGTTTTAGGTAAGATCAAATCCCAGCCATGTGTGTCAAAAGGGTTATAAATATCACTACGAAAACAAAACACCCTTTGCTTTTTTTGCAAAAAAACCTTTGCCTTTTTGCAATTTTTTAAAAAACGCCAAAAAACAAACAAACCCCACACCCTTTGCTATTTTTGCAGCATCAGCAACAAAAACAATCTTTGCTGTGCAGCCCAGGGTTGTATTCAGCGTTACTCAAGAGTTGACTCATTGGAATTGATGGAAGTGATTCACGTCAATGGGTTCTGTTGATTATTATTATTATTATTATTATTATTCATTGAATTTGTACGCTGGCCTTCATCTGTAGATATCGGGGCGCATCTGCTCTCAGATCGTATTAACACCCTAGATTTAAAGCTCTGTGACGCTGCTTTGAACGGTCATGGCTTTGTCCCTTACAAAGGACCCCCCCCCCCGGGAAGTGCAAGCTGTTCAGCGTGCTGGGCGCTGTTTGACGAATACCCGCGCTACAGTTCCCAGACTGGTTTATCGCTCCATCCCTCTTCCCAGGGAATTGTAGCTCTGGGAAAAGGGGGGCCACAACTCTCTTTACTTTTTAAAATATTTTTATTAGGAATTTAAACAGTACATATTATCCTACAACATATCATCCTTAATTCCCCCCATAGAACAACTCCCCTCTGACTTCCCTCAGTTCCCATCTCTGGTTTCTCTGTAAATGCTATTCTCTGCGTGCTACAAAATTGTATAGATCCTTAATTTATCTAACTGAATATTATCAATAAAAAGTTTGTGAGTGTTTATTCAAAACCTGCCAAGGAGTCCAGTTCACTTTGTTGCTTCTTTAAATACTTTGTAAAGGGTTCCCATTCAGTTATCCTTGTCCCGTAGTTTATGTGTCAGTTTTGCCAATTCTGCATAGTCCCATCAGTTTCTCTTGCCATAATTCTTTAGTCGGGGTTCTTCGAACTCTCAGCACCTTTAAAGCTCCCAGAATTCTCTGGAGGGAGCACCGACTGTTTTAAAGTGTGTTTTCCTAGTGTTTCGAACTCAGAACTGGTTCTCCGTGCTTTCAGACAGGCAGTCTTTTCCCCACCCTTACCTGGAGACACACCTGAGGCCTTCTGCATGCCAGGCAGGTGCCCTGCCAATGAACTCTCCCGAAAGCCATTGAAACGGTTCCTGCATTAGCTGGGGTTCCTGCGCCGCAGCGGGTTGGACTGGATGACCTTGTGGGTTCCCTCTGTGATCCTTAAGCGTGCATCCTTCCACCGCCCTCTTTATGTGCCCCCGAGGCAGATCGGCTCCAGAGAAGCTCTTCCCTCCTCCCTTTTTGTAAGCCGGCCGGTTGGGCAAGTTACCCGGACTCTGCGCCCTGCCCCTTTCTGGAGGATTTGCCCGAGTCCGGATAATGTGGATTTGCTTATGTATTAATTCGAGGAAGGGCAGAGTTAGGCAGCTGACGCGACGCCGGGCAGATTGCGTCTCGGCTGGTTTGATCTGGTCTCGTTCGGGGAAGGGAGGATGTGGTGAAAAAGAAGAGCGAACTCTGTTTGCCTCGGTTGGTTGGCGACAGCGAAGGGTTTTGGTGATGTGTGGTTTTTTGCTGGTCTCGTTTTGCAGCTGCAGTCAAGGGTTCCTCTGAGCATGTGCAGAGTGCGCTTTCCATCACAGAACCCTTCCCTCCTCCTCCTCCCTTTGATGCGTATCTGGGATTAAGGGACAGGGTTTAGGAGGCGGTGAGCAGGGGTTCCCTGCTCCTCTCACTGATTTTTAAAGATTTCTGTATGTATACAGAAGAGTTCAGGCAGGTGCGTTCTATTTGAACCAGTTTCACTTTCCACTTCTCAGATGAACCAAGCACACTGTTTCCCCTCCTTTTTAAATCTGCAAGCGACAGATTGATAATCCCGAAGCGTATAAACTGACCGTCGTTTTGGAATTAAAATTAATTTAGCGTGGAATAACTTCAAGCTCCAGTTTTTCCCTCTCTCAATAACACACCTGTGGTTTTTTTTAAGAGCCAAGAAGGGTGTCTTTAAGTTTGCTGAGGATACTAAAATAGAAACACAAAAAGCTGGTATAGTCAATGTCGCCAACTGGCTCCTATCAGGGCCATCAGCATTTTAAATCTTCCTCCCCATGTGTTTTATTGTATTTTGACTATTACTTTTAGTTGATCTGTTTCAATTGATTGGTATTTTAAAATGGATCTTTTTTTAAAACGTTGTAAGCTGCCAACTTGGGAGAAGTGGCTTGGGCAACGCAGTCCGGTGGGTGGGGTACAAATAATAAAATTTGACTATTACTATAAATACATCAAATGAATGTCAGCTTGGATAGCTCTATTGGCCCTCCAGCTGTTTTGGGACTACAGTTCCCATCATCCCTGACCACTGGTCCTGTTAGCTTAGGGATGATGGGAGTTGTAGTCCCCAAAACAGCTGGAGGGCCGAGTTTGGCCATACCTGGGTTAGATCATGGTGCTGATAATGCCTAGGTTGCAAAAGTTGCGTATTGCTGCATTGCCAGGGGGTTGGGATGGATGACCCTCAGGGTCCCTCCAACTCCAACTTTTTTTTTATGAATGGACTTTGAGGCTCCGATCTCCAAATCTGCCCCCGCCATTTTTGTTTTCTCCAGGCACTACTAACTAGATGGATTTATTTTCTTCTTCCATGCAAGAACTGTCCCAGCGGATTGTTTCAAAGGTCTGGGGGGGGGGGTTGCCCCAAAATTACAACTCTCTTCCCAAGCCCTTAACTAAACCCCCAATCTTATTCCAGAAAAACAGGCCTCTGCTCATCTCTCGTGGGGGATAAATTCTGGGGATACAGCATGAAGCCAAAACTGTGTAGAGTCAAAACACGTTGGGTGAGATTCCCACTGGAAGTCTTCCCCCATTTTGGACCACTTCTTAATTATTATTTTTTAATTGCCAGGCATATATTAAGCAGAAATGGGCACAAGTCAAACGCACAAAAGTTCCTCTTTAACCAGGCCTTGGGCTGATTGACACCCACCGCCCTTTTAAAAATCTAGGGGGGTGTTGTTAGTTTGTTTTTATTTTTATTATGTGTTTTGAGGGTTTTTAAATTGTAATTTTATCCTGTGAAGCACCCTGAGACCTGTGGGCATAGGTCAGTATACAAATTTAATAAATAAAAATAATAATGATATCTGTTCCGATATCCAAAGTCTGGGAAACACCAGCTTTGGGGCAGTGTGTTCTCCCCAAGAACCTGAGGTCTAGCAGCTTGGTTTGCACTTTTCAAAACAACGGACTTCCACATTTTCAAACCCTTGAGTCTTTTCGTTGTGAAGTATTTCTGTGCTCCAGAACAGGTTTTTTTTTTTGCTTTATTTTTTAGCTAGTGTGAGAAAAATGCATTTGCTCACAAAGGACTTTGGGTCATATATTTGCACCAAGTTCCTTTGCAAGTGCAATTGGACTTTTTTTTTTGTAAAGGGGTGGGGAGAAGAACATAATTCTTGCAGTTTGTGTATTTGGGGAGATCCCAGCCCTTGCATGCGCAATCCCTTCCCCTTCTTCATCGGACAGAACTATTCTGGCAGGTTTATAGCGGTGCCCTGAACATTGCAAACCCTTTTTCCAGGAAACGCTGCCTGGCTTTTTATAGACCTTGGATGGTCTCCCTCTTCTTGGCCCTGAGGGCTTCTGGGAAAGAATGTCCCGGGTTTTTTGGGGGGGGGCTTTATTTATGAGGGGTGAAATGTGGGGCAGAGGCATGGTGATCACGTGCCCCCCCAGCTGAAGCAAAACTCAGCTGGTGCCGTCCAGAGAGCATGGCTACCTGGCAAAAGAGAAAATGCTTCCTGGTCTGATGGGACCCCCAGAGCCCATCTAGACCAACCCGCTGCAATGCAGGCGTCTCAACTGTAGCATCCAGGACAGATCACCTTCCAACCTCTGCTTAAAACCTCCAAGGAAGGATGCCCCTCCCCCCGAGCAGGGTTAGAAATTCAAAATATACAAGCTGATCGCCAAATGGCACCTTAAACCTCGGTTGCGGTCGCCATGATGGAATGTCCAGGCGCCATTTTTTCCTTGGTGAATTTTATTATTATTCATTTCCGCGCCACTTTATGTTTTAAAGAAGAAGAAAATCTATCTTTCTAATAATCTATCTAATAACATTTTATCTTTTACCCCACATAGAATGTTACATTTGTTACTCAACAGCTATATTCCAATTTGACCAAACTACGATTGTGTTTTAAGGTTCCAGTCCTCAGTGTCTTACCCAATTTCATCCTTTCTAACGTGATTTGTAACACGTTCTGCTGTCTTCTTACACTCCAAACCCCACTGGGGCCGTCACGTATGGGGAAAAAACTTTTTTATAAATGGACTAGGAGTGGGTCCCAGCCTTCTTTAAAAGACTGAAAATTTGTGTTTCTTATCAGTGCTGTCAGTTTTGCCATCTCCGCGTATTCAAGGATTTTCATCTGCCATTCTTCCTTGGAGGCTGTTCTCTCCTCCTTCCATTTCTGAGCGTAGGGAAACTATAAAGACCATTGAGGCTTTCCCCCCCCGCCTTGCCAATCCAGATCTGTTGCTAAATAATTTCATTGTGGGAGCCGGAGATCTTAGACAGTAAAACAACTTTCCATTTGTGTAAAATGTGTGTGTTTCTGAAAGAGCAAACTGCAGTTTCTTTCCTGCAAAGTTAGTGGTTTCAAATCACATGCCATTTATTCTGCATGTGAAATCTGGAACCTTTTCGTTTGCGGTGGGGGAATTTTGAAAAGCAAAAGTGTGACCCTGCGGCTTTTAACCCTTTCTCTGCCCGATTCCTATTTATTTTTTTAAATTCGTCGTTATTGATTTAAAATATCATCCTACATATATATTGCAAACAGTTACATCAAAATTAAACACAAAAATACAATAGAAAGAAGATAAAGAAAATAAAAATAAAAAGCAAAAAAGAGTTAACAATAAGAAATGAATATTGGTTATAACATCCTGCCTTTTCTAATAAAGTCTTCTGAAAGAAACTTCCAATCGTTCTCGTTGTACTTTTTCTATTATCTTAATTTTATCGCACAGTTTGTTTTAGAACTTCTCCTGTATATTCATCTAGTGTATTTGTTCCATTTGTTTATTATATACAAGTATCATTCAGTTCTGCTAGGATAACATCATTATTACAATATAATCTTATACATTCTCTGAATAGTCTCCATTCTCTGAAATTTTTTTGATTTGGGGCTCCTCTGACTTTTCCAGTCAGCTTTGCTAATTGAAAGTACTCTAGCATAAGTGATTGCCTATCTATTATTGTGGGTGTTTTTTCACATTTCCAACTTCTGTTCTCCTCCCGATTCCAGTGCGGCTCGGCTGAATACATGGCCCCGGAGGTTGTGGAAGCATTCAACGAGGAAGCCTCGATCTACGACAAGCGCTGCGACTTGTGGAGTTTGGGGGTCATCCTCTACATTATGCTGAGCGGCTACCCGCCTTTCGTGGGCCACTGCGGGACCGACTGCGGCTGGGACCGCGGCGAAGCGTGTCCCGCTTGCCAGGTGAGTAGGCCTCGGGCTCCTTCCTCTTCTTTTGTTCCTTGCACAAAGGTCAGGTTCAAGAAGAACCAGCTGCACCAATACATAGCTGTCAAGCGTCCCTTATTTGGCGGGACAGTCCCTTATCCCAGCGCCGTGTCCCACTGCTGTCCCTTATTGATGATGTCCCTTAAATTTCCCGGGTTTCAAAGGAAGCAGCTCTTCTCCCTCCCTCCCTCCCTCCCTGCTAGCCAGGGAGGAGGGAGGCTCCAACTGTGTGGCTTCGCTGCGTTGCTCACCCAATAAGGAGTCTAAGAACGACTGGGAGGTAGAGCTTGCATGCCTTGTGCTGATCAAATCGGCCGCGTTTGAGACTTGCCTTTGCTCAGCGCTTCCCAGCGGAGAGGTGACAGTGATTTTCCTTGAGGCTTGAGGCTTCATTTGGCTGCTGGCTGGGCTTTCTGCCTTTGGCTCGGAGGGGCTCAGAAGTTGAACATACCTGTGCTTGGAAAATCCCTTATTTTGGCTGCTGATCCCTTATTTCCGAGGCTGCTAGTCCCTTATTTTCAAATTTGTAAGTTGACAGCTATGCACCAATATAAGATTTTTTTGGTGGGGGGGCAAAAATAGTACAGTGGTTCCTCTGGATGTGAACGGGATCCATTCCGGAGCCCCATTCGCATCCTGAAGCGAATGCAACCCGCATCTGCATGGGTCGCGATTCACCGCTTCTGCGCATGACGTCATTTTGAGCATCTGCGCATGCGCGAGCGGCGAAATCCGGAAGTAACGTGCTCCATTACTTCCGGGTCGCCGCAGAGCGCAACCCGAAAAGGCTTAACCTGAAGCGACTTCAACCCGAGGTATGACGGTACATATGGAAAAGATCTAGGAGTCCTAGCAGAGCACATGAGTGAACAGTGTAAAAGGTAAAGGGACCCCTGACCATTAGGTCCAGTCGTGGCCGACTCTGGGGTTGCGGCGCTCATCTCGCTTTATTGGCCGAGGGAGCTGCCGTACAGCTTCTGGGTCATGTGGCCAGCAGGACTAAGCCGCTTCTGGCGAACCAGAGCAGCACACGGAAATGCCGGTTACCTTCCCGCTGGAGCGGTACCTATTTATCTACTTGCACTTTGATGTGCTTTCGAACTGCCAGGTTGGCAGGAGCAGGGACCAAACAACGGGAGCTCACTCCGTCGCGGGGATTCGAACCGCCGACCTTCCGATCGGCAAGCCCTAGGCTCTGTGGTTTAACCCACAGCGCCACCCGTGTCCCTTTTGTGAACAGTGTAATGCAGCAGTAAAACAGAAAAGGTGATTTTGTATGATTCCGTGACCCTTCCTTCCTTCCTTCCAGAACATGTTATTTGAAAGCATCCAGGAGGGGAAGTACGAATTCCCTGACAAGGATTGGGCTCACATCTCTTTCGGAGCCAAAGACCTCATTTCGAAGCTGCTGGTCAGGGATGCCAAGAAGCGCCTCAGCGCAGCCGAAGTTCTCAAGCACTCGTGGGTGCAAGGGGTGAGCACAGTGGGGGGGGGGGAAAGGTGGGAGGGGTTCGTTGATTTGGGGTTAGGGTGTTTTTCTGTTTTTTTTGCAGCCCCCAATAAACCTGTCCCGTTTTCTCTCTCCATGAAATGAGACAAGCCTTTGGTTCATCTAGGTCAGTATTGCGTGCACTGACTGGCAGCATCTCCACAGAGATTCAGGCAGGCCCCCTCTGGAGAGGGACTTTGTAGTAAAGTCAGGGTAGGTTTAATCCCACCACGCTGACACCATGTAGTAATGCTCCGGCCACTCTACCTCTCCCTCTCCTGTCCTACTATCCAACTGGATCAGGTTTAGAGGAACGGTGGTCAGAGGCATATACTTTTTTCAGGACAAAACTGTTAAGGAAAAATCTAGATGTGAGGCTGCTCAGTCACCCAGCTGGTCGGGCAGAGCCCACGGGTCCCTGCGGAATAAAGGAAGGAGTCCAGCCAACCGGAGCAAATAGCTGTAGACCAAAGTTTATTTTTATTGCGCAATAGGTTCAAAGAGCAAATTTTGAACCCCAAGGATGGGGTGACAAAGACTTTTAAAACTTTCCCACCACATCCCAGAATACAGTTCGAAGGGGAGGGGTTAACCTTGGCAAACATGTCCAGACAAGTCCTTGGTACAAGATTAGCATAAGCAGACATGGGCGGGCAAGACTCAGGTATAAGATTAGCATAGACAAATATGTCTTAAGTACCCACCACCCAAAAGTACAATAGAAGTTCCTTTGCATGTCTGGAGCCTGAGGCGAGTCAGGTGATGAGATTTGGCTTCCTTTGGCTAACAATGAGCCCAACAAGTCTCACCTCTGAGAACTTCCTGGGGTCCTTTTGCCAGGGGAAAATAGCTTTGGAATGGGGGGAACTGGCAAAGGAGATGATTTTATATTATTTTAAAAGTTAGGTGACTTCCCTGAGTTGTCAAGTTGGAAGGATATATTCAGGCATAATATTTGTAATATTTAACTTTAAAGATGTGCCCCCCCCCCGTAATTTCCCTAACAAAACGCATCAAGAAAGGTAGTTGCTGCCACCACTCCCTTGTACCAGGGGCACCAGAAGGCTTCCCCCAAGGGAGAAGGTTATCCTTCCTAGTTACCGGCTGCCCCACCCTGCAAGTTGCTTCCACAACTTGGAATTCAGGCAGAAATTCAACAGATACACATTCCCAGAGTGATTTGGGTTGATAACTCATTCACACCCAGACAGCCTTTTTTGGTACCAGGTGCTAAAACCCCACTAATCAACTTGGAGAGTTTCCTTCCTTCAGATGACTGAGATAAGCAAATCACACTTTCAGAGACTGTTAGTCTGCATCTTTAAAATAACAAAACACATTCCCCATAAATCCTATGGCCTTTGGTCTTCCCATAATACTTTGCTCCTTACTTGACCAAAGTTTTGTCTATTGAAATTTGCTAACTTCACTACAAACTTAACCTGGGACTTTCCCCTGTAAAGATTCTCTTGGCTACTAAGCAAGCCTGCACTTAACCAAGACTGCAGTTGGGGCAGAGGTCCTTTGCCGTCTCTGTGGGCAATTGGGAACTATACTTAGAAGAGTCTAGTTCTTAACAGTTCTGCATTTAACAAGTTAGAAAACCATCACAATGAGGATGCATAATAATAATAATAATAATTTATTATTTATACCCCACCCATCTGGCTGGGCTTCCCCAGCCACTCTGGCTGCTTCCAACAAAATATTAAAATACCATAATATATCAAACATTAAAAGCTTCCCTAAACAGGGCTGCTAATCAGAAGCAAAACAGAGGATACCTGTCTGATCAGGATTCACAGTGTGGGTTTGAAATCCCTGGTGCTCTAGGTGGCGCTGCGGAGCTGTCCTCTGAAGGTTCCTCAAACCCTGCCTATATAATAATAATAATAATAATAATAATAATAAATTTTTTTATTAATTTTCCATTTAAACCTATATAATCACATCATTATTATCCACTTTACCTCTTTGGCTCTTTAGAGCCTATCAACTTCCTTCCCTCCCACCTCTTGGCTTTCAAAGTTAACCTTTATATCATAGCATTTTATATATTTTCCAATTCTAATAAGACTCATCACAAAATACCTCAAAGTTTAAATAAATATAGAAAGGTAAAAAAATTCTCATTACAGATCTTCAGATAACCCTACTAGTGGTGTTAATTGCATACAATGAGCTTTCAGGTGTTGAATAAATTGACTCCAGTCTTTTTGGAATACTTGATTGTGCTGGTTTCTGATTTTCCCCATTAGCTTTGCCAGTTCTGCAAAGTCCATCGTTTTCATCTGCCATTTTTCTTTTGTTGGTACTTCTTGTTGTTTCCATTTTTGGGCTAAAAGGGTTCTTGCTGCTGTTGTTGAATACATGAACAGACTTTTATCTTTTCTTGGTATCTCTTCACCTACTATACCCAGTAAAAAGGCTTCTGCAAAAGACTACAAAAGACTTTGGATGTAATATTCAGTTAGAATCTTGGGGAAGGCTGTGGAATGAAGGTATTAAATTTACTGCACGTAGTTCGCTTAAAGAAAATGTGATGAAAATGATGTATAGATGGTATTTAACACCATCAAAACTTGCTAAAATGTATAGGACAAGATCTAACGAGTGTTGGAAAGGTAAAGAGAAGGAAGGTATTTTTCACCATTTGTGGTGCAGTTCTAAAAGAGGTAAAGGCTTTTGGGAAATGATATATAATGAGTTAAAGAAAATGTTTAAAAACACTTTTGATAAAAACCCTGCCTTTCAGATAAAATTTAGCAGTGTGAGAAAGTTGTAAATTTGCGTTTCCCCCCCTCCCTGCTTTTGGGTGTGGGAAGTTGCAGACCAGAGTTGCCCAAACTTGCATCTTTTTTGCGCTACAACTCCCATGATCCCTAGCTAGCAGGACCAGCGGTCAGGGATGGTGGGAATTGTAGTCCGAAAACAGCTGGAGGCACAAGTTTGGGAAACCCTGTTGCAGACAGAAAATCTTGCCTTGGTATAATATTAGCTCTCACTCTCTCTCTCTCTCGTTCCTTTTTTTCTTTTCAGTGTGCTCCGGATAACACTCTCCCAACCCCAATCATTCTTCAAAGGTAAGAGGAAACCCCTGAACCTCCACCCCATGATTTTGAGCCCTTGTGGGGAAAATTAAGGGATCCTCAGGGCCTCTTCCAACTCTATAATTCTATGACTGTTCTGCCTCCACAAGAGGGATGGGCAATAACTGGTTTTCAACATCGCAATATATCGCCAGCTAAATGTCATGACCCAGGTGGGGCTGTGGTCTAAAACACTGAGCCTCTTGGACTTGCCGATCAGAAGGTTGGTGGTTCGAATCCCCGTGCTGGCCACATGACCCAGAAGCTGTCTGCGGACAAATGCTGGCTCCCTTGGCCAGTAAAGCGAGATGAGCGCCGCAACCCCAGAGTCGTTCGTGACTGGACCTAACGGTCAGGGGTACCTTTACCTTTAAACATCACGATATACTGATATATCACAATGTCTGAAATAAGGATGGAGCCATGTAGATGCCTTGGCTGGCTTCACAGTTTCCCCCATGTTGTGATTTTTGCATAGCACACACATAGGTAAAGGGACCCCCTGACCGTTAGGTCCAGTCGCGGACGACTCTGGGGTTGCGGCGCTCATCTCGCTTTATTGGCCGAGGGAGCTGGCGTACAGCTTCTGGGTCATGTGGCCAGCAAGACTAAGCCGCTTCTGGCGAACCAGAGCAGCGCACGGAAACGCCGTTTACCTTCCCGCTGGAGCGGTACCTATTTATCTACTTGCACTTTGACGTGCTTTCGAACTGCTAGGTGGGCAGGAGCAGGGACCGAGCAACGGGAGCTCACCGCCGACCTTCTGATTAGCAAGTCCTAGGCTCTGTGGTTTAACCCACAGCGCCACCTGCATCCCTAGCACACACATGCGCCCATGATAAACAATACATTGCCAGGTCAAAAATCATGAAATCAATATCGTGATAAGGGCTTGAAACCGGTTTTGGACGATATATTGCCCAGCCATACTTCACAGTTGGAGGCACCAATGTTTCTGAAACCCAGGTGCTGGAAGCCACAGGAGGGGGGGGAGAGCTGCTCTTGCGTTCGAATCCTGCTTGCGGGCTTTGCATCTGGTTGGGCCCATGAGAATAGAATAGAATTTATTATCTATACCCCGCCCATCTGGCTGGGTTTCCCCAGCCACTCTGGGTGGCTTCCAACAAAGTATTAAAATACAGTGGTCTGTTAAACACTAAAAGCTTCCCTAAACAGGGCTGCCTTCAGATGTCTTCTAAAAGTCTGGTAGTAGTTGTTTATCCCTTTGACATCTGGTGGGAGGGCATTCCACAGGGTGGGTGCCACCACCGAGAAGGCCCTCTGCCTGGTTCCCTGTAACTTGGCTTCTTGCAGGGAGGGAACCACCAGAAGGCCCTCAGTGCTGGACCTCAGTGTCCAGGCAGAATGATGGGGGTGGAGACGCTCCTTCAGGTCTACTGGACCGAGGCCGTTTAGGGCTTTCAAGGTCAGCACCAACACTTTGACTTGTGCTCGGAAACGTCCTGGGAGAAGAAGATGCTAGGCTTCGCGGGAGCTGCTGGCCCGATCCGGCAGGTCTCTTCTTCTTTCCCTAAACCCGCCACCCCGTTCTCCGCAGGAACAGCTGTGCCAAAGAGCTGACGTCCTTTGCGGCCGAAGCCATCGCCGTCAACCGCCAGCTGATGCGGGATGAGGAGGAGGACGAGGCTGCCGTGGAGTCGCACTCCCCCATCATCATCAAAGCTACCTCACGCTCCATGCAGCTCTCCCCGCCGTCCGAGTCCAAGCTGGCCAAGCGGCGGCAGAAGACCAGCATGGCAAAATTGGACGCCAACCAGCATCTGGTTACCCCCTTGGTCCTGGTGGGGGATCACATGTGAACGCCCCTCCCCCCGGCTGCGTGTACATCCCCATTCCCCCCTCCCCAATTTTGGACAATATATCTATATATGTATACTGTTTTTGATAGCTAGGGGGGGAAAGAAAAGCAAGATCAGACCCCTCTCTTTCAAGTTGGCTGGATTCCAAGGATCTATTATCTTCTTCTTTTTTCCTTTTCGTTTTGTATTGTTTCCTGGTCTTGTTTGAACACTGGCACCTCTCGACTCCCCCCCCCCCCCAAACACTTCTCCCCCCTTTTTTTCCTTTATAAATCTCTCTTAAAGGAAAAAAGAAAAACCAACTTCCATATTAACTCACCTATAATTTTTTTTTATTAAACTCCCCCCCCCCCACAAAGGTTGCATTTTGACACACGTGTAATATATTTTCGCTTTTTTAAAACAAAAAATAAATGGATTTCCCCGCCCCCAACTCCCTCCTGCTTCTTTGGAAATACCAGGTTGACATGCCCCCCCCCCCCGGAAAAGCTTAAAAAACAACAACCCCAGGCTACTGTTAACTCTGTTTTCTGTTGCCTCTTTTTATACTGTGAAAATATTGGGGGTTGGGGGGAGGCGCACCCTTAAAAGTCCTCAACTTTTTAAAGGTAGCATTTTAAGTATTTGAGTGTATTATTCCTTTTTTTTCTCCCCATTTCCTTTTTTTTTTATGTGGCTTTGCTGTTTCTCTTCCTCCCTCCCTATTTCTAAAAAATGTTTTGTTTCATTTTCAACCTAAAGGAATTCTAGAACTGGAAACAGAAGCTGCGGTTTGAGGGGGTGTGGTGTGTGGATTTAGGTTTTGCCCCAGAAGGCATTGTGGGCGCTTATGGGGGGGTGGTTGGGTTTGTAAAGATCCATTTGTTGGGGTGGTAATCGTGGGCAGAGTCCCTCCCCCCCATACACCCCCCCCCGAGAGCTGCCGATTCTGTTTTGGGCTCTCCCGGCGGTTGTCCCAAGAGAGCCGGCCCAGAGTATCAAGGGGGCCGTTCTTGTCCGCCCCCCCAAAATAACACAGCCCATTTTGTTTCAAACCCAGGTTCCCCCTATTTCTGCGGGGAGGAAAGAGATTGGCATTGATCAAGATGGATTTGTCGCTGCCACCCCATCCCAAAATGGGTTTGTTTTGTCTAATGGAAAAGTCACTGCAAAAAAATAATAATACAGCCCTGAAATTTGCACAACCGCGTGCTCCCATCCCCGGCGCCGCTGGGCTCCAGCTCCTGTCCGTGCTAAGCCAGCTCAGCTGATGGTCAGGAGGAAGGTGGGCGTTGTGTATCTGGGGCAACAACTTCTAGAGCCGCGTTTCCCAAACCCCATCTGTTCTTGGACAACAACTCCCATGATCCCTGTCTATCAGGACCGTTGGTCAGGGATGATGGGAACTGTAGTCCCAAAAACAGCCAGAGACCCAAGTTTGGGACACATTGTTCTAGAGGGTCTCTTTTGGGCGGTTCTGGGTGGGGGCTGTCTCTTGCTGCAGCTGTTTCCCGTCCGTTTTGCGGCTGTTCCTCTCCGAGCGAAAAGTTTGGTCTGGTTCAGAGGGGGGTCTTTGCTTGGGGTGGGTGGTCTTGCCTCTCGTTCCTCCATCCAAGGGTGTCTGCGGGGAGACCCTCTTACCAGCTTGCAAGATCATGGCATAGCTGTGCTTCAAACCGCAGGCCCTTTAAGTGGGGCTGGGGCGGGTGCCACCCTCTTCCCTCCTGCTGGGTGGGTGACGGGCGATGGGACTCTCTGCGTTGCCCTCTTTGCATTGTGCAAAGCCCTCTGTCCTGTGATGGGACGAGGCAAAGCTCCATCTCCAGGACTCTCTTCAAGAGTTCTCAAACCATTTCTAGACCCCTTTGGAGGTTGTAGCCACAGATGAGCGGTTTCAAATAAAATTTAAAGAATTGCCCAGTGGGCCCAGGAATGACAAACCTGCACTGGCGGATTCTCACTGGTTTGTTTTTTAAGTTCGCTTTATTTCAGTGTGGCAGGTTTGCCCCTGGCTGTTTAACTTGCTTAAAACTCCTGTCCGGATATGCATATCTGGAATTTTGATAGGATTGTGTTATCAGAGTGATAATTTCTTCTCTTATTCTCTCTCCCCCCCCCCCCCGACTTAAGAAATACTATGCAATAGTTGTCTAGGTAGAGATAGATGATAGCAAAAAAACTTTTTTTTTAAAATTCTTCAGGTAACCCTAACTTCCAGCGGTGGGTGAGAGGCGTAATTGGGTTAGTTTGGCTTGACTGGTCTACTCCTTCCCTCCCACTTTGGATCCCCGCCCCCAAAGAAAACCACAAACAGTGAACACGGTATCTGGGGTTGTGTCCAAAGTCATTCATACTTACAGTTAGACCGATTGGCATTGATTGACCTATGTAAGTGCTGTCCATCAATTTCAGTGGTTCTGCTCAGAGTATGATTCTACTCCCCACCCCATCCCGGCTGTGAAATTTATTGTCGCTTTCTTTTCATGAACATTCAGCATCTAGCAAATGTCCTTTCAAGGGGGATGGGGGGGGGTCAGTTTGGGATGTGAGGTTCACTGTGTAAAGTTGGTGAGAGAGTTTCTTTTTTTTAAGGGGTGGGGAACCCCTTTATCTTTCTTTTTAAACTTTGTTTTACATCACATTTTGTTATTTGGTTGTAGAGCTTCATCTTAGGGTAAGAAATACTTGAACATCAGATGGCTGCGCACCAATGCCGCCTTCTTTTGGTCAGGAAAGCTGTCTCAAGGCTGCGGGTGATGGCTGTGAAATTGTTTTGGTGTGTTTCACCCTACCAGGGCAAGAAGCAAAGGCAACTCTTTGTCTCTGGGACTGAGAGTGGCGGTTTCTACGCTGCTTTTGCTTGCAAGAGCATTCGCAAAAGATCTTGCAAGGTTAGCTTCAGTTCCTTTGGTGGAAAGAGGGGAGATTCTCTCCCCCTTTCTCAGCTAATATCTAAGCAGCAGATATTCAGATCTATTTGGGACTGCTTCCCTCTTTAGGCTTATTTTACCTGTCCTAAAAAATTCTGGGAATTGCCAACTTCTGAGGGCATAGAGTCCTCTTGAATGTCCCCGAGATCCTGCACAGTTCCCAGCACTGGGAGCCAAAGTAGATGTGCAGTTCCCAGGATGCCCAGCATTGGGACCCATGGTAGATGCACAGTTCCCAGTGTCCGCAGTACTGGGAGCTACAATGGTTCAGAAACGGGTTTTAACGTTTGCAGTGGCAACGTTAAAATGATAGCTGATTTCTCCCTGGGGTGGGTTGTTTTTTTGCGGCAGGGGCCGGGTGCCGGGCGTACCTTTGAAAAACAGCATACCCTTGTTTTTAAAAGCAGATCTTTTGAGCACAGGAATGCTACCTGTGACTTTTTCTGGGTTTTGCCTAAGCCCACTTATTCAGTACTACACCAGTACTACGCATGTAATATCTCAGAAACACATAGTGGTTTCTGCAGTAGAAGTTGCAGATAGGTAAGTTGGTCTGCAGCCGTGTCGGTTCCTCCATAAACAGCATGGTCCTCGTATTCCGCTGACCCTGTCCAGGCGGTGGCGACCGTAAGGTCCGCGAGTGATCCTCGTTGCTTCTGAGAGGGCCAGATAATTTGTATGGGATCATGTTCTTCTTCTGCGTTAGTGATCCTGTTTTGGGGAAGGTGGGTGGACGAGCGCCCCCCACCCCACCCGGTTCATTACTGAAGGGCCAAAATTCAGGAGTGCTGGAAACTCCCTCAACAACAAGCCCATGTTGAGTTGTCGACTCGCAGGGTTGTGGTTAAGCTTGTGTGGTTTGGCTTTCGAACCAAAGTTCTTTGGCGAGAACCACTCCCTTCTCTTTCTCTCTTCCTCTCTTCAAATAAAGGGGACTTCTCAGGATAATTTCAGCGTGTGAAGGACTGCTCAAATGTTTCCTTTCCCAACTTCAGTCTTTTTGACTTTTGCCCGACGTTTAATGAAAACAAAATGCCAGAGAGTGTGCATCATTGCGCACTGTTGCAGAATAAAATGATTTGGAGCGCTTTAATGTGGCGGTTCTTCGCTCCCCCTTTGTGCTTATATACCTTCATATGCATACCCTCTCTGGCCAAGGGTGCGCATTATTTTGTGTGTGCAAGCGGGCAACGTTCTAGGATTGCGCCACCACAAAGTACCTGGATTTGGTAGCATTAGAAATCATTCAGCGTAATGGAATCAAATCCCATAATGGAAGTTTAATCAAGTCCACCTCTTCTCTCCTGAGTGGTGAATGACTTGAATCTTTGTGTTCGGGTCTGAGCGTCGCTGAAAGTCGACTCTTCCCGCTCCCCCAATTTCTGATCGGATGATTGTTTTGTGGCTTGAAAACGCCAGGCGATTGTGATGGTTTTGGCATGTGGTCATTTTCGTTTCTTTAAAGAACTGCTGTTGTGAAGACACAATCTTGCCTTCCCATTCTTGCTTTGCCAAGTCAGATCAGGAACCCAGCCTTGCTTGCTTGGGGTTGGCTTTTGCCAACATAGTGATGAGCTCGCTCCCCCCCCACTCCCCATCTTGCTTAAACTGGGGAGGTAAGAAGTCCGATTCAGTCCCAGCGGGGAGACACAATAAATTGCATTGAAAACAACAGTTACGGCTAACTTGTCTGGTTCCCATTTCAATGGGGTGAGTCGTGATTAGCAAGTGAGCTGGATTTTCTCCACATGCCCCCCCCCCCCAAATATATTTAGGCTTTTCATATATGTGTGTTGAAATTTTGTTTCTGTTTAATGGTTATTCTCAGGACGTGAGCAAAATCCTGATCCTTCTCCTTACTCCCGCGACCGTGCACCTTTTCGTTTGTGTGACCAAAACTGGTGGTGCTTTGATTTCTTTTTTTCCACCGCTCAATTCAGAGATAAAACGTGTGTTTTCTTCCTCTTCTTTTTAAGGCTCCCTCCCTCCCTTCTTTACTGGGAAATAAGTCTTCCTACCATGTTTCACACTACAGTACACACCAAAGCTTAGATCTTTTAACATGCAAGGAATTCTGGGCTTTGGAAATGGGGGTCAGGTGAACCTGTGTCCTTCCACTTGCTGACCACAGGTTCCCCTCATCCTTGGATTTAAGAATACCCTTTATTGGATCGCCTTGAAGGTAGTCGCCCACAATCCCCCTGGTTTGGAAGCCGGAAGAGTTTAAACTGAGTTCAAAGTTACTTGTCCCCCATAGAGATATGAGGGACCTCTTGTCTCTATGATGGGGACTTAATCCAGTGTACCCTTCTGACATCCTCTTAACCAGCCTTCTCAAGGTTGCTTTCCAGGTATACTATCTTTGGTTTGCGTTATTTCTCTCCCCCCCCCCCCCAAGTCTTTAAACTGTGCATGGATTTTTAACCCTTATCTTGCCAAAGTTCTTAGTTTAAACTTCTCTTTCTTCCACCAGTCCTCCCCACCAAAATGTTTTTCTTTGTGAAATTCTTTTATTGGAAAGCATTTTTTTTTCTGTACCTCCTTATTATGAGTTGTATTAACTGCAAATTTGAGGTGGTGGTGAGAATGTCATCGCTTTAAACGACGTCTCCTTCCTCTAGATTTTACGTTTCCTTAGATGTTCGTTAGCAACATTTTACTGTGAAAATCTGTTCCTTTTCACGTCCTTTTATTTTTTTTTTTTGCGCGGGGGTGGGATTCAGTCCAGGAGAAATATTTTCCTCTGGTTATCAGAAAGACTGCCAAAGGTTTTGTGGAGCTTTTAAATTTAAGTTTATTTTATTTTTTTTGGACATGCAGTACCCTTAACGTACCGTTGGGGACTCTTATGAGCAGGAAGTCCTTCAGAAAGGGACTGGTTTAAAAAAAAAAAAGGAGAAATTTAAAAAAGAATAAAAAAAGAGAAAAAAACCATAAAAATATATAAAAAATAAAAACTTATAAGACAACAGCAACCAAGCACTTTATTAACTGATACAGCTTGATGGAATTTTTTCCTTCGTAACACCTTGTTGATGCCAGAATTTTTTGTATTCTGTTTTGTAAGAATTTAATAAATGCATTGAAACACATAAACGAATTGAATGTTTTTGGAGTTGGGGTCTGTTTGTTTTTCAAAATAGAAATTTTAAAAATGCTACTTAAGGTCTCCCACACTTCCCAAGATCCTCTTAGAAATGACGGAACAAGAAATGGCATATCATAATGTCTGCAATAAGGATGGAACTATACAAGGGCATGGAGGGACGCGGGTGGCGCTGTGGGTTAAACAGAGCCTAGGACTTGCCGATCAGAAGGTCAGCAGTTCGAATCCCCGCGACGGGGTGAGCTCCCATTGCTCGGTCCCAGCTCCTGCCAACCTAGCAGTTCGTAAGCACGTCAAAGTGTAAGTAGATAAATAGGTACCGCTCTGTCGGGAAGGTAAACGGCGTTTCTGTGCGCTGCTCTGGTTCGCCAGAAGCGGCTTAGTCCTGCTGGCCACATGACCCGGAAGCTGTACGCCGGCTCCCTCGGCCAATAAAGCCAGATGAGCGCTGCAACCCCAGAGTCGGTCACGACTGGACCTAATGGTTACCTATACAAGGGCATTGGCTGGCTTCACTGTCTTCCCCACATCGTGATTTTTGCAAAGCACACAGACACATCATGATTAGCAATACATTGGCAGGTGAAAAAATTATGAAACCGATATCACAATATAGACTTAAAACAGGTATTGGACGATATATCACCCAGTTCTACGGGCAACCAGCGCAGCTTTTTTAAAAAATTGGGGCTGATATATAAATGGAACCCCAGCCAGTAATCTGGCCTCTGCATTTTGGACCAAAGCGAAGTTTCTGAGTTGCCTCCAAGGGCAGCCCCACGGACAGTGTGTTGCAGTAGTCCAGTCTGGAAGTTGCCATGGAGTCCAGTCACCAAATCATCTCTCTAGCAACCAGTTCACCATCATTAAAGAGAAGGATCAGCAAGCATCTGGGACTGGAAGTCCTGTTCATAATAATAATAATAATAATAATAATAATAATAATAATATTTTATTATTTATACCCCACCCATCTGGCTGGGCTTCCCAAGCCACTCTGGGCGGCTTCCAAAAAAATATTAAAATACTGTAATACATCAAACTTTAAAAGCTTCCCTAAACAGGGCTGCCTTCAGATGTCTTCTAAAGTCTGGTGGTAGTTGTTCTCTTTGACATCTGGTGGGAGGGCGTTCCACAGGGAGGGGGCCACTACCGAGAAGGCCCTATGCCTGGTTCCCTGTAACTTGGCTTCTCGCAGTGAGGGAACTGGCAGAAGGCCCTCGGTGCTGGATCTCAGTGTCCGGGTAAAACGATGGGGGTGGAGACGCTCCTTCAGATATACTGGGCCGAGGCCGTTTAGGGCTTTAAAGGTCAGCACCAACACTTTGAATTGTGCTCGGAAAGTTCAGAGAAGTTTTTTATGTCTGACCTGACGCTTTATTATTTTTAATGTTTTGCTGGAAGCCAGCCAGAGTGGCTGGGGAATCCCTGCCAGACGGGCGGGGTATAAACAATAAAATGATGATGGTGATGATGACGATGACCATAGGAGTCGAGTGGATGCAGCTGCGCACCACTGGTGTGGTGGTGTGGTTGTTACACAGATCCTCCCCATGTGATGATCATTGCTTAGCCTCGGGTAGCGTGGCAAAAGCAAGACCAGAGACAGGAGCAGTGTGGCTGCAGTCTTTTCCCCAAGGGCATATCTGTTGTTCATGCGAAGCCCGGTGGGTGGGGAACCTCAAGCCTTGGGGGTGGGATGCGGCTCTGGGGGTGAAAAACCACTGCGTTAGCCAGCACTGAATTTTATACGCCGCCCATCTTGACTGGGCTGCCCCTGCCACTGGGTGGCTTCATTCCCGGACTTGTGGCTGCTGTCACCTGCTGGCAGCTTCTAGGAGCCACAGGTGAGAGCTGAGTGCTGGTGGGGACCAAAGGTGGACAAACTGCCCCAGAAGGAGCAGGATGTGTCTCCCACCACCAGAGGTACATTACACATTGTTTAGTTGTGTCCGACGCTTCGTGACCCCGTGGACCAGAGCACGCCAGGCACTCCTGTCTTCCACTGCCTCCCGCAGTTTGGTCAAACTCTGTTAGTAGCTTCGAGAACACTGTCCAACCATCTCGTCCTCCATCGTCCCCTTCTCCTTGTGCCCTCCATCTTTCCCAACATCAGGGTCTTTTCCAGGGAGTCTTCTCTTCTCATGAGGTGGCCAAAGTCTTGGAGCCTCAGCTTCAGGATCTGTCCTTCCAGTGAGCACTCGGGGCTGATTTCCTTCAGAATGGAGAGGTTGGATCTTCTTGCAGTCCATGGGACTCTCAAGAGTCTCCTCCAGCACCACAATTCAAAAGCATCCATTCTTCGGCAATCAGCCTTCTTTATGGTGCAGCTCTCACTTCCATACAGCACTCCATACGCCCTGGTTAAATCGTCTCAGGGCCATGAATGAATGTCAAGGTAACCTTGGGACAGTTGCTACCTCTTGGCGCAACCTACCCCACAGGGTTGTTGTAGGGGGTAAAATGAATTGTGTTGGTGGCAGCAGGTACACAGCTTTGTACAGCTTGCTGGATAAAGGGTGGTGCATGTAAAAATGTCAGATAAGCCCTGTAGCATGACCAGACCAGAGACTCATCTGCTCCAACAACATCTTGGATACAGCAGTTGTCTATATGCTTCTGGGAAACTCAACAGCGGGTCATGATCACCTTGGCAACCTCCCTGTTCCTCCTCCCCAGCGACCGTGATTCTCAAGAGTATCTCGCCATCATGCCTAGCAGCCTTGGATAGTCAAAGCTTCCATACAGGTGAGCAAGAGGCCTGGGTTATAAATAAGGCAAACGCAGCTAATTCAGGCACATTTCGAAAAGAGTTTTTGCTTTCTGGTTTTTTCTCTGTGACTCACCTCTTTAAGTCTGACCTTTCGATGTTTGTGCTATAAGTATCTTTTAGGACCCACCCTATTCTTGCAACTAGTATTTTTTTATATTGAATTGTTGAATATATGCAAGCTACCCTCGGACGTTAGAGTGACGGGCGGGTAAGAAACCAAATAAATAAAACAATTATGTGCAATATTAATTCCCCCCCCCCATGTTTTCACAATGACCTTCAAATCAGATAATTGCATTGGTTCACGAGTTGACTTTCCACCCTCATCCGCAGTGTTTTTACTCAAACCTTTTCTACTGCATTATATCTTTATTGCAAAAAAATCCTCTATTACAATTATTTTGCCATTTTTCTTCCATTGCTTTTCTCGAATCCTGCCCACGATTTCATTTGTCTGCAATGCTTTTCCAAAGTCCATGAAAGGCCTCTATTCTTCTAATGAAAAGTTCATCGTTTTCATATCTTAATTTCACTGTCAGCTTTCTGCTTAGTAATAAAACCATTTACCTTATTTTTCTCTCTGCCTTCAAGAGAGATGGGGGGGGTGTCTTTAGTACATTTGGAGGGGTTTTTGTTTGTTTGTTTTGTTCGTTACCAGCAAACTTGTGCTTACCAGAGGGTTCACCCATGAATCACAAAGTTTAAAAAGAAACTGTCCAAAGGCAAGCTGAGTTGGGCACAAAGATTAGATGTCACGATGGGTATCTTTCACCTCTCCAAATGGCAAGGAGAGCCTCTGGGACAGGGAAGAACCGTTGACAAATCCGCTGAAAACAACCCTCCGTAATCACATAGGAATCTGCATCTTTGTAGGGTTGGCTGCCTTCCTTAACCCGTAAGTCCGATCTATTCATTCGGGTGCTGGCTTGTTCCATCCCTGGGCTCAGGAGACGAAAACTGCAGAACTGGGAGAAGATTCCCAGCGTTATATTGGAATGATTCACTGTTCCCAAGTCTTGCCCCTTCTTCCAATGTGCCTCCGATGGAAGGGGGCACTTCCTTAAAACGCCCCTTTGCTCCTAGGGTGCCGACAACTCTGGAGGTGGTAGTTGCAGAGCCGACACAGAAGGACAGGTAATCTTATTTATTTCATAATGCTTGGAAAGCGCTCTCGGCGATGCACACAAACAAAACAGGGGACAAAGCACCTCCCTTTGGGAGGAGGAAGAACAATGGATGTCAAAATAAGGGGGAGCGGCTACACAAAAACACCGCACGCTGTCGAAAATGGCATGAGAAGCTTCGCTGAATCGTGGCTGTGAGATTTTGTACATCAAGTAATAGGGAAGTTAACAAGGCTTGCTTCCAAGTGAAATGTATGAATAGAGATTGCAACGTAATAGTCCCTCTGCCACTCGGCAGGTCCAGATTTATTTTTACTTATGTTTTTAATCTGCATGCAGAAGCTAGCTCTCCTTTACCACGTCTGTTCATCCTGTGGTCTGCAGCAACCTCTAGTGTTCATTTGCTGTGTTTCTTTAATGAAGGAAGGATGACGCTCCCATTACATTTCCTTTCCACTGTGGAAATTTCAATGCACTATGCATTGAAAGCTGTATCAAACTATTTAAAGCGGTTATGGCTTTAAAGAATTCTGGTAACTGTAGTTTTGATGGTGGAACAGCCTCCCCTGCATGGTGGACTCTCCTTCAATGGAAGTTATTAAGCAGAGGTTAGACAGCCACCTGTCAGCATAGGAGCCAACTCCTAGGGACTGAGGTCCCTTTGGCCCCCCCCCCCAATAAAATATTTGAGGGATCTGCCTCCCAAAAAAGTTGAGGTGAGTTTCCATTCAAAGTGTGTGTGTGATGTTATGTGATTATGTGGGGTTGAGCTCATCTCCCCTCCCCAAAGGACAATATTTTATTCAAGTTGGCACCCCTGCCTATCAGAGACTCTCTAGCTGAGAACCCTGCTTCGCAGGGGGTTGGACTAGATGATGCTTGGGTGTCCCTTCCAACTCTAAAGATCAGGAAGAACTTTCTGACAGTCCAAGCCATTCAACAGCGGATCGTTCTCCCTTGGGAGGTGGTGGATTCTCCTTCCTTTAAATCGGAACCAGTGAAGGTCCTAAGTGTCTGGAGGCAGTTGGAGGCAGTTGGAGGATGGATGGCGGCTAACGGATTGAGGTTGAATCCTGACAAGACAAATGATGTTTTGGGGGAACAAGGGGTGGGTGGGTGGGACTTCCTGGTCCTGAATGGGGTAACTGTGACCCTAAAGGACCAGGTGCACAGCCTGGGAGTCATTTTGGACTCACAGCTGTCCATGGAGGCGCAGGTCAATTCTGCGTCCAGGGCGGCTGTCTACCAGCTCCATCTGAGACCCTCCCTGCCCGCAGACTGTCTGGCCAGAGTGGTCCATGCTCTGGTTTTCTCCCGCTTGGACTACTGCCATGCGCTCTCTGTGGGGCTACCCTCGAAGGTGGCTCAGAAATGAAAACTAATCCAGAATGCAGCAGCTAGACTGCTGACTGCCAGAGGCATACATATATATATGAATATAAGTCTCACTTTCCCCCCAAATTCTGACTGTGAAAAGTTAAAGTGTGGCTTATATTCACGACCTTACGGTATGCAGCCAGGAGCGCAGCGCAAACAGTGCCAGGAGCTCTGCAAAGTGGTTGAATCGCACACCTGCCCTGTGCATCGTCCCCTGCCGTCTCCCTCAAAGCTGGGAGGGGAGAGCAAGGAAGGGGGAAAAGGCCCTCAGCGCAGATCCACCCCCTCTGGAGTGCCAGGAGCAGCAAGGAATGGAGCGGCTTATATTCAGGTGGTTTTTTCTTTTTTCCCCTTCCCCCCTCCAATTTTAAAGGTGTGGCTTTTATTTGGGCCAGTATGGTACCACAGGTCCTAAAGGATCTTCATTGGCTCCCAGTATGTTCCATATGTGACCTTTAGAGCCCTAGACGGCCTCGGTCCTGTATACCTGAAGGAGCGTCTCCACCCCCATTGTCCACCTCGGACACTGAGGTCCAGCTCTGAGGGCCTTCTGGCAGTTCCCTCCCTGCGAGAAGTGAGGTTACAGGGAACCAGGCAGAGGGCCTTCTCGGTGGTGGCACCCACCCTGTGGAACGCCCTCCCATCAGAAGTCAAGGAGATAAATAACTATATTTCAGAAGACATCTGAAGACAGCCCTGTATCGGGAAGCGTTTTAATGTTTGACGTTTTATTGTGTTTTAATATTCTGTTGGAAGCAGCCCAGAATGGCTGGGACAACCTAGCCCATGGGTAGGCAAACTAAGGCCCGGGGGCCAGATTCGGCCCAATCGCCTTCTAAATCTGGCCCACGGACAGTGTGTTTTTACATGAGTAGAATGTGTGCTTTTATTTAGAATGCATCTCTGGGTTATTTGTGGAGCCTGCCTGGTGTTTTTACATGAGTACATAGCTGTCAACCTTCCCTTTTTTTGCGGGAAATTCCCTTATTCCAGCGCGGTTTCCCACTGCTTCCCACTGCTATCCCGGATTGTTAGATATCCGGTAGACTGTCCCCAGGACAGGTGAGGCTGCTGATCCCTTATTTTCGAGGCTGCAGATCCCTTATTTTCGAGGCTGCGGATCCCTTATTTTCGAGGCTGCTGATCCCTTATTTTCGAGGCTGCTGGTCCCTTATTTTCGAGGCTGCTGGTCCCTTATTTTTGAGGCTGCGGATCCCTTATTTTCGAGGCTGCGGATCCCTTATTTTCGAGGCTGCGGATCCCTTATTTTCGAGGCTGCTGATCCCTTATTTTTCAAATCTGAAAGTTGACAGCTATGCATGAGTAGAATGTGTGCTTTTATTTAAAATGCATCTCTGGGTGATTTGTGGGGCATAGGAATTCGTTCATATAGTCCGGCCCCCGACAAAGTCTGAGGGGCAGTGGACCGGCCCCCTGCTGGAAAAGTTTGCTGACCCCTGACCTAGCCAGACAGGCAAAGGTACAGTGGTACTGTACCTTGGGTTAAGTACTTAATTCGTTCCGGAGGTCCGTTCTGAACCTGAAACTGTTCTTAACCTGAAGCGCCACTTTAGCCCATGGGGCCTCCTGTTGCTGCCGTGCCACCGGAGCACAATTTCTGTTCTCATCCTGAAGCAAAGTTCTTAACCTGAAGCACTATTTCTGGGTTAGCGGAGTCCGTAACCTGAAGTGTATGTAACGTGAAGTGTATGTAACCTGAAGTATATGTAACCCGAGGTACCACTGTATCAAGAATAAAGTTGTCATCGTTATCATCATCCCCATCCTTCTTCAATGGCGGTTTCTAAGCAGAGGTCGGGGATGCTTCAGCTGCATTGCGCGCGGGAGGAGGGGGGGGTCAGACTGGATGACCCTGTGTGGGGGGGGTCCCCTTCCAACTCATTCGACGATTCATGGGGGGGGCGGGGCGGCCTTTGAAGCGGGGCCTCCGTCGCTGAGGCCGCCCCCCCACCCCCACCCCCTTTTCGCCGGGGTCAGACTGGATGACCTTGGGGGTGCCCCTCCCGGCGTCGCGTCTGAACGTTCCCCGCCTCCCTCCTCCTCCTCTTTCCCCGCCTCCTCTTCGCCCTTCTTCCCTCCTCCGCCGGCCGCCGCCCCTCGCAAAATGGCGGCCGGCGCCGGGCCCGTGGCGGGCGGAGGCCTCCCGCCGTCTTTTACCTCAGCCGCGGCGTCGCCTCAGCAGCAGCAGCAGCACCAACCGCCGCCTCCTCCGCCTCCGCCTCCTCCTCCGCCTCAGGCGGCCTCGGCCTCTTCTCCCCTCACGCACAACCACCGCGTCGGGAACCCTCTGCCGGCCTCGTCGTGTCCGGCGGCCCCGGCGTCCGCTTCTCCCGCTCCGCCGCCCTCTCCGCCGTCCCCTCCGGCTCCTCTTCCCCCTCCGCCGGCCTCGGCCTCGTCGTCCTCGCTGGGCCCCCGCGAGCCGGCCTACAACTGGCAGGCCACGAAGCCGACGGTGCAGGAGCGCTTCGCCTTCCTCTTCAACAACGAGGTGCTCAGCGACGTCCACTTCTTGGTGGGGAAAGGCCGAGCGGGGGCCCAGCGCCTCCCCGCCCACAGGTAGGAGGAGGAAGGCGACCCCCAAACGCCCCCCCCATGTTGGAGGGCAGCACCCCCCCACCTCAAAAAGGGCCATGCGAAAGAACGCCCCCCTGGATTTCAGCCACGTCCATCGTGCAGAAGCAAACACCCACCCCTAGATTTTATTTACGTCGGAGCCCCCCCTGGCAGTGGCGTAGCGTGGGGGGGGGTGCAAGGGGGGCGCAACATCTGGGGGTTAGGGGGCGCAAATGACTTGCCTTGCCCCGGGTGCTGGCAACCCACGCTACGCCACTGTTGGGGGCAGAGGAGCGTGGGCGTAGCCAAGCCCCCCCCCCCCCGCTAAATCAATAGAAATCAATGGCAATGCATAACTGACTGAGGTTCTGCGCTCCCCCCCCCCGTGATAAGAACCCACGTAAGGACTCTCTATGGATAAGGGGAAAAGGGCAGGTTTTGTTTACAACCACCCCCCCCCCCCCAGTAACAAATCCTGGCTAGGTCCATGCTTAGGAGCCCCCCCCCCAATATCCCATGCCTTTTTGAAATGGGGAGCAGGGGGTGGTGGTTGTTGTTTATGTACTTGGGGGCATCCCTGTCGGATGGGTGGGGCGCAAATAAAGGATCGCAGCGTTTTTATGTTGTGGTTTTGTGTTGCAACCGCCCCCTGAGCTGCGGGAGTAGGCGATGTGCAAATTGAATGAATGAATGAATGAATGGATAATATATTGGGGGGGGGGGTCGTGCACCCACCCACACCCAAGTCAATGGGCATTTCCATTCAGATAGTGTGAGCGCATTACGGCTTGTGGCCAGTTATAGAGGGCAGGGCTTATCTGCCTCCCCCCCCCCCATATTTTATTCAAGTTAGCACCCCTGGTTGGGGGGCAAGTAGGGAGGGACAACCCCCCCCCCACCGCTGACCTACTTAAAGGGGCGTGGAAAGAGGGGGGTGGCCATGGGGAGTAGGGGCCTGTTACAGAGCCATGGGCCTTTTTCAAGGGGGAGGCTGAGAACAGTTAAATTTGGAGGGCTCTTAAGGGCAAGTTATTATGGGGGGGCAGGTTACAGTGGGGTTTTGAGTATGATTGGGGGGTAGAGAGAACTGTGCTGTACACATACCCCCCCCCCCCCCCCGTAGGCTGTCATTCTTTGGATGTGATGGACTTGGCTGTTCTTTATACCGGTAGTTGTTGTTTGTTATGAAAATATGGGTAAAGTTATGGGACAGGAAGCTGGGGAGAGGGGGGCAGTTGTGGGTTCGAGAGAGGGGTGTGTGTGTGTGTGTGTGTGAGACGGGTGGGGCAGCTGCTGGAGGCTTTTGCTGCTGAGAAGGGCTGTGGGGTGGAAGGGGGCTTCATAGGGACAAATGGCTGTGCAACCCGCAAGGAAGCATCTGTGGGATGGGGTTTAAAGAGGATGCTGAAGGTCCCGGGTTCAATTCCTGACATCTCCAGGTAGGGCTGTGAGTATTCCCTGCCTGGAATCCTAAAGAGCTGCTGCAAGCCAGTGTAGGCCCTACTGAACTATAAGGCTGATTCTTAGGTTCCCATGAGGTCGCAAATGCATCCTTGCTGGACTGTGTTGTTGTCTTATGCTATTGATTTTGTTTTTATGAATTATGGATCTCACTAGGATTTATCAGATTGCATTATGCTGTGGGATTATATTTAATGGGAAGCAGACTAGAAACAAAATGAGTTTGCTTATTCGCAGCTGGCTTTCCTGATGCACCTGCAGGCAGAGCTGTAAGCTAGCAAGGAGTGAGCTCCAATTCTGGCATGTTAGAGGTTCCGAGTTGTGGCTGGTTACACACTTACTACCCAAAACTAGGGGGAAACTTGCCCTGGAAATATGCCACCATAATTCTAAATTACCTAGGTCCACTGATAGCTTTATTAGGAGGGCGCATGCAGAAAGGCCCCAGGAAAGATGCAGCCAGTCTGCGTTCGGCTTGCTTGCTTTTGTTACAGAACTATTTGTTATTGGGCAGATAAATTTGTTGATTTCGAACCACAAGGATGTTCATTCTGAGCGTCTGGTTGTTCCTGGCTTTGGGCAAGAAAAATGATCCAGGCTTCAGGTGGAATGGATTAATTTCTACAAGCGTTTTACGTCATGCGTTCTCAGAGCAAGCATGTCTCCTAATTGGTTGCTGTAGCAGTTAAAAGCATATCTGTTTGCAAATAGAGCTTTTGTAGTGCCCAGGAGCGTAATAAAAAAACCCCATCTGATCTTGCAAGTTCCTGTGCCCTTTTACACTATGGAACTGATACCTGCTTAGTGTCAGGGCAGCAATTGTGTTCTGAAAGGTTTCTGCCTGGTTCTCTCTCCCTCTCCCTCCGCGTGTTAAGGACACTAAGCAAGACCATTGCCTTGAAGGTGGAGGGTCCAGAACTTTGCAGAAGCAAAGGCTGGTAGCTTCACATGGCAGATGCATGTTGCTCCCGTGTTTAGATGAAGTAAAAGCCTGCTGGGTTTTACTTAAGTTCTTAATGCAGTCTAAATATTCATAACTTGCACTGTAAAACAAACAAACAATTTATTCTGCCATTAATTACAATGCTTGAATTTGGAAGTCATGTTTTTATTCGTGCTTCGTTCTTTTATGTTGAAAAAACACCTTTTGACAGCCTGTTTGAAGGGACCTGGGTGGCGCTGTGGGTAAAAGCCTCAGCGCCTAGGACTTGCCGATCAAAAGGTCGGCGGTTCGAATCCCCGCAGCGGGGTGCGCTCCCGTCGTTCGGTCCCAGCGCCTGCCAACCTAGCAGTTCGAAAGCACCCCCGGGTGCAAGTAGATAAATAGGGACCGCTTACCAGCGGGAAGGTAAACGGCGTTCCGTGTGCTGCGCTGGCTCGCCAGATGCAGCTTGTCACGCTGGCCACGTGACCCGGAAATGTCTGCGGACAGCGCTGGCTCCCGGCCTATAGAGTGAGATGAGCGCACAACCCTAGAGTCTGGCAAGACTGGCCCGTACGGGCAGGGGTACCTTTACCTTTATCTTTACTTTTGAAGGACTAAAGAGCATAGTTTTCAATACATTTGTGTAACATCCAGGTATCACATGGTTGTTAGGGTGCCTGATAAGTTGATAACAACCACAATGTAAATAAACCTGATCTAAGTCTGTTCCTTTTTTTTAAGCATCGTTTTTATTACTCTGTTGTGTGAGCTGTGCACCAGAGGTTCTGAGGAGGAAGACTAACTTCAGGGCAGCGCACTGTGCAATACGGTTATAGCAAAATCTTAATTTGTGGTTCTTGTTGTGGGGAATGGACGAGATTCAGAGTGCAATCCAGTCAATGCCGGAACCCTCTTGTTTGTTCTTTCCAAATGTCAGGTTTGTGCTGGCTGTGGGCAGTGCGGTCTTTGATGCCATGTTCAATGGAGGGATGGCTACAACGTCCTCCGAGATAGAACTACCCGACGTGGAACCGGCGGCTTTCCTTGCTTTGCTGAAGTAAGCCCCCACTTCCTCAGGAGGAACACAGTTCTCCAAAGAAACACCAGGCAATCGCTCTCCAAGGGCTGGATTCTAACAGCGGAGCGCTTGCTTCCCTTCTGCTTTTTTAAAATTTATTTTTAAAGCCACTAGCTCTCATGGTTATATAGAAATTTTGGGGGAGGATTCTCAAGACGCCAAGCCTTCAGATTCTGTGCAACACCTTAAAGTGGCCTCCTGCCCCACAGCCGGCCTTTGCTTTTCTGTTGAAGTTCTCTTTTCCATCTCCCTCCTTCTTGTAAGTCCTTGAGCAGATTAAACCCTTTTCTCTTACGAGGCAGCAGGGCTGTGCTTCTGAGACCTGGGCAGCCTTAAGAGCCCGGAGATTTGTCTTTAAGTTTGTCCCTTTACCACTGGGCCTGCCTTCGCCAACATGGTGACCTCCAGGCATTGGTTGGGGCTGATGGGAGTTGTAGGGACCCCCAAGGGTCTTCCAGTCTGACCCCCTGCAGTGCAGGAATCTCAACTAAAGCATCCAGGACACATGGCCAGCCAGCCTCTGCTTAAAAATCTCCAAGGAAGGTGAGTCCACCACCTCCCTAGGGAGACTGTTCCACTGTGGAGCAGCTCTTAACATCAGAAAGTTTCTCCTGATGTTGAGTCGGAATCTCCTTTCTTGGTTCTTTGGTTTGGGTCTTCCCCTCCAGAGCAGGAGCAAACAAGCTTGCTCCCTCCTCCAGGTGACAGCCCTGAGATATTGGAAGATGGCTCTCATCTCTTTTCTCAGTCTCCTCTTTTCCAGACTAAACATGCCCAGCTCTCTCAACCGTTCCTGATGAGAGAAGCTCCCTGATTCATCCCACGGCATCAGCAGCCAGGGGGTGAGGAAAAGACCCTGAGTCTGAAATCCTGGAAAGCTTCCAGTCAGTGTAGACAATACTAAGTTAGACAGAACCAGTCTCCTGACTCTGTATGAGGTAGCTTCCTGCTTTACTAGAACGGAGATTTTTGTGTGTGAGAGAGTTTTAATGAACATTTCAGCTCCAATGTTTTTGGCTGCAGTCCACAAGGAGTTTGTTTTATTTCATTTATTGTTTATTTCTGCAGTTTGTCGGTCCTCCTTTGTCATGTTGACCTGACCCCCTAGGGCAGTTTCCAACAGTTCACTAAGTACAATAAACACCTAAAAACGTAACAGTTGTTAAAAGCAATCCAACTAATAAAACAAGCGTAGACATACAGCATAAAAGCAAATAAGAGTAAGTTACTCCCAGGGGGTGGATTGTGTGTATGTGTGTTTGTGTAGCTCGTGGAAACCAAGCTTTTAAATAACCCATGGAAAGCCAGACTGAATCAAGTGAATATACTTCTTAAAAACAAACAAAAGTTGAAGGTCCAGGTTTGTTTGAGATGCAGTATGGTGTAGTGGTTAGAGTGCCAAACTCGGTCTGAGGAGAGCCATGTACAAATTGCATCGCACCCTTAGTCACAAAGCTTGCCAGGTGCAGTTTGAGCAAGTCGCTACCTCTCAGGCTAACATTATCCTCACACCCAACCTTGAGAGTTGAAATGGAGGAGGAGTACAGTATTATGCTCTTTGGAAGCAATTATTATTATTATTATTATTATTATTATTATTATTATTACCCCGCCCCTATGGCTGGGACTTCCCAGCCACTCTAGGCAGTTTCCAGCACATACAAAAACATAACAAAACAAGCTATAAATGTTATGTAGCAAGTACGCATACCTGCCCTGCCCAGCCTACCATGCTCTCCACTCAAGAGAGGTCCATCTTTAATTTTTAAAAAGAGGTTTCTAGTCCTCCTTGTGCCTGAAAATTGCAAGAAAGAGGAGGCAAACACCTCCAGGCTTCTGATGGTGTGCTATGACTGGGCTGCTGCTGAGTCAGGTGCAAAATGGAGACCCCCCCCCACCTCCCATTTATGGGCACGGAGAGCCCTTCATACCTAACAGCTAACTTTTTCCATGCTAGTGCTGTACCTTAAGTCAAAATCCTTGTTTTTAATTGCAGCAGTGCTTTCTTCCTGCCCTCCCTGCTCTCGCTCCCAGGTTTCTCTATTCTGATGAGGTTCAGATAGGGCCAGAGACCGTGATGACGACCCTTTACACCGCTAAGAAGTACGCCGTCCCCGCGCTCGAAGCCCACTGTGTGGAGTTCCTCAAGAAGAACCTCAGGGCAGATAACGCCTTCATGCTCTTAACGCAGGTATGCTGGCAGAGGCTGTTGTGAGTGGTGGTCCCAACTGATTTGGAGGGCGTTGGAAAAGGTGGTGTAGGCCGTGACGGCCAACCTCAGCTGCCCCCCAGTTCTTTGCTGAGACAGTGCCTTTCAAACTCTATGGGGAAAGGTTGCATCGTTGGGAACTTCTTAGTTCAGAGAAGATAATGTCAATTATTATTATTTTATTATTTATACCCTGCTCATCTGGCTGGGTTGCCCCAGCCACTCTGGGCAGCTTCAAACACATATGAAAACATAGTAAAACATCAAACATTAAAAACTTCCCAATACAGGGTTGCCTTCAGGTGTCTTTTAAAAATTGTGTAGTTCTTTATCTCCTTGAGATCTGATGAGAGGGGCTGTTCCACAGGGTGGGTGCCACCACTGAGAAGGCCCTCTTGCTTCCCTGTAACTTCACTTCTCGCAGTGAGAGAAGACCCTCAGAGGAGGACCTCAGTGTCTTGGCTGAGTGATGGGGGTAGAGACTCTCTTTCAGGTATACTGGGCCGAGGCTATTTAGGGCTTTAAAGGTCAGCACCAACACTTTGAATTGTGCTTGGAAACAGACTAGGAGGCATTGAAGATCCTTTAGGACCAGAGTTATATGGTCCCGGCGGCCACTCCCAGTCATCAGTCTAGCTGCCGCATTCTGGCTGCTGCCCTCCATAGAGTCCCCCCCCCCCCCCACATTTTAATTAACCTTGTATATATTTTTTCCACTTGCTGGCTGATGACTGTCTTTCAGGCCAGACTCTTCGATGAGCCCCAGCTGGCAAGCCTTTGCCTGGAAAACATAGATAAGAACACATCTGACGCCATCAACGCAGAAGGCTTCACAGATATTGACCTTGGTGAGTAGTCTACTTTGCAGGCTCAGTGGGGATCGTAGCGTTGGTCGGTTGCTTGGATAATTCTCTGTACTGCTTGGGTTCTGGCTTCCTGAAGGGCTGGAATTGAGCCTGTGTGAATAAAGGAAAAGGCAGGGGAAGCTGTACTATTCACAGAATGCTCCTTGAGCATTTTCAAATTCATGATATGCATTTTTTTATTTTAAAAAAACCACACACACCAACCCCCAAGTTGCTAGTCCCCATAGCTGCAAAGCATGCTGCCAAACAGTTCATGCAAAACCCAGCAGGGAGAAGTAGCAGAATAAGACTTCCAGCAAAGGGGAGGGAGTTCTTGCTGTGCCCCTGGGCAGATGTGCACAATTACAAATCTGATTCCTGAAGATTGGCACAGCAGTTCATGGTTATTGTGTTGTGTGCTGGTGTGTGTGCATTTGCTGTTTTGGATACAAGCCTTTGAGGGTCCCAAGTTGATCCCAGAAACAACCGATTGAGGCTGTGCCAATTTGCGTCTGAGCTGAAGCGCCCGTTTGGGCTGCCGGTGGGGAAACTCAGCATGATTGAATGCTCCACCGTACAATATCTTGTTTTAAGATATTCCTGCGCATAGAAAGCTTGTGCATCAAGGGTTTTGGCCTTGCCATATCCCTACACCCTACTTTTCTATGTGCATTGTGCGTCTTGTTTATTCTTTATTTTAAATGCATGCAGGAGCATTTAAGCATGCAAGTTTGAAGCAAAACGACACGTAAGCCAGGAGACAAGCCTCATTGGTCGGTATTTTGTGTCCCAACTAAGTCGGTCTCTGCGTCAGGCAGCAGAGAGGACATTCTGTCCTTCCGTCTCCCACCAGCCGAATGCCACAATGCCCATTGTCTGGCACACACAGGATGCTTGCCAACAGAGGTCTCGTTTGTGCTGCTCCATTCCTCCCAAGCCTCGCAGGAGGAAAAGGGCGAGTGGGAACAGGGCAGGGCAGCCAACAGTAGCAGCGGGGGCTGGCTTGCCCCATGTGCAGCCTTCCTCCTTCCATCACGGCGTACCTCTGCATACGTGCAGAGACTGATCCGTGCAGATTTGAGCCCTGGTTCTTCATCTGTGGCAGCGATCGTCAGGCTGCTTTGGGGAAAAGTTCTGGTCTTCTTGGCAAGGAGATCAGATTGAGAGAGCCAAGCTCCCCGCTAGAACAGCCAGCCTTTGCTGTGTTGGGAGTGTTGCTGCTGCAACTCTCTGAGCTTCCTGTCCCACTGACCTGGTGATACTTCAGCTTCACCCAACAAGGTGCTTAACTTGTTAGCTCGGGTGTCCCAGGGTGTTGCTGTACTACAACTCCCATTGTCCATAGCCAGCTCAGGGATGGCAGGAATGTTACCCCCAGTGGGGTTTTGGGACTGGTCTGGAGAGTACGTGCTCAGGTCTGAGCACTGAGGTTGACAGGACCTGGCCTTTGCCCTCACGTGAGAGCTGCATTCGCCCCAGAATTCTCTGCGACTCAGAGCAGTTGGCTCAGTTTGCGAAACTTTTCTCAAAGCTGCCTTTCAAAAACCAGTGAACCTCCCAGGTTCCTTCCTTTCCTGGATGAAATGGCAATGAAAACAGCTCCATGCCGTCCCCGTTTGCCCTAATGTGTGGATAAGGGAGCCTGTGACCCTTCAGGGGGTGCCAGCTCCCAGAAGCCCCAGCGTTGTCAGTGGTCGGGATGATGGGAGTTGGAATCCCGTCCGCATCTTAGATGTTGCAAGAAAGAAATAGCATTCCTTCTGTGTGCAAGAAATGGGAACATGCCTCTTCTCAGATTAGGGATGATGAACAACCGTGAGCTGGCAGCTGGTGTGGGTGACGGAAATAGCTGCCCAGCAACATTGTGGAGAGCTGTGGCTGCCCCTCTTCCCTGCCCTCAAGCCCTATATCGCCGGGGCCTGCAGCTGACGCCCCACTCTCCTTGCCCGACAGATACACTGGTGGCTGTCCTGGAGAGGGACACCCTTGGCATCCGCGAGGTGCGCCTCTTCAACGCGGTGGTCCGGTGGTCAGAGGCCGAGTGCCAGCGGCAGCAGCTGCAGGTGGTCCCAGAAAACAAGCGGAAAACTCTAGGCAAAGCCCTCTCCCTCATCCGCTTCCCCTTGATGACCATCGAGGAGTTCGCAGCGGGTAAGCGGGGAGCCCTTCTTGAAATCCAGGGGGTCTGGAGACTTAGCAACTGAACGTCACAGGACCCTAAGCGGCCATGTATCCCAAGTCCAGGGTGTCCGCCCTGGAGCCCTTTCAAGCCCTGCCCAGGATTGAACCCGGGACTTTCTGTTACTGAAGAGCGGAGTCCCCTTTTGGACCACTCGAGGGAGTATCATAGCTGAATGAAGTCGCAAGCAGGATTCAAAATGTAAGCAGCAGAAGGGAAAGACGCCGATTGCAATAGTGGAAATAACTGTGGGGTGTAAATGTGTTACGTAATGCAGCAGAAAAAAAGGGTGGGAACAAAAACATCATGGAGTTAAGGGTTAAGGAAAATAAGTATTAAAGTTGGAAGTTTTTTTTTAAAAAAATTCTGAAATTTAATAAAAAAGTAATATAAAAAAGAGCCTGGGACCTTCTGGAAAGCAGGTGCTCTACTGCCAAACTCTAGGGTCCTTCCCCTAAATTTAAATTAAGATTCTAGTCCTCATGGTCATCCATAAAAGGCCAGCTTAAACAGGAACAGAGGTGGCTGCCTTTTGCCGAATCAGACCTTTGGCCCATCTAACTCAATATTGTCCACACTGACTGACAGTGGCTCTCCAGGGATTTGGGCAGGAAGTCCTTCTCAGACCTACCTGGGGGAGCCTTCGGGGATTGAACCTTCTGCATGCGGACAGGGTGCTTGCTCTCTTTCACAGCACAATGGCTAGTCCTGAGTCGCCCTGTGAATTATTTCACTGGAAGCTGTTTTGGCCCTTCTCCCCAAAGCTGCTTGCGAATAAATACAAGCCATTAAAATAAATGTGCAGAGTTACGTGTGCTGCCAGATCTCGCAGCCCCACAAATGCCTCCTGGGAACAAAGAGGCACTTTTGCCGCTTGCTGTGGAGGGCAAATATCGAGGGGGAAGCCAGGCAGTGATGTGGAGCAGAAAATATTCCTCTGCTGCCGCTGTTTTTTTCCCATGGGAAAATTCAGTTTCTAAAAAAATGGATTAGTAACAATGGAAACTACAGTAGTCAAACTGGTTAGTTTCCATGTTATAATGAACGGCATCTTTTAAAGATCTCTTGCAGGCTTCTCATGAACACCTGGTTGGCCCAGCGTGAGGGCAGGATGCTGAATCAGGTCCCAACTGATTTTGAGGCAGCGTCGGGAAGTTTTCCAATTTATTCCCGCCCCCCCCTTGAAAACCCACATCAGTGGGGCTGGCTCTGGAGGGCAGCTTGAGGTGCTGTGGCAGAAGGGCTCGGGATGCTTTCAAGAACCAGAGGGTTCAGCGGATTGGGCGTAGCGCCCCCTTCTCTCTCTCTCTCTCTCTCTCTCCCTCTCTCTCCCTCTCTCTCCCTCCCTCCCCCCCCCCACCCCCCAGTCCCTGGTTGTTGATACAAGTTCATCGACTGGTTCATCAGCAAAAGTGAAAGGGTTTGTGGCTGGAACATGTAGGAATGTGTAGGACAGTTGGTGTTGATAACTCCCAACGTTGCAGTTTTGATCCCCTCATGGTCCCTTCCAGATCTGCAATTCTGTTGTTCTATTTATTGCATCTACAGCCCACATTTTCTCCCAAGAAGCACATGCTTCTCCCTCCTCCTCATTTAATCCCCACAGGGGATTAACTGCAAGGGAAGTTAGGCTGAGAAGCAGTTACTGGCTGCAAGATCGCTCTGTGAGCTTCATGGCCAAGCGGGAATTCGAACCCTGGTCTCCCAGATCTTATGCCACTAGACCACAGTGGCTGCTGCGAGGAAACTGTTAGCAAACCACAGTTCCCAGGATTACCTGGGGGAAATTGTGATGGTTCAAAGTGGTATAGGTAAAAGGTAAAGGGACCCCTGACCATTAGGTCCAGTCGTGACCGACTCTGGGGTTGCGGTGTTCATCTCGTTTTACTGGCCGAGGGAGCCGGCGTACAGCTTCCGGATCATGCGGCCAGCATGACTAAGCCGCTTCTGGCGAACCAGAGCAGTGCACGGAAACGCCGTTTACCTTCCCGCTGGAGCGGTACCTATTCATCTACTTGCACTTTGACGTGCTTTCGAACTGCGAGGTTGGCAGGAGCTGGGACCGAGCAACGGGAGCTCACCCTGTCGCGGGGATTCGAACCACCGACCTTTTGATCAGCAAGTCCTAGGCTCTGTGGTTTAACCCACAGCGCCACCCGTGTCCCCAAAGTGGTATAAGAGTGCTGTAAATGTATATTGTGGATGCAGCACCCACTGGCTTGGTCCTGACCGGGTATTTTGCCAGCACGCGATGAGGCGTCCTCGGCAGCCATTCTCCAGCCAAACATTCACACACACTACTTGGGGGCGGAGAATGCAGCCTCTGCAGTCACAGTCTTTCTGAACAGACTAGCAGCTGTGCTGCCGCCACAGCTTTCCCTCCAGAGCAAATATTTGCTGAAGGGCTTTGTGGCCAGGAACTGTTGGCAGCACGCAAAAGCTGTGAAGCAACTGCCCCCCCCCCCAGTGGTGGATTTTGGATAAAGTGTGAGAGTGTATGGTGTGGGCAGGAGGACACTGTCTCTCATAGAATCACAGAATGGTAGAGCTGGAAGGGACCCCTAAAGGTCATCCAGCCCAGCCCCCTGCAATGCAGGAATCTCAGCTAAAGCTTCTGGGACAGAGGGCCATTCCACCTCTGCGTTGAGGGGAAGGGCCTTTGCTCAGCAGCAGAGCATCTCCAGGTGGGATGGGAATGCCCTCTGTCTGAAGCCAAGTTGGAAGGACATCTAATTCAGGGATGGATAAGGCCAAGGGCCACATGACCTGAGGCACATGACAGTGGTGGGCGGGGCCAGACGCTAGTGTCTGTGCATACTACTACTGCTAAGTTTATATGCCACCCATCTGACTGGGTTACCCCAGGCATTCTGGGCAGTTTCCAGAAAATTAAAACACAGTGAAACATCACACATTTAAAACTTTTCCTATACAGAGCTGCCTTCAGATGTCTTCTAAAAGTCAGATAGTTGTTTATTTCTTTGACATCTGCTGGGAGGGCATTCCACACGAGGTGCCACCACCGAGAAGGCCCTCTGCCTGGTTCCCTTTAATCTCACTTCTCACAGTGAGGGAACCACCAGAAGACATTCAAGTTGGACTTCAGTGTCTGGGCTGGACGATGGGGGTGGAGATGCTCCTTCAGGGATACAGGGCCGTTTCGGGCTTTAAAGCTCAACACTTTCAGTTTCATTAGATGACCCCGATTTCTAGCAGTGTGGGAAAAGGAGAGGATCATTTCTCCTGTCCTTATTTTCTTCATGTCGTGTTTCAGCTTTGTAAGCTCTTTCCTAGAAACATGGTAGCAGTGAATTGTAGTTTTGGAGTGGAGAGATATTATTATTATTATTATTATTATTATTATTATTATTTATTAGTAGTAGTAGTAGTAGTAGTAGTATATTGCCGTATGCCTGCAGGTCTCAGGGCAGTTACAACTATACTTGGATTTAGTTCCCCATAGCAATCTGCTCCGTGACCCTGAACAGTTGCCCAGACATGTTCTCCCTCTTCCTCTCTCGGGTAAGAACATCCTAAAGAGTCCTGCAGCTGGATCAGGGCGACAAGGGGCCCGCTTCATCCAGCCTCCTGTTCCCACATTGGCCAACCAGATGCCTCAAGGGGAGCCCTCAAGCAGGACCCAGGCGCAAGAGCAACTCTCCTCTTTCGTGATTCTCAAACCCTGGTATTTGGAGGCATTTACTTCTCCGACAGTTGGGAGAGAGTATGGATGCAGGAGCTCATAGCCATGAATCGCCTTCTCTGTGAATATGTCTAATCCTCGTTTGAAGTCACCTGGGTTGGTGACCATCCCTGCGCCTGGCAGGAGCAAATCCCACAGTTTAAACTGCACAATTAAACTACAAAATTCCCCTCCAGAGTAACCTTGGCCGGATGTGACTTGGTTGTGACAATTCAATATTTTTACAGGTTTGTTTTTTAAAAAATGTAGTGCTTTATGTCTTGCGACTTGCTGTCATCTTAATCGATAATAGTCTAGTAATGATTTGTTGTAATCATTGAAGGTGATTATTTAGTGAGAGTTTGAGAGTTAATTTTGCTGCGTAATATCATATTCCAAACGGATTATCGAACATTGCATTATTCAATAGAAGCTGTTTATTTTTCATTACGACCTGCTTGCATCGGACAGGGCTGCTATGAGCCGCGTGAGCTTCGTTGTGCATTTTGTCGTTTCTTCGGCTTGTAAATGGCCTTGTGCAATGTGGAAAGGCAGCGTACAAATTAAAAGCAAAATGAAATTAAAAGAACAAGGGAGGGACCAAGTAAAAAAACCAGAAAACGTGGTATTGACGCTCACGCTGTCCTTGTTGATGTTTCCTGCTGCCTTTCCCCAGGGCCAGCTCAGTCGGGCATCTTGACCGACCGCGAAGTGGTCAGCCTGTTCCTGCACTTCACCGTCAACCCCAAGCCGCGGGTGGAGTTCATCGACCGCCCCCGCTGCTGCCTGCGTGGGAAGGAGTGTAGCATCAACCGCTTCCAGCAGGTGGAGAGCCGCTGGGGGTACAGTGGGACCAGCGACCGGATCAGGTGGGACCTGGGGCCCTGACGCCACTCGCCTGCTTCCCAGCAGAGAGCCTTCTCCCACGGCTTGTCCAGCTGGGTTGGGAGGGAGGCTTCTGCAACACTTGGAGCAGGCACCAGGGTTCCCCAGATCCTGGCGCCTTCCAGGCATTGCCAGACTACGACTCCCAGCAGTCAAGGGTGACGGGAGGCAGGAGTCCAACGTCTGGAGCGTCCGAGATTCTCCATCCTGGATTTAAAAAGCAGCATTTCCCTTAAATAGTCCATAAATAGTGACACCCTAGAGGTCCTGGGTCCTAAGGAAGTCAGATTAGCCTCAGCCAGAGACAGGGCCTTTTCAGCACTGGCCCCGGCCTGGTGGAACGCTCTGTCTCATGAGACCAGGGCCCTGCAGGATCTGATTTCTTTTCGCAGGGCCTGTAAGACAGAGTTGTTCCGCCTGGCCTTTGGCTTGGAATCAACTTGATCCCCTTCCCCTCTTTCCTTTCTCCTTCTATGATGAAACTCCTATTTGGGGACTTCCCTGGCTTTTTTCTGGCCCACGTAGGACCAGTCAGGATAGTTGGCCTTGGTGCAGACTTGACGTTTTCATCCCCCAAAAAGTTTTTGATTTGAATTCTTCCTGTAATGAGGCTGCATTTTAATGTTGTATTTTAATCTCATTTCTAAGTTGTATTTCAATCAATTGTTTTTATACCGGTGTTAGCCACCCTCGCTGGGGAGGGCGGGGCATAAATAAAAGTTAATAATAATAATAATAATAATAATAATAATAATACTGCAGGCAAGAGGTGAAAGAGCACCTCTCCTGAGAACAGGGAATGCATCTTAGACCAGGGGAGGGGAAACCTGTCGCCCTCAAGGCAGTGTTTGAAATTCGTGAGGCACATTTTGCACCTGGATATTGGCCGTTTGCAACCAAGTGAAGATGCCTGGACACTAGGATGGCTCCTGACATCTCCACCATCTGGGGATCTGGACCGTTTTCGCACACTAAGGCTCCATCCTGTAGAATTCTATCAGTTATATTTTATCCACCCAATTGGAATGAATTTCAGCAACCAAAATGCTTTTCTCTGTGCGTCCTGAGCAGGAGCGGTGAACAGCGTTATAGCAAATTGTTGTCGCTTGTCTTTGCTTCCCGCCCCCTGCCCTGCTCACAGTTGTGAATAATATCCCCACGTCCATGTCACCATTAGGAAAAAGAGGTCGGAATAGGCCAATATATATGTGGACTGTCCTTGGGTCAAGGGACTTTTCTTCTTTCAGTTCTCAAAGTTTTTAAGCCAGCTCAAGGCATCCGAACCAGCCAGATGTTTAACTGAGAATCCACAGTCAGTCCCTCATTTTAAAAACAAGACTTTATAGCTGTCTTGCTCAAAAATGGCAACTAGACATTCCATTTTGGTGATAGTAACCTTGATTTAAGGAGCCTTTTGGCACCTAGCTTATATATCTGAGTTTCTAACACTGCCTCCATGAGTTGCTGGGTTCCTCCTTGCGTTGGCCCCCGGCCACCTTGGCTGCTGTGTCAGGGATGCTGCGAGCAGGAGTCTGGTGTCATCTGTGAGACCCCCAAGCCCACCCACCCCAGCAACCTTCGCTTGCCTGTATCCAGCAGAATTTTTCTGTGCTTGATCTTCTGTACTTTCCCTCTCCAACCCTCCAGGTTCTCTGTCAACAAAAGGATATTTATCGTCGGATTCGGGTTGTATGGATCCATCCACGGCCCAACAGATTATCAAGTAAATATACAGGTAGAGAACTCTCCAGGTTTTGACTTGGGGCAGGGGCGGGCGAGGTGGGGCAAGGACAAAGATCCCCAAAGGGGCCAGGCAGTTGAACAGATAAAAGGGGGATCTGCTGAGAAAGAGAGGAAGGGAGAGGGGCGTAACCGACTTCCATCTGCTTTTCCGTCCGTCCACCAACCGATGGTTGTTGAGGAAATGTGGTACCCAGGGATGGGAGGCAGTGGAGGGAAGTTTTCCCACAAATACTTTTTAGATGCTTGTTTTTGAAGAAAAGTGGAGCTTCCAGTGGCTGAGTGGAAGCAAAGGAAAAACCCCGGTAAATCCAGGGTGGGTTGACTTTTATATTAAAAAGTATTTCATGTTGTTAAAAACAACTGTGTGTGTCTGAGCGCAATACTGCAGAGCAGGACAGCATCGGCGAGATCAGAGTTTCCAAAAGCTGTGGGTCTCCAGCTGCTTTTGGACTAAAACTCCCATTCTCCCTAGCTACCAGGATCCATGGTCAGGGATGATGGGAATCGTAGTCCCAAAACAGCTGGAGGGCCAAGTTTGGGAAGCCCAGGGCTAGGTGGACTCGGAATTCTGGTTCCGTAGGCCAGGGAGAGGAGTTTACATCTTCATTTGCAGAGATGTCGTGAGTTTAAAAGGTTTCCCTTTGTTTTTGTTTTTCCCTTTCTCTTTCTCTTCCTCCCCTGCCCGCCCCCAGATTATTCACACCGACAGCAACACAATCCTGGGCCAGAATGACACCGGCTTCAGCTGCGATGGGTCTTCCAACACTTTCCGGGTCATGTTTAAAGAGCCCGTTGAGATCTTGCCCACTGTCAGCTACACAGCCTGTGCCACGCTGAAGGTAACTCTGCACGCTGGGCTGGGGGGGGGAAGCTTTTTCTGCCCTTCAGGGAGAGTGTGCAAACATTCCCGGTCCTTTTATATTTGGTTTTGAAGACGTGCTTTGTCCTGGCTTGGGAAGGCGAGGAGGAGGGGGACCGCCACAATCCACCAAGGCTGGCCTTGTGGCTCACTTGCTGCCTGTTCCTATCATTATTTTATTTTAAGATTCCATTTATTATTCCATTTATATCCACATCTTTTGTACAAGCTTCTTGCTCCTCTCCATTTTATCCTCACAACAAATCCGCAAGGTAGGGTTGGCTGAGAGACGGTGACTAGCCCCAAATCACCCATTTCTGTGGTTTTGTTCTTGTTTTCGTAGTCTTGGGCGAGTAGAATGGCAAGTGGGCTCCTAACGGTGTTAGAAACTCGAATATATAAGCCAATCGCCAAAGGGTACCTTAAACTGAGGTATGTCTAGGTGCCTAACCCCTCCCCCCGATGGTGTTTGTATAGTGGTAATAGTTGTTTTCATTTCATATCTATACCGCTTTATATTGTAAAGTAAAAATCCCAAAGCGGTTGACAACACATTAAAGCATCAAATTTTATTCCAGAATAAAACAAATTCAAATTTCAAGGAATATATTTCAGATCCTTCTCTCAGGGACATTTGGCTGTCCCCCTATTTATTTATTTACCTACTTAATTTATAGAGCTTCCCCCTAGCAGAAGGGCTCTAGGAAGGCAGGGTGGCGTAGCGGTTAGAGTGTCAGACCTGGGAGATCAGGGTTCAAATCCCCACTCAGTCATGAAGCTCACCCTGGAGTCAGTCCCAGCCTCTTAGTCCACCTCACAGGGTCGTTGTAGGGATTAACATGGGGTGTGTGTGTTTGAAGCATGCAATCCTTGGAGGAAAAGGTGGGAGTTAAATGTAAAAAAACCAGCTCTTCTGCTGACCTGCTTAAGGAAGCTGGAGGGGGTAGCCAGGTGGAGATGTCAGTAGCCCACCTGGTGCCCAGAGATCTCCAAAGGGTCGCAATTGGACGTGCGCCAGTCGCAAAAAGGGCCTGGCGCTTGGGCAATTTCTAACAGTGGTTCCTAAATGTCCCGTCCCCCCCCAACATGGGCCACGCTTTACGGCTAGTGGACTGTTCAGCCCCAACATCAGACGCAGGTCTCTCTCGTGTGTGGGGTCGCCAGCCTTGTAATTGCTCAGGTCAAAATCGCAGCTGTGGACCTAACCTAAACGGCCTCGGTCCAGTATACCTGAAGGAGTGTCTCCACCTCCATCGTTCTGCCCGGACACTGAGGTCCAGCACCGAGGGCCTTCTGGCGGTTCCCTCGCTGCGAGAAGCCAAGTTACAGGGAACCAGGCAGAGGGCCTTCTTGGTAGTGGCACCCGCCCTGTGGAACGCCCTCCCACCAGATGTCAAAGAGAAAAATAACTACCAAACTTTTAGAAGACATCTGAAGGCAGCCCTCTTTAGGGAAGCTTTTAATGTTTAAGAGGTTATTGTATTTTAGTTTTCTGTTGGAAGCTGCCCAGAGTGGCTGGGGAAACCCAGCCAGATGGGCGGGGTATAAATGATAAATTATTATTATTATTATTATTATTATTATTATTATTATTATTACCTCAGCTTTGGGGGGCTTTAAAAAGAGGATTGGATGGATTTGTGGCAAAGAAATTATTGATGGGCTCGGAAAATGCCTCCGAAAACCCCAGGAGAGTTGCTCTTGTGCTTTGAGTCCTGTGTGAGGGTTTACCCCTGGGGCTTCTGGTCGGCCACTGAGAATAGGATGCTGGCCTGGGGCTTGACTGCAAGACTGCTTACATGCTCTCTCCCTTCTCTCTCCCAGGGCCCCGATTCCCACTACGGCACCAAAGGGCTCCGCAAAGTGATCCACGAGTCGCCGACGACGGGCGCCAAGACCTGCTTCACCTTCTGCTACGCCGCCGGCAACAACAACGGCACGTCCGTGGAGGACGGACAGATCCCCGAGATCATCTTCTACACATAGGGGCCACCGCGGGGGGATAGTTCGCTGCCGGGCGGATGGCCATGTGCTGCCCCCCCTCCTCCCGCCTCATCTCTCCCCCTCCATGCGCACCCCTTGCGTGTCCTTCCCAGCTGAAACCGCAGGCCGTCCTCTGCTGTTCTGGCAGGAGGGCTGCTAGCCGGGGCTGGGGGCCCAGCGGGGCCGACACCGGGAGCCCACTGACAGGACGATTCGCTGGCCTGAGTCGGGCCGGGACGGCGGCTAGCAGTTCCTTCTGCCCAGGCCGGCAGCACGGCTCTACCATTGCATTGTGAACGTAGCCGTTTCTACATCCAGCTGTTGCAGTGGGGAGGCGGGGGCGGACTCGCTCTTGCGGATGGACAATCCCTGCCAAAGGAAGCCCCCCTCTGTGCCAGGATCAGGCCGGACAGGGGGATGCGGCAGGGCAAGGAGGAAATGTGTTTCTGACGGCTTGTCACCTGGCAAGGCTTGACCCAGAACGCCCTTTCTGCAGAACCCTGGCCAGCCCAGGCTGCTCCTGCCCTTGCCGGACAACTACCTTATCGTGTCACAGGACAGATTTTTTGGGGAGGGACTCGTCCCTGAACGCGAGGCAGTGAGGGTGATTCGCAGCCACAAAAAAACTTGCCTTGTTTGAAGAGTGGCTGAAGTCCCTGGACTCTGATCGTCAATATGTTGCTTGCTGCTGCTAATAATAATAATAATATAGTGCAACTCAACAATGCATTTTACTCTTCTACGATCTCCTTTTGAGTCTGGTTCCCATTCACAAGCTGACTGCCGATTTGCTCGTTTGGGGGTTGGTTTTCGAGCTGGGAGACGTCTTGCTAGGGCTTCGATGAGCTGCGTTTCCCGAAAACCCAGCAGCCAGAGGTTTAAGAATCCCCACTCCTAGAAAACCCTGGGCGTCTTGGTGACCTGGCAGAATTGCATCAAACCTAGAAGGCTTTTGTGCTAAAGGTGGGATCCCCACCAGCACTGATTGGAGTGTTCGTTTGCCCACCCCACCCCGTGAAATCTCCTGCCTGTGGAAACCTGTAAGCAATTTGCCTTGGGTACGCAGCTGTTATCACCTGAACCCTAGCTGCTCGAACGCTGGCGCTGCTGGGCTTTTTGAAAAAAATAAATGCAAAAAGTTTCTTTGTGGTAGAGCTCCCAGTCCAAGTCCCTATGTTTGTTACCTGCGCTTGTGAGCCTCAATATGGCCAGTATGGATAATGGAGCCATTCCTCAGCTACAAGCTTCTCATCGGTGCAAAAGCCTTTGTAGGTCTTTGGCTTCTTCCGAAGAGTGCGCTAGTGCATGTTGCTGCAGAAGTGGCGCATCAGTTTTGGAGGGGCTTTCGACTGCCTCTCCTCTTCATTTGCTCTCCACCCCCACCCCCCTTCTTGAGCTGTGTACATAGACGCCCCCCAGTCTGTATATAGAGATCACTGAATAGGTTCCAAGCACAGCTACTGACTTTTTGGGTGGCTGAGTAGCTTAAATTTAACTGCAGTTGCAGCCCTCCCCCCCAATTGGAATCTCACTAATGCGCCCTTCTCGGTTATAGGATGTGCTGGGGATGGTGGCGTTTGTTCACACCAGCCAAAGGCAGAATCCTGTCCAGTCGATGGTTCTTGGGCCCTTGTGCGAATCCTGCCCTTCACAAACTCGCTTGCCCACCATGCCTAGCCCCCAACCTCTTGGAAGGTCCGACGCGCCTGGAAATTTGCTCATGTTAATTATGACAGAAATATAATGAATGTATCAGATGTGCTATATATACATATTATATATATATATATATATAATTTTCAGTGTTCACCCTGGTTTCTCTCTCTCTGATTTGTAAATAGGAAATCCAATAAAAGGCAGGTTGTCTTTCAGCAAGGGATTCTTTGTGATTCAAAAGGAGAAAGCGGGGAATTTAAAACGGCAGAGGGAGATTCTTTTGCAGACCAGGTCCTTTGCGTATCAATAGGGAGAGGGAAACTTCATTCTGAATAGTTTGCCTTCGTCGTCTGCCACATATTTTGGATTACCAATGTCTGCACCAGTGCGGCTTTAAAGGTAGGTCGGTTGCATTTCCTGGCAAGCGACGGAAGATGTGTCCATTTCTTTTTTTTAAAAAGGAAACCTCAGCCTCAAAAACTCCTAAGCAGGGTATAAATAATGAAATGATTGTTTTAAAAAGGTCTTTTTTTGCTGCATGTTTTTGCTTTGTCGTGTGAGCTGGGAAGCGTGATCCAGGATTTTGCTCGCATGCGCACAGGCACTCCTACTCTTGCCATCCTGGAAGCAAAATAACAGTGCCTGCACATCTTGGTTGCCGGGGTCTCAAGTTGCGCTGCTCCCTGTCTTGATAGCCTTTAAAAACATGAGGAATCGACTGTAAAACGAAGAGATGAAATTGGTGTTTACGGAAAAATTGGAGGCCTTTTTTGGACTATCTCAAAAGTATTATAGCAATATGAAATCGTGAGGATTTGAAGGAGCAGCAGAAAAAATTGACAAGACATGGGTTAGTAACAAAAATGTAAGTGAATATATACTGTACGTGAAGTAAATTTGCTACATCCTTTGAAAAACCATAATAAAAATTCATATATTTTAAGAAGCCATGGGACTGCTCCCAGTTGAGTAGATCAACTGGGGCCTAGGTGGGAGAGGAGAAATGTTCCTTCTGGCAATAAATGAGGGTGAGGGGGATGGGAGTTTCACAGTAGTAGCTTACTTTCAGCATGGACTGCAAGGGAAATCCACTTTGCAGGGTGTCAATGTCCAAAGTGGGCAAGCTTCAAGCTTGCAGGACCTAATCTTTGGGGGTTTTTTAAATCAAAACGTCTACCAACCAGCTTTTATGAACGTACAACGCGCACCAGGATCAATGGCCTCTCAGATACTTTCTTTAACAGCCAAGGATCATTTCAGCCTTCACAAAAGTACCCAGAGTTTTGCCCTGTCTGAAAGCGTGTGTTAGAAACCCTGGTGGAATAATTCCCCCCTTTTTCTGCAATTGGAGCTCTTTGGACTCCCAACTTCCTGGCCAACGGGAAGCAGCGATGGCAAGCAGCTCAGACGTTGTGTGCTTTGCTGGCGCACCTCCATGCGCAAGCACAGTCTACCTTGGATTGCCACCCAGTGCAAGACTGGTTCATGCACAGTGCTTGTGGGGTTCCTATTTGGGAGGAGGGTTGTGGTTCAGTGCTTAGGAGCAAACGCAAGATCCCAGCTTCAGTTTCCAGGCAAGGCTCAGGGAGACCTAAAACCTTTGCTGCTGCCGATCAGTGTCAACAATACTGAACTAGCTGGACCAATGGGGCGACTCTTGGTTCCTGCTAAATCAGCCCTTTATTTGGAATCATGAAGACCAGAATGGCTAGGAATGCCTGCTGCCTGAAACCCCAAATAGTGTGGTCTTCTAGGTCCCGGTATGACACTGTAAACCAGGGTTTTCCCAAACTTGGGTCTTTTGCGGCTTTTGGACTACAATTCCCATTATCCCTGACTTGCTAGCGATGGATGATGGGAGTTGTAGTCTTAACAACAGCTGGAGACCCAAGTTTGGGAAAGTGCTCTAAGTCTGGAAACAAAATATTAAGAGTACCATACCCTCCTGTTTCAGCCAAAACCCAAAGAAACATCTTTGCAGAACTTATTTTTCAAGTTTTTTTTTTAATTTTTTTGTTTTTCAGGGTTTTTTTCCTCTTGTTTTTTGAATTTTTTTTTTAATTAAAAAAAAAAAGCCCCTAAACCTCTATGGCTTTCAAAGAAGCTTCAGAGAAACTTTTATATGCCATTTACCTGTGTACATTTTTGTTTTGCTTAAAGCAGTTAAACTAAAAACTGACAACGCAAAAGTGTCTCTCGCTGCCTCGAGTTTTTGGAATCACATCGGCAACAGATCTCGTCTCTGTGCAGACTCAAATCGATCACCCCCCCCCCCCCCCCGTTTTGTTAAGCAAAAAAAAAAATTTTTTTTCTAAAACACAACCAAACAAACCACCATTGCTGGGTCTGCAAGATTCATTTTGATGCAAGCTTCTGACAATCTGGACCCAAACGGCAAAAACCACACCTTGATGTCGACCTCTGTTCTGTCAAGGTAAATCTTTTCAAAGTCTGCCCTTTTTCAAAACCAGAATAATCCACATTGCAACTGGTAATCCAAGCACACTCACATGCACTCTTTTTACATAAACATTTTAATTTTAATTTCTCTTTTACACCCTTCCTGGGACTGGAACTACATTACCACCCCACCCCCCAAGCATATCATTTAAGGCTGAATTTTTTAATTCCCTCCCCTCCTTTTCTGCACTGTTTGGGGAACAAGCTCAAACATTGCACGTATCTAAGGAACCCTATTTTTAGTGAAAGTCGCCAGAATCGAGGGTTATAATTTTTTCCTGCCCTTTACCTTAACGCCTCCTCCCCTCTTTCCATTCCAATGCCCCCTTCCCCCCCAAAAACCCACACACCTCTCTTTTGAGGCACTGAGTTTATAAACCTAAAATCAGGTAGAGCAAGACGATAATCTGAATTTTTTTATATAGTTCTTCTCCCCACACCTTGCCTCTTCTTCAAGTAGCCGTAAAAGAAACAATCGGCCATAAAAGAAAAAAAAGGGGGCACCCCCCCCCAAAAAACCCACCCCATCTTTAAAAGCACACACAACTGAAAACTTAATTTTGGCTTTTTGCAAGGGGTCCGATGTAGAGAGAGGCATGGGGGGTGGTCAGGGTGGGCCTTGCATTCTGGCACTAACTCCCTCCAACGCAACTTGGGGGTCGGTGGGGGGGGGGGTCCTGCTGTCCAGGAACGAGAAGGACTAGAAACTTGGATCCCACTGTTAACCAATTTGACTCTAGCACAATCAAGTGAACAAGACGAGGGCAAGCATACACAGCTTTTGGTGGGTATTTTTTTTCCGTGGGGGGGACGACAGGTAGTGGGAACTGAAGCAACGGGGGGGGGTATTACTAGTGAGGAGGTGCGGCAGTTTTAAGACACGTAGAATTTGGGCGACGTGGGTGCCATTTAGTGCAAGAGACCAAGGACCCCCCCCCAAAAAAAAACTTCCCTGCCCGTCTAATCACAGCCCACCCACCTCACCCAACCATAGCCTGACATTAACAAGTGTCGTGATTACAACATTTGTGGGTGGGGGGGACAACGACAGGCTTTTTTTATTTATTTAAAGGAAGCAGAACATGCTACTCTGGAATAGGTGCAAGGGGAGGCAGTGCCTTCCCCTTCTTCTCTGTATAAAAATATATTTGTCTATAAAGAAGCAGCAAGGCTTCTCAGTCCTTGTTTGGAAGCAACGGACCCCCCCCCCCAAGTGTGCCCGGAAACTTTGCAGGACCTAGAAGGGTGGTTGTGGGGGGGTCCGGTTGGCTGGAAGAGGGGGGGGCACAAACACAAGGTGTGGTCCTAACTGGTGGGATTTAAAGATGGCCAAGAAACCCAGAAGGAAAGGGGGGGGGTGCTCCCTACTGCCCCAAAACAACCCCCGAGGAAGAAATCTGCTTCTACCCATTTCCTTGCTCCCTGCAGGAAAATGCACAAGATTTAAAACTGCAGTGGAGAGTCGGACTTCTCAGGGAACATCCCATAGCTGAGCAGTTTAGCAGAAGCTGGAATTCGTCACTGTGAGTGTCTGATCTGTATTTGGGGGGGGGGGGGACACAAAAACAGGGTGGATTGTCCTCACATGAATTTGTTCAGCCAAAGTTTCCTTTTCACCCCCTCCCAGGGAGCTTTTGCCACAGATCTGTTCCGGTTGGAAGTTTTACGGGCCACGCTTGCCCCCCGCAGATCAGATTTTGATTTTTGGCTTTGGCCACCCCAAACCCTCTCCATTCTGAACTCCCCCCACCCAAAGAAAATTTCCCATAGCAACGGAAGTCGTTTTGGGGGTTCATCTTGGCCGACAGCTGTTCCTGAGATCCAAGGCCCCCACCCCCACGCCCAGCGAGTCAGTGGGTTTTTCTTTTTAATTAAAGGAGAATCTAGCTTTCTGCAAAACGAACCCCAAAGAATTCTCTAAAGCCCGGTTAATTCCAAGACGCAGGTGCTCCTTGTATTGCTACCCAAAAAAAGTGCATTGAGAAATGAAGATTCGGAAGTGTAAACGAGCCGCTTTCCTCCCCAGACGCGAAACCCCACTTTGCCCCCCCCAGCCGCGCTCGAGACGGGGAGGGCACCCCAGGGACTTCCCTCTGTCTCCCTTAAAGGACCTTGGCCACAACTAAATCGGCAGGGGTTGGGGGCAGAAACTTAAGAGAGTTGGGAACGGGTGGGGGGCTCAAATCTAAAACAAAGATACTTTATGAAATAAAAAAAAATATGATGCAAAAAAGTTTGCATCGCTACAAAAACAGAGGGAAGGAGGGGGAGAAAGAAAATAAGGAGACTGTCCCACAAACGCAATGACTAAGATGCAATTTTTAAATTAAGTTAAAGAGACAAAGAAACAGCAAAAGGGGGGGGGAGAGGAGGGATGGGGAGGGAATATTAGCTGCAGCTGACATTCCCAGCATCGTCCCAGCAAATCTTCTGCAAAGAACTGATTCCCGGGGTTCTTTTTTTGCTTCCAAAAAAATAATTCCGTGAAACCAAGGTGAGGAAGGGGGGAGAGAAGAGCCCAGACAAGTGTGGGTTTTTTTCCCCTTGGAGGGGGGCAGCTGCATAAATAGTTAATGCTTTTTTCTCTTTGCAAAACCAAGGAGGGGCGCGGGCACTTCCAAAGAAAGTTCAGCGACGTGCCTTTTCTTCCTCCTTCTGCCGGTTCCGCTTCCCTCTGTTGCTGTGTCTCTTGGAGGAAGGGAAAAGAAAATAAAAGAAATATATATATATATTCAGGCTGAGAGTGGGGGAGAGGCTTCCCCTCCTCTCCCCGGGTGAGCCTGCGAGTGGAGTCAAAGGCGGGTTGTACGCCACACGGACCCCTTGCGACTCCGGAGCAGGCGGAGGGGAGAAGGCCCGTCTTCTCCCATCCGACCAAAGGATCAAGATCCGTTATCCACAGACAGGAAGTGAAAAGGAAGAGGGGCGGAGGGTGAAAACGTAGTCCCGAGGGGACGCCGGCCTCGGCTAAACCGGGGAAGGGGAGCACGTCACTTGTGGCGCTGGATGGTTTTCCTCTTCCTCCTTTTGAAGAAACAGCAGCACCTGAGAATCGAGGAGAGGAGGGCGTTAGGAGCCTTGCAGGCGGATCAGGCCCAAGCGGGGCACCTCAAACGGGGCCTGAGCACAAGAGCAAAACTCTCCTGCCGCTTCCAGAAAGAGCCCCCCAGGGAGGCAAAAGCACTTGTGGAATCAGAGAACGGCAGAATTCGAAGAGTCCTCTCCCCCCCCAGGGTCATCTAGTCCAACCCGCTGCAATGCAGGGGTGCAAAGCAGGGCCAGGATTTGGGGGCTGGATTTGGGCGCCGGACCTGAGCTTCCTCCCCCAGGCCAAGCGAGACTCTGGGTGCCCCCCCCCCCCGCGCAAGAAGGCTTGGGTTACTCACTTAGTGTCATCGGCCACCTCGACCTCGGCGGGGGCGGTGATGGGGGCATTTGAGTGGCCGGCAGTGGGGTCATCTGTGTTCAGCTCACCGTTGGTCGAACTCATGACCTGAGGAGGAAGGGAGAGGAGGCAGGTGAGATGGGGGGGAGAGTGCCCAGTGCTTGCACCCCTCTGCCTCTGGGGTTTTGCACAGAAATGCAGAGGTCAGGGTGCATTGGCCCCGAGACAGGACTCCCCCAAACGCAGTGCGTGACATTGAGCCTGGCATTTGGAGCCGAATCCTTTCCGGTGAAAAGCAGCAGCAGCAGCAATAATAATAATAATAATAATAATAATTTATACCCTGCCCATCTGGCTGGATTTCTCCAGCCACTCTGGGCGGCTTCCAACAGAATATTAAAATACAATAACCTATTAAACATTAAAAGCTTCCCTGAACAGGGCTGCCTTCAGATGTCTTCTAAAGGTCTGGTAGTTGTTTTTCTCTTTGACATCTGATGGGAGGGCGTTCCACAGGGCGGGCGCCAACACCGAGAAAGCCCTCTCCCTGGTTCCCTGTAACTTCACTTCTCGCAGTGAGGGAACCGCCAGAAGGCCCTTGGAGCTGGACCTCAGTGTCCGGGCAGAACGATGGGGGTGGAGACGCTCCTTCAGAGATACTGGGCTGAGGCCGTTTAGGGCTTTCAAGGTCAGCACCAATACTTTGAATTATGCTTGGAAACGTACTGGGAGCCAACGTAGGTCTTGAAAGACCGGTGTTATGTGGTCTCGGCAGCCGCCCCCAGTCCCCAGTCTAGCTGCCTCATTCTGGATTAGTTGTAGTTTCCGGGTCACCTTCAAACGAAGCCCCACATAGAGTGCATTGCAGTAGTCCAAGCGGGAGATAACCAGAGCATGCACCACTCTGGCAAGACAGTCTGCGGGCAGGGAGGGTCTCATCCTGCGTACCAGATGGAGCTGATAAACAGCTGCCCTGGACACAGAATTGACCTGCGCCTCCATGGACAGCTGTGAGTCCAAAATGACTCCCAGGCTGCGCACCTGGTCCTTCAGGGGCACAGTTGCCCCATTCAGGACCAGGGAGTCCCCCACACCTGCCCGCCCCCTGTCCCCCAAGAACAGTCCTTCTGTCTTGTCAGGATTCAAAGCAAAGAATTCAAGGGCAGATACTGAGCCCTTTTTGGTTCGGAGATGAACAGCGACCTGATTTGGGTAGAAACGTGGGGTGCAGAGTCAAAAAGTCCAAAGACATTTTCCACCAAAGCAATCGCACAAGGTTTCGAAACCGCTTGCATTGCAAGCCACAGGGTTTGGCTACTCCCTGCAAACTGTGGATCGGGGGAAGAAATCAGGAGTCGCTTTGATGCCTGGTGCGAGGAGAGCAATCTTGCTGCCCTAGAATCTATCGTTTGCAAGCCAAGCCAGGGTTTCTGATTGCTGGGGGGGCAGGAGAGCGGCTGCTGTGCACAGACCCTGGTTCGTGTTGAGACAGGCTGGGCAGATTCGAGGGTAAACCATACGTGGAACGAATCTGCCCCTGCGGGTTGATGGAGGTGGAAACAGTCTCTCACGTCTTGTTACACTGCCGTTTCTACGGGGATATACGCTCGGTATTTATCACTCCTGTAATACAAAAATCTCCAAATGGGTCCGAAACTTCAATGTCTAAAACTCCTGGTTGAGGACACGGATCTAGAGATCACGCTGTGTGTGGCCAAATTCTGTGCGACTGCCATAAAACTTAGGGAACAAGCTGTGCTACCAAAATGATTAAGGTTTTAAATGACAAGTGATCAAGATTTAATATATATTTTTAACTGCCGCTATATCTGTACTGTCTCTGTTATACCCAACTGCAATTCAATGTGTTCCTGTTGTGTTTTATGATTTTCCTGATATTGTAAGTGAGCCGGAACTGGTCTGTGACTGTAATAATAAAATTCAATTCAGTTGAGCCAGGCTGCGCTGGGCAAAATGCACAAGCAGCCCAGATCTGAACCTGAGGGAGGAGAGGGTACATTACTGTAAAAGGCCGGCTCATTTTCAAATAATTATTCTTAGTACCACGCAGGAGTTCGTCAAAGAACATACTCAATCACAGGACAGCTGCAACCAACCAGGTTTTCCGTTTTGGAGGTGCTTCGCAAAACGAATTTCCTATGTGCTTGCTTCGCAAGACGAAAATGTCTTGCGAGTTCCTGCAGGGTTTTTTTCCTCCCCCCCCCTTTTTCCCAAGCCGCTAAGCCGCTTATCAGCTGATCCGCTAAGCCGCTAAGCCGCTTAACAGCTGATCGCTAAGCCGCTTATCAGCTGATCTGCTAAGCTGCTTAACAGCTGATCCGTTAAGCCACTAAGCCGCTTATCAGCTGATCCACTAAGCCGCTTAACAGCTGATCCGTTAAGCCACTAAGCCGCTTAACAGCTGATCCGCTAAGCCCGCTAAGCCGCTAATAGCGCTAATCCCCTAAACCGCTAATGGGCTTGCTTCTCAAGACGAAAAAACCGCAAGACGAAGAGACTCGCGGAACGGATTCTTTTCGTCTTGCGAGGCACCACTGTACACGGTTCTGGCTTTTAAGAACATCGGAAGATGAACTGAAAACCAAACGGAACCCCAAGTTTTCAGTCTTAACATTGGAAATTCTGAATTTCATGTGCAAACCTGTAAGGATTAAGAAACCACTGTCAGAAACCACGTTTAGCTCTTTCTGGGTGTTCACGGTGTTTCCTGTGGCCAGCCTATCACCGGGTGCCCCCCCCCCAAATATCCCATTACATGCCCCAACTTCTCTTCTCTAGCCCCTCGTCTGAGAACAGCTTCCTTCAGTCTCTAAAATTCCTTTGCAGAAACAAACAATTAATGCCCCAAAACACTGCAATGGGAAAAAGCTTGTACAATTTTAGCTTGCCGTTTACAGAATTCCAGAGCTCTCGCCTCTTACATAAAAGGTTGTGCCGACAGTGGGATTCTGTAGGGGACCAGGATATTATTATTGTGGCTGTTAAATATTATTATTATTAACATTGTTATTGTTAATACTATTATCAAATAATGTCATATATTATTATTATTGTTGTTATTATTGTTGTTGTTATTATTCATGATGTGATAAGAAAATGAAATCTTTTTCCTATGTATTCGGTAATAAATGGCAAAAGCTGGAAGGATATCTCGCTGAACTTTTGAAACCACGATCCTGGAAGAAAATCAACCCTGTTGATAGAAAATAATGGCTTTTTTCCTGAATCATGCCTCTCAGGGAACAAGTTGCTGTCACAGGAAACCCACCTTCAAAAAACTCTGCTGCGGATTTGCAATGACAGAGAGAGAATCCCTGAATTCTTGGGGTGTGTGTGTGTGTGTGTGTGTGTGTACATATATATATATATATATATATATATATATATATATATATATATAATTTTATTCTGTTTCTAAACAGCTTTGTGAAGTTTTTTTCTCTCTTAAATTATCAAATGGTATGTAGGTTTTATGAAATAAGTAAAACAGACAGGACAGTGACCAAGGTTTTCTTTAAAAATAAAAAATACCCACACCCACCCACCCACCCCAAAGAAGTTTGCCATGGGAGGGGCGGGGAGGAGAACAGACTCCGGGCTGCATCCAACCTTAGTCCTACTCAAGAGTAGACACACTGGAGTCAACAGGCACGAGTCCTAGTAATTTCTGCGGGTGAACTCCAAGTAGGATTTATCGGTGTAATGCACCCCCCCCCCCCCAGGTAGGCTTGCAATATTTCCACTAGAGCTCCGGAAACGTTTCGCACTAGCTCCCCTTCCCAGAAAAATGGGGGGGGGGGCGCGCCACATCATGCGTGGACACAGGCAGAGACAGGGGCGAACACATAGGCGGACCCGATTCACCATCAAGGGAAGAGCTGTGCACTCCTTTTCACACTGGGGGTGGGGGGCACATGCGAGAGAAAGCAGCAGTGCCTAAAGAGAGGGTGGTAGCCCACGCCAATTCCTACTCCAGAGTAGACCCACCGCCATGGATGAACTGGTGAAAGCCGAGTCCCAAGAGCAGAGCCATTGAAGTGAATGGGGCCAAGTCAGTTGCATCTGGGACGGTGGCAATGTTTGCAGGCGCCAATGGGGCTTGGACAGCGGTTTGCAGGTCATGCCCACCCCCTGCCAGCCCCACCCCCTACCCCATACGCCCCTCTAATGTACCTGCACGGACCCCCCAAGCCTGCTGGCCGCAAGGTGGGTTCCTAGGGCTTCCTCGGCAGGTTGCTGGCCAGCCTGAGGGTCCCACACCTCCGTCCCCTCGGGGGACTGCTAGCGACGGGGGGAGGAGACGAAAGGGGGGGTGACAAAGGCGAGAGAGGGGTCAGAAAAATATGGGGGGTTTGTGGGGAGAGGCGACAAAGGGGGAAGAAGGAAAGAGAGAAAGGAAGAAAAAACAAAACAAAAAGCATGCAAAACGAAAGAATATAAAACAGGCCTGGACGCAAATTCCCCCAGAAGAGGGGCAGGGGGCGTGGGGGGCACCGGGTGCGGCTGAACTACGACTCCCAACCTCCACCGCCCACTGGGCTCAAGGCACCTGGGGGTCTGCCACCCTCCTCCATCCCTGAATTGAAAAATGGCGTCCTCCACTTTCTTGGAAAGGAAGGCACCTCTGGAGGGATAATGGTTCTGCCCCCCTGCTGCTCCAAACTGCCCCTTCTTGCCTTGCAGGGGGGGGGGGGTGTTCCCAGCCTGGCTGGGCTCCAGCTCCCAGCGCCCATGATGGCTGCCGGTTGCTGGCACCCTGACACCTGCAACGCCACAGGTACCCCAACCCTGGGAGTGACCGGCGCGGTCTGGAAGGGAAAGGGGATGGCGATCGGAGCCCCCGTGACCGAACCCTGTTGGATTCACAGCCGCTGCCGAGTTTCACTAAGCGCACGCAGGGCAGGCGTGCCTCCAAATCCAGGGTTTACCAAATGTGGGTCTCCGGCTGTTTTTTGGGGGGGGACTACAAATCCCAGAATGCTTTGCTAGCAGGGTCAGGGATGATGGGAATCGTAGTCCCAGAACAGCCGGAGACCCAAGTTTGGGAAACTCTGACAAACGGCACGGCCTTCGAGAGATGCCAGGGATGTACACACACACACACACACACCAGGTCACACTCAAAACACACATTGTGAATTCCTGCATTGCAGGGGGTTGGGCTAGATGACCCCTCGGTGTCCCTTCCAACTCTACGGTTCTATGATTCAATGAAATGGCACAAAGATCCCCAAAGGACAGGATTTAGAGCACCGTTTCCCAAACTTGGGTCCCCAGTTGTTTTTGGACTACATTTCCCATCATCCCTGACCACTGGTCCTGTTAGCTAGGGATGATGAACATGTTGAGAATTCCATTCCACTTTAAGGAACAGACGTGGGATTGTTACATGTCACGTCTGTTTACATTCCAGCACAGCTTGCTGGGAACTTCCGTTGGGTGTATAGCTTTTGCTTTTCTCTCTGAGACGACATGAGAGAGAGAGACGACGTGTTTCTTTGCCCTGCTTTATGATTAATAAATCTGTAGTTGTAGTATGCTTCCCCAAGCCTCACACCTATCCTGTGTGCGCAGTTTGATCTGCTGATAGTGTCCCTTGGCTTTGAAGCCCGGGTTGCTGATTTACGTCGGAGGAGAAGTGATGATCTTTGCACAGGGCCGCTGGAAGGAGACGGCCCATCCTCCCAGCCCTCTGCAGGTCGCATAGCTAGGGATGTTGGGAGTTGTAGTCCAAAAACAGGTGGAAACCCAAGTTTGGGAAACCTTGTTCTAGACCAGGCATGGCCAAACTTGGCCCTCCAGCTGTTTTTTGGACTACAATTCCCATCATCCCTGACCACTGGTTCTGTTCGCTAGGGATGATGGGAGTTGTAGTCCCAAAACAGCTGGAGGGCCAAGTTTAGCCATGCCTGATCTAGACAGACCCAAGGGCGGACTCAGAATAAGGCTATGTCCCTAGCAAATCAACTCAGGGGTCAGAGCACCTGCTCAGCATGAAGAAGGTTGCAGGTTCAAAACCCCGGCATCCCAGGTTAAGTCTGTCCCTGTCCTGAAGCCCCTGAAACTTTGCTAGAAGGCAGCTCCACACCTCCCCGTTAAATCAGCCCATCGTTCAACACCATGAGGTCTAGAATCTGCCTTTGTTTTTATGGAAGGAGCCACCAGCTCACAAGCTTGGCGTGCAGAAGGACGCGGGATCAATCCGTTGCATACCCGTTGAAAGCAAGCCATTAATTCCGGTTGTTGAAAGGGAAACAGCCCTCTCTGCAGATCTGCTGCCAGTCAGTGTAGGCAGAACTAAGATCTATGGACTCCTATTCAGGAAGGACTTTTCCTCGGACACCGAGGTGCCTCCGTCTCTTCCCACCAGGTGGCGCCAAGCCTCTGCTCCCGCCTCCGCAAGGAGCTGGCCCTCATTGTTCACCTAAGCCCCAGGCAGGCCAAATTTGGCAGCCTTACCCCTCTGTGATCCCCATTCACTCCCTGATTTGGCAGAAGTGGGGGAACTTTGCAGGCTCGCCCACAACTCACTCAGGCTCTGGCTGGCCTCCTCTCCCACCCCATCACCACCCCTCTAACTGCCCCACACCCCAATATGGACCCCTGGGGCATGGGGAGGGGGGGAAGAACCCCACTTACCTGCTGTTTCATGTACTGTTGAGTTTTTTCCCTGTTTGGAGCCTGGACTTGTAAATCACTCTGAACTGTGCCAATGGGGGTCGGCTGCAAAGAGGGGAGGAAAAGGAGACGGGAGCGTGAGATCGGGAACGTCGACGGTACCGCGCTCCTTTGTAAATCACAGGCTTGGAAGGGACCCCGAGGGGCATCCAGCCCAACCCCTTGCGATGCAGAAATATTTTGCCCGAGATTCGAACCCGGGACCCCAAGATTAAGAGTCTGACTGTCTAATTGATCCAAAATGTTTTCTTCTGTATCAGAGTGGGGTGGGGGGGTATTCCCAGCCGTACTTGGGAGAAATCAGGGGTTGCTGCCTTCTGCAATCCAAGCAGCTGATCCGTCACAGAGCCACAGCCCCTCCCAAATGGGTGGAGAAGTTTCGGGAAAAGGTGAATGAAGGGGGAGAGGATAGAAATTTGAGAGAGGTGTTAAGAGCTGATGGACTCTCTTTCCTTGGACATCTTGAAGCAAAGGTTCATTCGGAATTCGATAATTGCTATATTTCGGGGGGTTGGGCTAGATGACCCTTGCGGGTCCCTTCCAACTCAACAATGATCTAAAAAGAGAGAAATTTCTTTTCCCTCTCTCCACCCACCCGCTTGAGATTTCTAAGAAATCAAACAACCTGCGCAGCTTCAAATCACCACCGTTTCAAAAGGTTCCAACACATATAGGCAAACTCCTGCTCTCTGATCTCAGGAACCACCGTGCAAAATATGGTGGACATAATTGCCGTTTTGAAAGGCCTGCAAAGGGAGCCTTGATTCAACATGGTGTCCACCTGTGTCCAGCAAAATTTGGCGGCGATATATCCAGAGGTGTTCAAACGCAGAATGAACAACTTTACAAAATTAATAATAATAATAATAATAATAATAATAAAATTTATTTATACCCCGCCCTCCCCAGCCAAGGCCGGGCTCAGGGCGGCTAACAACCAATAATAAAAACAAGTTGAATGAATACAACTTAAAAACAAGATTAAAATACAACATTAAAACATTAAAATGCAGCCTCATCACAGGAGGAGAAAGGGAAAAAATATAGCTGATTTTTAAAAAACCCCCTGTGGTTTTTAAGGGTCAAGATCTGCATCTGCCTGCATTTGCTCCGGCCCTCAAAAGGGCTGCCTATGAGCAAATGCGGCCCCTCAGTTCTCCAACCCAAAGCCAGCCGCTCCCCCCCCCCCAAAAACCCCAACTCACTAAAGGCTTCCCTGCCCAGTCGTATTCATAGTCAAAAACGTAGCCGTTCCGGTCAAAGAGGTCCGTGAAGAGTTTCCTCAAGTAGTCGTAGTCCGGCTTCTCAAAGAAGTCCAGGCGGCGGACGTAGCGGAGGTACGTGGCCATCTCCTCTGCGGAAGGGGAGGGGAGGAAGGCGGAAGAGGCAGCGGTTGCCCAATGGTCAGAGCACAGGCAATCCCACCAAGGGAAGCTAATCCAAAGGGTTCAACTGGATCGGCAGGGCAAACCTAGGGTTCCCAAACCTGGTTCTCCAGCCGCTACGATTCACATCATTCCTGACCTGCAAGCTAGTTCAAAAACAGCTGGAGACCCAAGTTTGGGGGATTTCTGTTGCAGGGAGAGGGGAAGTGGGAGGTCTGTGTGCTAGGTAAAGGTAAAGGGACCCCTGACCATTAGGTCCAGTCGTGGCCGACTCTGGGGTTGCGGCGCTCATCTCGCTTTATTGGCTTAGGGAGCCGGCATACAGCTTCCGGGTCATGTGGCCAGCACGACTAAGCCGCTTCTGGCGAACCAGAGCAGCGCATGGAAACGCTGTTTACCTTCCCGCTGGAGTGGTACCTATTTATCTATTTGCACTTTGACGTGCTTTCGAACTGCTAGGTTGGCAGGAGCAGGGACCGAGCAAGGGGAGCTCACCCCGTTGCGGGGATTCGAACCGCCAACCTTCTGATCAGCAAGTCCTAGGCTCTGGGGTTTAACCCACAGCACCACCCGGGTCTGTTTGCTGGGTGGCGCTTAAATCAGACTTTTGCCAATGGGGTATTCCAAGCAGACTTTTACGGGGTTGCTAGGTGGCCTTCCCCCAGGGATACTCGGAGGGCTTCTCCTAACATCCCTTGCCATCAGCCATGCAGGGGCTGCTGAGAGCTTGGCGTCCGGCAACACACCTGTAGGGCATCATGGCACCTTGTGGCCACCTGGATGTACCTGAGGAAGCCTCACAGAGGAACCCAAAGGCAACGCCTATCACATGCCACCCTGAAGAAGCAGGGATTTAATAATAATAATAATAATAATAATAATAATAATAATTATACCCCACCCTCCCCAGCCAAGGCCAGACTCAGGGTGGCTAACAACCAATAATAAAAACAAGTTGAATGAATACAACTTAAAAACAAGGTCAAAATACAACATTAAAATATTAAAATGCAGCCTCATCACAGGAGGAGAAAGGAAAGAGGGGAAAGGGATCACGTTGATTCCAAGCCAAAGGCCAGGCAGAACAACTCTGTCTTACAGGCCCTGCGGAAAGAAATCAGATCCCGCAGGGCCCTGGTCTCATGAGGCAGAGCGTTCCACCAGGCCGGAGCCAGTGCTGAAAAGGCCCTGCCTCTGGTTGAGGCTAATCTGAGTTCCTTAGGGCCCAGGACCTCCAGAGTGTTGTCATTTGTGGACCTTGAGGCTCTCCATGGGGCAGACCGGGAGAGGCGGTCCCGTAGGTACGAGGGTCCTAGGCCGTGAAGGGCTTTGAAGGTCAAAAGCAGCACCTTGAACCTGACCCTTTACTCCACCGGGTGCCAGTGCAACTGGTAAAGCACTGGGTGAATCTGCTCCCATGGCAGAGACCCCGTGAGGAGCCTCGCTGCAGCATTCTGCACCCGCTGGAGTTTCTGGGTCAGCTTCAAGGGCAGCCCCGTGTAGAGCGAATTACAGTAGTCAAGCCTGGAGGTGACCGTCGCATGGATCACTGTGGCCAGGGCGGGGCGGGAAAGGGAAGGGACCAACTGCTTGAATGGTGGTAGAGTGTTCCTGAACATGGAGGTTCTATTCAGAGGCCAGTTTTTGTGGCACGCTTGCCTCCTCCCACTCCCTCCACGACGTTACTCTAAGAAAGGTTGCAGAATCGTAGGGCTAAGAAAGGGACACACACACCCCGGGGGGTCATCCAGTCTGACCCCCTTCTACGCAGGAATCGCACCCAAGCCAGTGGTCATTCCTCCCCCCCCCCCCCGCCCAGTCCTTACCAGGGAAGTTTTCGCACAGCACTTCGACGGGGGTGGCTCTTTTGGTATCGCCAATCTTCTGGTATCGCTCTTTCAACGTGTCCGCCTGCAATGAGAATTTGGGGTGGGGAATGAGAATTTGGCAAATGCTTGTTGGCGATGTGGAGGAAATAACGGTGACATGATCCACATGTGGGGGATGTGTGAAAGATTGAGATTTTTGAGGTGGAAATATACGATGAATTAAAAAAGATGATGGGGATAACCTTTACTAAAAAACCAGAGGCATTTCTATTAAGTATTTTAGACAAAGAGATTCCCAAAAATTCAAGAGTGTTATTTTTATATGCAACTGCAGCGGCTCAAATACTCGTGGCCAAGGGATGGAAAGATCAGGAGACTCCAAAAATTAAATTACAGGAATTTGTGGAGATGGCTCAATTGACTAGCAAACTCACGAGGAAACTCAAAGCAAAAATTTGCGGGAAAATGGGATGGTTATAGAAGATATGTTCAAAAATACAATAATAGTTTTGACTCCGTGCTAGCATTCGAGCGACAGAGGAAGTAAAAGGAGGTGGATAACAATTAAGGATTTATTATGTTTTCTGATTGTATTGGAAAATTTATATAGAAAGGTTTATTGTTTTATGTACATTCAATTGTAAGATAAAACGCGTGCGAAGGGACTTGACAGGAAGTCAAAATTGAAGAAAATATTTTGTAAGATAAAAGGGGGGAAAATATTTATTTTCATTATCATCATTATTTGTTTGTGTGTGTGTTTTGTATAGGATGTTTGGGACAAAATGTATGATGTAACAAACAAAATGTATGATGTATGTAATTTTTATTTCTCAACTGTATTTTGTGGTAGTATGGTTGTAATGATTTTTGTAATATAAAATCATTCAATAAAAATTATTTTTAAAAAAGAGAAGAGAGAATTTGGGGTGGGAGGGAGGGAGAAAGGAACACGTCTATGAGGTCCCCCAAATCACGTCCCATGGGAATGTGACATTCGAGGGATGGGTAATTGCCCCCAGCTACGAAGATCTACCTGTCGGCAAGGCTGTTCCTCCCTCTTCAGGCATTGGCTGAGTTGCTGTGACCTCACAGAACATTCAGCCAATGCTCTGCTTGCTGAAGGGATGGAACCGGCAGTCCTCTAATCTGTAGGCACCTTGAAGGCTTTGGGCACGTCACCTTTGGAACTCCCTGTCCCTTGATGTCACTGTACACTTTTCAGCTCCTTGTCTTGCTTAGGGAACCCTACCTGGAAAGCTGCAGGCTAGTTTTTATCTGTTTTCAGTCTATCTATCGTTATTTTAACTTTCTGAAGGGTTTAAATTTATTGTTGTTAATTTTTCTTGTTGATGATCTTGTTTTATCTTTGTGTAGGGTTTAAAAAACAAACCAAAACACCAATTGGGTATATGTTGAAACACTTTGAATAATTGTTGTTACAGATAATGGTCAGATAGGAAGGTTTCTCATCTTCCTTTTATCTGTTTTTCTATTCTTTCAGTTATTTTTTCCTCTTTCTCTTTCTTTATATAACTGTTTTGGAAGGATCTGTTTTATATTTTCTTTCTCTTTATTCTTCTCCTCTTTTTTTTTTTGGATGTAACACTTTTTATTACCCTTTTATATAAACGTGTTCGGATTTTAATGCTCAGTATGTTACAAACCTCCAATAATTTATTTTTCTAAGTGGGTGAGCTGCAAAGGGATAAGTGAAGGCAGAACTGGCCAGGTGTGCGTGGGTAAAAAAGGTAAAGGACCTCTGGACGGTTATGTCTAGCCGAAGGCGACTCTGGGATTGCGGTGCTCATCTCGCTTTCAGGCCGAGGGAGCCGGCGTTTGTCCGCAGACAGCTTCCTGGGTCATGTGGCCAGCAGGACTAAGCCGCTTCTGGCGCAATGGGACACCATGATGGAAACCAGGGCGCATGGAAACTTCGTTTACCTTCCCGCTGGAGCGGTATCTATTTATCTACTTGTACTGGCATGCTTTCGAATTGCTAGGTTGGCAGGAGCAGGGGAGCAACGGGAGCTCACCCCGTCACGGGGATTCGAACCGCCAACCTTCCGATTGGCAAGCCCAAGAGGCTCAGTGGTGGTTGAGAAAAAGCTTTTCCATTTCCACAGCGAAACTTACCTTCAGGCCCTGCCAGGGCAGGCTCCCCCGGAGGAAGTACATGAACATATGACCTAACGCCTCCAGGTCGTCCCTGCGACTTTGTTCTGTGCAAGAGACAACAGAGGACATTTTCAGTTGCGGCTTGGTCATCATTTCAGAAACTTCTTTTCTTTTTAAAACCCAAAGAACAAAAGAAGATTGGAGGATGAAACTGATGCACTATGCGGAATTAGATAAATTAACAGGAAGAATGCAAAATCTGCGGGATCAGAGATTCACAGAAGACTGGTATAAATTTACGGATTATTTGGAAAGTACTTGTGATGATCAGATTACGCTTGTAGGTTTGCGAGAAGTTTTGTAAGGTGGACTTTTTGAAATATTGCAAGAAAAAAGGTAACGAGGGGGACTGTTAGTTAAGATAATTAAAGGCAACAGGAATTTAAGAAATGCAGAATAAGTGATAAGAACGGAGGACCATCAGAGGGGCTGATGGAAGTCCAAAATGATTGTGTAAGAAATGAAGTTTTGCTGTATGAATGATAATTAATATGTAAAAATTAATAAAAAATTATTTTAAAACAATTAAATAAAACCCAAAGAACAACACGGAATACAGTGGTACCTCGGGTTAAGAACTTAATTCGTTCCGGAGATCCGTTCTTAACCTGAAACTGTTCTTAACCTGAAGCACCACTTTAGCTAATGGGGCCTCCTGCTGCCACCAGAGCACGATTTCTGTTCTCATCCTGAAGCAAAGTTCTTAACCTGAGGAACTATTTCTGGGTTAGCGGAGTCTGTAACCTGAAGCGTATGTAACCTGAGGTACCACTGTATCTTTACACTGGCTGCCTGGGCGTCCCTCCACACACACACACACCCCTTTTAAAATAACAGTTTCTGTGTCCAGCACGGATGCAGCGTTTCAGAGATGGCTGCACCATTCATAGATCTCTCTCTCTCTCTCATTCATGTTCTCTCTGCAACATTCTCTCTCTCTCTCTTTCTGTCTCTGCCACACATACCCAATCTGCTTTGCCTTGCCCCCCCCCCACAGCTCCCCCTCCCCATTCCCAGAGGCTGCCTCCCCCTGCTCACCTTTCCCCAGGTGTGTGTTGATGCTCATGTACCGTGCGGTGCCCGTCAGGCTCTTGTGCTCTCGGTACGGGATGTGCTTTTTGGTCTCGGGGTCGATGAACTCTTTGGCCAGGCCGAAGTCAATGATGTGGATGACGTGTTGGCGCTTGCTGCCGGGCCGCCCCACCAGGAAGTTCTCCGGCTTGACGTCTCTGTAGATCAGGCTTTTGGTGTGGACGTACTCCATGCGGGTGATCTGCCGAAAGAAAAATCGCCAGAGCCTCTGTGTCATGTGCAAAGTAGCACTTGAGGGTCTGTGTCCTGGAAAACTGGGGCTTCTTGTAGGTTTGTGCATTTCCCCCCCGTTATATTTTATTAAATGTTCAAAAGCTTCACATTTTTCTTTTCTTTTTGTCAACCTCTCCTCCTGTTTTCCTTGGTGTACTTTAGGGGACATCAACCTTTTTCAGCCATGGGCCGGTCCACTGTCCCTCAGACCATGTGGTGGGCCGGACTATTTTTTTTTTGGGGGGGGGTGAACAAATTCCTATGCCCCACAAAATAACCCAGAGATGTGTTTTAAGTAGAAGCACACATTCTACTCATGCAAAAACACGCTGATTCCTGGACTGTCCATGGGCCAGATTGAGAAGGCGATTGGGCCGGATCTGGCCCCCGGGCCTCAGGTTGCCTACCCCGGTATACTTCATCTCTCCCATCTTCTAACTCCCATATCATAAAAACAATTCAATAACCTCCAATTCTTTCTGTTGCTTATATCTCATGTCCGAAAAAGGATTCCATTCTTCCACCTGTATGCATTTTTATGGGGAGGCAAATCTGTTGTTTTTTAGACTGGGCAACACTCCAGGGGTCGCATGTCTGCAACGGCTCCCCATTTGCAGACTCCTCCGCATGAGAGCCAAAGAGTGGCAACAGGAAAATGGGGCCTTATCTGCAGTGGCTCCCCATTTGTGGAATGCTCTCCCCAGGGAGGCTCATCTGGCACCTTCATTAGACACCTAAACTTAAGATGAACTTACCATGTCTGGTTTCAATGGATTTTTCAAATGCTTAACTCAGTCTTTTCTTTTGTTTATCTTTTTAGGTAAGTTCATGAAGATACCAACAAAGGGTAAGATCAGTGTTGTTCACAATACAGTGATACCTCGGGTTACATACGCTTCAGGTTACAGACTCCGCTAACCCAGAAATAGTACCTCGGATTAAGAACGTTGCTTCAGGATGAGAAGAGAAATTGCGTGGCGGCGGCGGCAGCAGGAGGCCCCATTAGCTAAAGTGGTGCTTCAGGTTAAGAACAGTTTCAGGTTAAAAACGGACCTCCAGAACAAATTAAGTTCTTAACCCGAGGTACCACTGTACTGAGAGATGCTAGCGAGGTTGTAGATGGATGCAAAACGCCGGCACCCTGCCTACAACTTCATTAACATCCATCTACAACTTCACTAGCATCTCTCAGTATTGTGAACAACACCGAACTTACCCTTTGTTGGTATCTTCATGAACTTACCTAAAAAAATAAACAAAAGAAAAGACTGAGTTAAGCCTTTGAAAAATCCATTGAAACCAGACACGGTAAGTTCATCTTAAGTCTCTGTGGCTTTACACAAGGTTTTGTATTTTTCTCAGAAGATTGATAAAGAATGTATAATTATTTCGGTAATTATTGTATGTACAGTGGTGCCTCGCAAGACGAAATTAATCCGTTCCGCGAGTCTCTTCGTCTTGCGGTTTTTTCGTCTTGCGAAGCACGGCTATTAGCGGCTTAGCGGCTATTAGCGGCTTAGCGGCTATTAACGGCTTAGCAGCTATTAACGGCTTAGCGGCTTTAAGAAAAAGGAAACAAACTCGCAAGAACTTGCAAGACGTTTCGTCTTGCGAAGCAAGCCCATAGGGAAATTCGTCTTGCGGAACGACTCAAAAAACGCAAAACCCTTTCGTCTAGCGAGTTTTTCGTCTTGCGAGGCATTCGTCTTGCGGGGCACCACTGTATATTAGTCGCCAACGTGTTCCATGCGTCGTACTACTTCCTCTACAGAGTTGGCAAGGGCATCGGGGTGTGTTGCACGGGGTCCTTCCAAAAAAAGCGTGGTGGTGTTGTTCTCTGCTCACCAGTTGGATGGCGATCATAAGGACCGTCTTGAGGGTGAAGGTCCGGTCGCAGAGGTCAAAAAGGTCCTCCAGGCTGGGCCCCAACAGCTCCAGGACCATCGCGTTGTACTTGCCGCAGGGCCCAAAATAATAGACCTGAGGTATCCCTTCTGCGGAGAAGAGGCAGAGGCAGTTCAGAGGACAACTCTAGAGCTTCTCAAACGAATACCGCAAAGTGGAGTCAGGGACAATTTCAGTTCAGTGCAAGATTGGTTGAATTTCCAGGATGCTCCTTGTGGCTGAGAACTTTCTGGGTTTTTTGTTTTTTTTAAAAAATTGCATTTTAACCTGTATTTTAATTTCTTTTCTTTTTCTTTTCTTATTATGTTTTTACTGAAATTTTATTGATGTTAGCCGCCCTGAGCCTGGCTCTGGCCGTGGAGGGCAGGGTATAAATAAAATTTATTATTATTATTATTATTATTATTATTATTACTACTACTACTACTACTACTACAATGCAGGCTTCCTCGTGAGTAGCGTCTAAAATTCACATTTTGCACCTGGCTATCGGCCACCAGGTGAAGAGGGCTGGGTGCCAGGATGGGGATCCTTGGATCTGCACTGTTTTCAAACACCAACACCCCCTCCTGTAGAATTCTCTCCAATATATTTTATCTGCACAATCGGAATGAATTTCAGGAACCAAAATGCTTTTCCTGTGCAGCCCAAGCAGAAGCAGTGAACGACATTATAGTGAATTGTTGTTGCTTTTCTTCACTTCCCCCACTGCACTTCTCATGGTTGTGAATTATACCCCTACGTTATGAATGGTCTGAGTCACCATTATGAAAAAGAGGTCAGAACAGTCCAATAGATATGTGGACTGTCTTTGGATCAAGTGACTTTTCTTCTTTTAAATTCTCTGAGCTCTTAACCTGGCTCAAGGTTGCCCTCTGAACTAGCCAGATATTTAAATGAGAATCCATCACAGTCAGTCCATCATTTGGAAAAGAAGACTTTAGAGCCACCTTGACCAAAAGGGGCATTCTCTTTTGGCGACTGTAACCCTGGCTCAAGGAGATGTTTGGCACCTAGCTTATTATATATCTGAGTTTATAACGCTGCCTAGATTCAGCCCCCAAGACCATGATGTAAAAAGAATGGGCTTTTAAGTCCCATTTTACAAGTTAAATAGTAATCTCACTAACAATTGAGTCCCGTTATCTCAGTGTGTTCCCCAAGTGCTGTTGTGAAAAGGTTAAGGGCTATGAACACACAGTTTCATTTTTATTGACTTCTTTTATTTGTATTGACTTCTTTCATTTTTACTTACATCTTCTACCTAACAGAATTCACCCACCGCTGGCTGTAACAAAACCTGAGCAATAAGATTATCGACAGAAAGAGAGTTAAAAGTCGGCTTTGAGCTTTAAGAGATCATTAAAATTAGCAGCAGAATTAACGAGAGATTGAAACATGTCAACATCTGACATGGGTCTGGGTTGACTTGCCTAAGCAAACGTATTTTCGGGAGGAACTGAATTCAGGGAACGTCCCTGCCTGGCGTTGACCGGAAGAAGAAGAGCAGCAGAGAGGCTGTCAATATTATTAACGCTTAATAAACCCCTTGGAAGGTAGGCCAGCACGACTGTCGCCCGTCCTGCGGACAGGGAAGGTGAAGGCTGAGAAAAAGAGCAAGGCGGCAGCACACCTTATGTCAAAAAATCAACACTGGGGGGGCGGGGAAGTAGCCCCATCGTCTTTTAGTTTCCGTCTTCTCCAGGGTCACCCTGAAAACACCTGTCTCAAATCTTTACAGCTGTTCCGGAGGCTGTGTTGCAAAACATCCCTTCAAAGCCACTCCTTGCACCATCATAAGGACTAGCGCCCATTTGGGGGGGGGGGGGATTAAGGTCGTCATATATATATAACAAGGGATGCGGGTGGCGCTTTGGGTTAAACCACAGAGCCTAGGACTTTCCAATCAGAAGGCTGGCGGTTCGAATCCCCGCGACAGGATGAGCTCCCGTCGCTCGGTCCCTGCTCCTGCCCACCTAGCAGTTCGAAAGCACTTCAAAGTGAAGTAGATAAACAGGTACCGCTCCGGCGGAAAGGTAAACGGCGTTTCCGTGTGCTGCTCTGGTTCGCCAGAAGCGGCTTACTCATGCTGGCCACATGACCCGGAAGCTGTACGTTGGCTCCCTCGGCCAATAAAGCGAGATGAGCGCCGCAACCCCAGAGTCGGTCACGACTGGACCTAATGGTCAGGGGTCCCTTTACCTTTATATATATATAACAAATGTTCATAAATGTACCAAGCAAACATGTACATAAATATATAAACCACATGTCTGAAGCAGCACAGGAAAACAGCCCTGAAAGCATTTTGACTCCCAAACTGACCAAATGACTTCTCTGCAAGGTCAAGGAAAATGGAAAAGCCTCCCCATTGTCTTTTCATTCACAAATCCTGTCTTAAGGGTATGTCTGTGTTTGAATAGGGTGAGCCTATGACCTGGCTCAGGAACTAAGTATTTATCATTACAAAAGACTGGCCAGGCTGCCCAGGGTATCCAATCAAGTGAGCATTAACAGTTAACCTGCCAGACAGGTGGTAGACAACGCACTCAGATTTCTGCTGTAGACCACCCTTTCTGTGATGTAGGTATAATGTCTCTGGGGGTGGTCTTGGACTCTAGGGCGGGCAATTTAAAATGTCTATATAAGGGCAAGCACACCTTTGTTCTGGGTCCTCCTCCTTTCCTGCGTGTGAAGGGGGCACCCTCTTGCAATAATTCAATAAAGACCAGGCTTACTAGCTGCTTTGCTTCTCAATATTCTCTGGTTGGCCTCTGTTATTTTCTCCGACCGATGGAGAACCTGCAAAGGACTCTATAAGGGCTCTTGTGTCCCCCATAAGGGAAGAAGGGCAGATTTTCGTTTATTACGGCTTCTTCCGAAGCCCCTCTGGGGAGTGAGGAGTGCAAGACCGGCCAGCCCGCTACCCACCTGCATTTCCCAGCTGTTTGTAGAACCTGTATTCCAGGTGGAGCTGAGGAGCTCTGGACTTGATGGGTTCCTGGAGAGAGGAAGAGGAAGAGAGAATGGAGAGCTGCAAAAATCCCTTTATTTTCCGGTGCAAATGGGGCAACATCACAGTCTGCCTGCTCAATCAGGCCAGTGGCTCGTTTAGTTCAGCTTCCCGTTCTCACAGTGGCCAACCAGATAATAATAGTAATAATAAATAATAATATATTTTGAAAAACAATGCTCCCTACCTAAAGATGAGGATGGGGAGAAAGAAGAGACAGCCCCGTTTAAAAACAAGACAAACCCAGAGAACCAACCTATTATCGGAAGATCACTTACCAACTTGATCGCTACATATTCGTTCGTATAGAGGTTCTTCCCTATAAGAAAGGTTTTTTAAAAAAAGAAGAAGAAAAGAATTTAGTCAAAAAAAGAGACAATTACACACACACACGCAAATCCTAATTTAGGATCTCCACACTAGAAAATTCCATGACAGTTAATCCCAGAAATTTTTGGGTGAAAAAATTCCTGCATTGCAGAGGGTTGGACTAGATGACTCTGGAGGCCCCTCTTCTGACTCCATTATTCTTTGTGAGAGACCTATGTCTGCAAAAGATGGTAGAAGCCCACTTGCGAATGCTTTTTTTAAAAAGGGAATTTACAATTTAAGTATCACTGTCTGTTGTGATTACAGTGGTACCTCTGGTTGTGAATGGGATCCATTCCAGAGGCCCATTCGCAACATGAAAGAGCGCAACTCACAGCGGCGCGTCTGCGCACACACGGGTTGCGATTCGCCGCTTCTGCGCATGCGCATGACGTCATTTTGTGCTTCTGTGCATGAGCGAGCAGTGAAACCCGAAGTAACCCTTTCCAGTACTTCCGGGTCACCGCGGGACGCAACCTGAAAGAACATAACATGAGGTATGACTGTTTAATATTCTGTCCACAAATACAGTCATACCTCGGGTTACAGACGCTTCAGGTTGCATTTTTTTGGGTTACGGACCGCCGAAACCAGGAAGTACTGGAATGGGTTACTTCCAGGTTTCGGCGGTCGCGCATGTGCAGAAGCGCTAAATTGCACTTTGCGCATGCGCCGAAGCACTGAATCACACTTTGCGCATGCGCAGAAGCACCGAATCGCAACCCGCGCATGCGCAGATGTGGGTTGCGAATTCTGCGGGTTGTGGACGTGCATCCCGCACGGATCACGTTCGCAACCCGAGCATCCACTGTACCGTGCTCCTCCCCCACTTTTTTCACATCCAATAAATAAAAAGTGTTCTCTTCCAAACCATGGTTATCAGGTACTAATGGTAGAACCATTGCATCTCTCTCTTTTAAAGGAATGAAAAGCCTATTGTACGATAAGGGTGTTGCCGTGCACGTACAGAGTGCCTCTCCCCTTCCGGTTCTGAGGAAGTTTTATTATTATTATTACCATATTTTTTCCATGTATAAGACACCCACTATTTTTGGAGCCCAAAATTAAGCAATAATTAATTGCAACATTCCGTGTATAAGACGACCCACAATTTTAAACTTAAAAAATTGGGGGGGGGGGAGAAATATAGTCTTATACACGGAAAAATACAGTATTTCACAAACAAGCAGCTTACGAAGGAAGACAAAACAATAAAACCATTGATAAAACACAACGAACAAAAATAATTCGAAACGTTCAAGAAATTAAAATGGGCAACAGACAAAAAAAACCAAAACAGATTAAAATTCAAAGCAGCATTCTAAAGTATCTGGTGGGCTGGAATTTGTTCTGTTTGTTGTGTTATGTTTCTTGCCCAAGCGAACAGCTCTGTTGCTTAGAGCATGGTGCTGATAAATGCCAAAGTCGCAGGTTCGATCCCTGTCAGGGACAGCTGCGTATTTCTGTACTGCACCTCTTGCTAATTACACACAAATTAACTGATAAATAATGATTAACTTTTAATAATTTAGTACAACTTTTAACCAAGTTGGGTACGCAGTCTATCAAGTGTGAACGATTCGTGAAACGGGCCTTTTTCTTTTTCTTTTTGCTGGCTTTGAATAACCAGGAATGCCAGGAATATCTTACAGTTAATAATTTGTTTGTCACTGAATCACAGAATTGTAGAACTGGAAAGGGAACCCCAGAGTCATCTAGTCTAACCCCCTGAAATACAGCAATCACATCTAATCACAGAAGGTGGTGGCTCTTCTCAAATGCATTTGAAAATAAGCTAAGAAGGCAGATCCTAAAAGCAGTTGAAAAATTAGCCCATCATCTGCACAGAGGCATCCTTTAAAAAAATGCGCAAATTTAATTGAATCGATACTTAAATATACGACTTATCAATAGGTAAAACATACCATGCTAGGATTGTGCCCAACTAAATCCTGCTCAGGGCAGATCCATTGAAACTGGGTGGGTGTGACTCAACTCTGGTCCAATGGGTCTACTTAGAGCAGGACAACCCATAATTTGCAGCATCACCCAAAAAAACAAAAAAAAAAACCTCATGGAAGTTTATGGGAAAAGATCTTCCGTCACAATGTTTATCGACACTTAACAACCATTCCAAAAATAAGATAGATGGTTGAAAATTAAAGCTTTTCAGGACTCGGCTGAAGCCTTGTAGCCCAAGCTTGATCGCTGAGACTACCTGCAGGAGCGTCGTTGGATCATTCCCAGGGTTGCTGAGGTTCATTTGACAACAAGGAACCCAAGCCTTTAGTGTTATCAGCCCAGCCCTGCGGAACTCTCTGCCACTTGAGATTCAACACCTGCTGAAAACCTGTCTATTCTGCCAGGCCTATGTAGGCAGTTAAGAATACATCTTTTCCACAATGGTTAAATGGTGTTCTAGGTGGAACTGATGCATGCTTTAACCGTTGTGGGTTTTGCTTTTTGTATACTTTTACTGTATTTTTGTTGTAAACTGCTTTTTTTGGAAAAAAAAAAAGTATAAGTATTTTCATATAAATAATCTTTTCAAGATCATAAAAAGTGCAACACATTCTCCTGATATTCCTAATTCTTTTTTAAAAAGGGTTTCCAGTTACTAAATCCAGTTGACATATTTATTCACATTCTGCACCAAGAATACATTAGCGTCATCATATTCAATTGCCTTCAAAATTTCCTGATTATATCCAAGTTTTTCTTTTCTTGTTCTTCTTCCGCACCTCAGATTACATAATCCTTGCAAGAGGTAAAGGGTGTGATTGATACCTCTGTTTCATTTGGCCTGTGGCATAATTGCCTTAAGAGTAACTCGTCAGACGCATTGAGTATTCTGCCTGAAAAAACTCTTGACATCATGGAATAGTTTACAATATTTGGTTGTCATCAAACAAAACGGGCATCTAAGGAACTGGTATGCCAGCCCTGCAACCCATAATTGCTTTTCCCCAAACCAAAATTCTTCTCCTTCGCCCAATGTGCACCCAATTCAGTTATTTAAATAGTTTCCTCCCACCAAGGAAAACTCCCAAAGTAGATTACAGACCACTTAAAAGAGGAGAGAGAGAAACAGATCCTGCCTTTTGGGCTTACAATCTAAAAGTACACAGCATGAAAGGAAAATGGTTTTGGCAGGAGGAGGAAAGAAGCAAACGCGGGATTAAGTTATTTGGCAATTTTACACAAGCCGTGAGCAGCAGTGAGCAACTATTTTGCAGCATCAATTTTGTGGGGGGCGGGCAGGCGTCTGTGAAATCCCTTAAGCAGAGCTGAGCAAAGCCCAGCAGAACAACCCTAGACTTAGGAAAAAGAAGCGTGGGAATTTGAAAACATTCCCGTTTAACCCAGGCATTTGGTGGCGGAAGAAAGCCTCTTCCTGGAAACCCCCGAGATCATCCGAGGGGAAAAGGCTTTTCACTGCAACCTGATTTTGGAATGTTTGCAGATGGCAATCGGCTTTTGCAATGTTTTGAGCGTTTTTCGCTTTTATACGGCGTGTCCGCTTGCTCCTGTTGGGCTCCTTGGGGAGGCAAAGCACAATCTAAATCCCATGAACGATAATAACATGTTGTGCTGGACCCGGGGGTAACCCGAGAATCACAGTCCAGGTCCGGTCCAGAATCCGAAGGTTCTGCTAGGGGTCAGTCCGACAGGGTCAAGGCAGGACACGAGGCAGGAAACCAGGCAATGACAGGTACAGGATCCGGCACACAGCAATGTTGCTCCCGCAACCTGGGGCAGGGTCCGTCAGCCTTTTATCTTTGTCGGGGTAGCGGCCGGTCCTGATCCCCCAGCGACTCCCCTCCCTGTTTCGCCCGAAGGTGAGCACTCCTCCTGTGAGTCCTCAGGTCTCTCCTTCTCTCAGACCTCAGTCTCTGCAGCTCGGGAGACAGTGGGTTACTAGACCCAGAGGTTGCCTCAGCCTCCCCTGACCCAACCGGTAGTGGAGCAGCTGTAAGCGATGGCCCAGCTGAAGGCAACGAGGTCATCCCCGCATCTGGAGCCAGGGCAGGCTCAGGCCCCTGACTCAGCCCAGATGGTGCTTGTTGCAGGAGAACCTGTGCAGACTGGGGCTCTTCAGAATCAGGCCCCAGACTCGGTTCAGGTGATGCCTGAGGCAAAGGATCTGGTGCGGACTGAGTCTCCTCTGGTTCCGAGTCAGAGTCCCAGACCAGCACACATGTCCTCCTTCCCCAAGAGGTTCAGAGGGTGGCAACACGAAAGCGGGGCCTTTTTGGTGGTGGCTCCCTGTCTGTGGGATGCTCTCCCCAGAGAGGCTTGCCTGGAGCCTTCATTACATGTCTTTAGGTACCAAGGAAAAGCAGTCCTCTTTGGCCATTAACTAATCTATGGCCTGTTAAAGCTCGGGAGAGGGTGGTGGTAGGGCTGGGCGATATCTGGTTTTCAACATTGTGATATATCACCAGCTAAACATCACGATAGACCAATATACTGATATATCACAATGTCTGAAATAAGGATGGAGTTATGTAGAGGCATTGGCTGGCTTCACAGTTTTTTCCACATTATGATTTTTACATAGCGCACACACACATCACGATTCCGTCATATGTGTTTTTAATGTACACCGTCCTGGGATTTAAAAGGGGGATATATAAATCAAATAAATTGTAATAATTTATTCAAGGAGATTTATGTCAAGGAGATAAGTAACTATACAACCTTTAGACATCTGAAAGAAGCCCTGTGTAGGGAAGTTTTGCAATGTTTATTATGTTTTTATATATGTTAGAAGCTGCCCAGAATGGCTGGGGAAACACAGTCAGATGGGTGGGGTATAAAAAATATCACCATCATTCGTGGTTGTTGTTGTTGTTGTTACTATACCACCCTTCATCAAAAGATCTCAGGGTGGTGTACAACATCAAAACCACATTTTACTGAGCATAGTAAAAAAAACATGAAGCGAAGCATAGGAATAGACAGCACGGCATATTTTTAAAAATTAAAAAAGATAACGTATGCACAGTGCAACAAAAAGGAATCTCCCAGCAGTTTACACCGCTTAAAAAATAAAGTAAAATTAAGAAAATACAGTGGTACCTCAGGTTAAGTACTTAATTCATTCCGGAGGTCCATTCTTAACCTGAAACTGTTCTTAACCTGAAGCACCACTTTAGCCAATGGGGCCTCCCACTGCCGCTGCCGTCGTGCAATTTCTGTTCTCATCTTAACCCGAGGTACTATTTCTGGGTTAGCGGAGTCTGTAACCTGAAGCGTATGTAACCTGAAACGTATGTAACCTGAGGTACCACTGTACTTAATAGGCAACTGAAGCTTTTAGGGAAGCTTTTAATGTTTAATAGATTATTGTATTTTAATATTCTGTTGGAAGCTGCCCAGAGTGGCTGGGCAAACCCAGTCAGATGGGCGGGGTATAAATAATTTATTATTATTATTATTATTATTATTATTGATATTTTGTTGTTGTTGTTTAGTCGTGTCCGACTCTTCGTGACCCCCTGGACCAGAGCACGCCAGGCACTCCTGTCTTCCACTGCCTCCCGCAGTGATATTGATATATATTATTGATATACAATGCAATAAATAAGTATCCAAGTTGTTTTTCAGGGTTACAAAAATAACTGCATAAATACAATTTTTTAATTAAAAAAATCCACATTTTAAAGCAGCGAAATTGATTAATTAATTAGAGGAGCAACAGCTCAGGAACAGCAACTCACACAGAGACGCTCCGCTCAGCCTCCTCTGCTAGAGAGCGGAAGGCTTTGCACGATCAACAGGTGCTTCTCAATGTGTCAAGGGGTGGGGGACAAATTTCCAATTCTCCGCTGGCCCCATGGAAAGCTGGCAGCCTGTCCCTTCCTGAGCGGAGGGCAAGGAATGCTATGAGGTCACGGTGAAATAGCCGAACGTTCCTTCGCTGTCCCCCTCAAAACAATTTGTCCTTGTGGCTTTCGTACGTGCAAATCTCTCCCCCCCCCCCTCTCGCACCTGCTCCCGGGCATCAGCGCTTTGCATCCCTCCTGACCTTTCCTGTTCCAGAGGCGTTCCAAGCATTTAATTTAAAAAATAAAAATAAAGGAAATGAAAGAATACGGACCTCGAGGGTCCGATTTCAAGGGCGTCCGGCAGAGGGAAGCTTTTGCGCTGGGGCTCATCACTGCCGCCAAGAGGAAATATGACGTGTGCCCCCCGCTTTCTCCGGAAAGAAATTCCCACGGGGCAAAATAACTTTGCCTGCTTGCCCATCCCAATCCGCCCCATAAAACAGCCACAGAACCTCTCTGTGTTGCAAAGGATTCTGGGGCACCCGCCAGTTCTGCCCCTTCCATGGAGGTTTTGGTGGTGGTGGTGGACTACAACTCCCATTGTCCTTTGCTATTTCCCACACTGCCCGGTGGGAGCTGTAGTCCAGCAGTGCTGGGAGGGGGCCACCTTGTTTGCCGCCTGGGCGCTTCCAAGCTGGACTGCTGCAATGCTCTGCCCGTGGGGCCACCCTTGGAGACAGACTGGAAAAAACCACCGGAGGAGGAGAAAGCAGGTTTCCAAAAAAAATGGGTGTGGGTGTGTGTTTATAAATAAATAGGACAAAAATATGATGCCCGCGCTGTTAGAAACTCAAATCTATAGGCCGGGCAATATAGAAAGGAGGTATGCAAATTAAAAGGGAAGTGGAATTAAAAGTACAAGGGTCATAACCTATATTTGCAACATGGATGATGCCATCCGTTTGCATAAAGTTTGTTTTGCACAGGGAAAGCAACTATACAAGAAGTAAGGTTACAGGGAACCAGGCAGAGGGCCTTCTTGGTAGTGGCACCTGCCCTGTGCAACGCCTCCCAGCAGATGTCAAGGAAATAAACAACTATTTTACTTTTAAAGGACAACTGAAGGCAGCCCTGTTTAGGGAAGTTTTTAAAATCTGATGCTGTACTGTTTTTAATATTTGGTTGGAAGCAGCCCAGAGTGGCTGGGGAAACCCAGCCAGATGGGTGGGGTATAATTATTATTATTATTATTATTATTAGCGACTAGAACTCCTCTGCTCAGTCCTGTGGATATTTTGCTGGGTCTTGTGTGTTTAGTCTTAAGGTCTAAAAACTTTTGTAGTAATTTAATTTACGCAAAGACAGCCACGCTCCTTGCAAGCACAGACACCTTCTTGAAAAATCCTACACAATTCCTCTGCGGCTGCTACTTCACTGTGTGGAATGCCTTCAGTCTAAAAGCTCCAGAAACTTTTGATTCTGTATAAATTTAATTTGCATATGTTCACTGACACCGACACACACAGATAGAACTCATTTTCTGTAAAATTCAGCTCAATTCGCAGTGGGCTGCCTTATTTTAAGGTCTACAAACTTTTAGAGTTTGCAGAAATTTAATTTGTGCAGAGAATAATGCTACTCTCTGCCCAGGCACACCAGATTTTTGAAAAATCCTGCTCAATCCCATGGCCACAGATATCTCAGTGACCCTCTGTCACGGATGCTTGAGCTGTTGATTCCTGCGTTGCAGGGGGTTGGACTGGATGACCCTCAGAGGTCCCTTCCAACTCTACGATTCTTTGATTCTATGATTGCTTTCAAGTCTAGAAGCTGGGGTTTTTGCGGGGTTGGGGAACTGATGAGTGCGACATTCAAAATACCACGTCTTTGAGGAACACGACCCGGAAAAGGAAATCTGATCTGGGCATAGCTGTCAACTTTTCCCTTTTCTTGAGAGGAATCCTATTCGGAATAAGGGAATTTCCCCTTAAAAAGGGGAAGCGTTGACAGCTATGGATCTGGGCTTGGGTGGAGTGAATGCAGGAGCAAAAAATAAATAAATCAGAGGGTGGGAGCTCCAGCTGAGCGGAGATCTGTCTGTCTGTCTGCCAGGGGGTGGCCGGAACGAGAGGCTGCGCCTGCGGGTGGCAGAGGATAAAGGAGGAGAGATAATCCCTGGCATTTGGGAGGATGTAGCGGAAAATATAGCCTTAGCAGCAGAGCAATGGAGAGGGGCTACTCTCCAGCTGGCACCCGGGACGAATCCTCCCAGGGAAACAGACTGGTGCTGCCAGGGTCTGCAAACATTGCTGGTGCTCAGCTAGGCGGCAGGATCACAGCGTTAGAAACTCAGATACGCAAGCTAATTGCCAAATGCCACCTGAAACCTCGGCTGCGGTGGCCGCAACAGAAGGATCAGGGCAGTTTGACTGGCAATTGCAACTCAACGGGGAAACAGCCCGAAATCTTGCAACAGATGCCCACTCTGGGATGTGTGAGTGTCTGGAGGTGGTTGGAGGATGGATGGTGGCTAACGGATTGAAGTGTTGTTTCTGGGGGGCAGGTAGGTGTGGGGGACTCCCTGGTCCTGAAAGTGGTAACTGTGCCCCAGAAGGAGCAAGTGTGCAGCCTGGGGGTCATTTTGGACTCACCGCTGTCCATGGAGGCGCAGGTCAGTTCTGCGTCCAGGGCAGCTGTCTACCAGCTCCATCTGAGACGCTCCCTGTCTCGCCAGAGTGGTCCATGCTCTGGTTATCTCCCGCCTGGACTACTGCAATGCGCTCTACGTGGGACTGCCTTTGAAGGTGACTCGGAAACTACAACTAAGCCAGAATGTGGCAGCAAGACTGGTGACTGGAACCATACAACTCCGGTCCTAAAGGATCTACACTGGCTCCCAGTACGTTTCCAAGCACAATTCAAATTGTTAGTACTGACATTTAAAGACCTAAACGGCCTTGGCCCAGTATACCTGAAGGAGCGTCTCCACCCCAATCAAGAAGCGAGGTTACAGAGAACCAGGCAGAGGGCCTTCTCGGTGGTGGCGCCCACCCTGTGGAACGCCCTCCCGTCGGATGTCAAGGAGATAAAAGAACTGACTTTTAGAAGACACCAGAAGGCATCCCTGTATAGGGAAGTTTTTGACGCTTGATGTTTTATTGTGTTTTTAATACTTAGTTGGGAGCCCCCCAAAGTGGCTGGAGCAACATATAAATAATAAAATTATTATTATTAATGTAGCCGTAAAGGAGAAAATCATGAGCAATCTGAGATTTCAACAAGACCTAGAAACTGGGGGCACTTTTTATATGATTTGGTATTCACTGTGGAACCATAATTTCCAAGACAACCCTCACTGTAGGCCTATCAGATTGGGATTTATACTAGACCATCACATTACGCTGAGATTCTTTACTCTGCTATTTCAACACATGTGTAACTGTATTCATTCTGTGTACCTGCTTCAGAGTTTGGCCTCTCACCTTTTCATTTTCACCCGTCGTTCTAATCATCCTCCCCATTTTATACACGCACAGCTCCCACTAGCAGGAAAGGCCTGTTATCCAAAATCTCAGTTAAGTAATTATACCCAAACCTTGATACACGAGTGGCTGATTCAGATATCCGAACCGCCAGAGTGTGTCCACTTCCACACCTGCTTGTGTTTCGCTGGTCAGCTGAAGCCATTTTCGGGCAGAAACCACAAAGGGAGGGAGAGAGATGGAACAAACCAGGGAGCAGAAGAAACGAGACGTACCAGGTTCCTCCCATTTGTTTGACTTTTGCTGGGGGGTGTGCAACAGTTTGGGACAGAAAGCATGCATCAAATGTCCCTATAAATAATGGGAATCGTCAGCCAGCTCATTCAGCAAACCATTTCCTGGGAACGCATTGCGTTCAGAAAGCAGGGTGGAATTTGAAAACAATTGGGAGTTCTTGTTATTAAATATACCAAGAAAAAAGCACATCAAGAACTCAGGCCAATGTAAGTTTCAACAGTGGGAGTGGTCCCTACTCGCAAGTCAATAGTCAATAGTAACAAAAACTAATCCATTCAAAAGTATGTATTCTGACAAGGACTACAAACTCAAACAGAGATTACAAACTCAAACTCATAAAAATATGTATAACACAATAATTTGTTACAGAATTAGAGAGAAGAGTTTATGAGTAGAGGTAAGTTCATGTTAGTCCATCCTCAGATTCGTCGTGGAGGTCTTAGTTTCAATCACTGAGCAGAAGTCAGGAGTCAATTATGGATTAGAAATCAGGAGAGGGCCCTGTTTCGATCTATTCACCTTCATCCGTTGGAAGTATCAAATATTACATGAAAATACATTTAAATTCTAAATTATCCTAAATTATAATCTGTAAAACAGTATTATATAACATTTGGTTCCTTACCTAATTTTTAAAGGGTTATACATATTTTTACAAGTTTGAGTTTGTAATCTCTGTTAGTGTTTGTAATCCTTGTCAGAATACATAATCTGAATGGATTAGTTTATGCTACTATTGACTACTGACTAGCGATGGTGCTGGAGGAGACTCTTGAGAGTGCAAGAAGATCAAACCTCTCCATTCTGAAGGAAATCAGCCCTGAGTGCTCACTGGAAGGACAGATCCTGAAGCTGAGGCTCCAAGACTTTGGCCACCTCATGAGAAGAGAAGACTCCCTGGAAAAGACCCTGATGTTGGGAAAGATGGAGGGCACAAGGAGAAGGGGACGACAGAGGATGAGATGGCTGGACAGTGTTCTGGAAGCTACCAGCATGAGTTTGACCAAACTGCGGGAGGCAGTGGAAGACAGGAGTGCCTGGCGTGCTCTGGTCCAGGGGGTCACAAAGAGGCGGACACAACAACATTGACTTGCGAGTAGGGACCACTCCCACTACTGAAACTTACATCAGCCTGAGTTCTTGGTGTGCTTTTTTCTTGGAATTTGAAAACAGGCCACGGACAGGAAGGTGCAGAGACTCACCTAGTCGAAGCTCCCCAAAGTTCCCACACCCGATCTTCTTCCCGACACGGAAGTTCGGGCCGACCATTAAGACTCCAGAGTTGGTCCCGGACGTCCGGCTCCCGTGCGTGTTGCGGCTGCTCCCTGTCTTAGACATCCTTCGCCCTTCCTCCGCGTCCCCTTTGCCTCCTCTCTTATCAAAATCCATAAGTTTGTGGTACCCTGGCCTCTCCACGGTTACGCTGCTGCCATGCAAATCCGAGGGCCGAAACGTTGCAGGGGCCGGCTGGGGGGTCAGGGCGGGGAGAGGGCGGGGTAGGGGGGTCAGGGGAAGGAGGGGAAGGGGAGCACGAAAGCGAGAGAAGAGGAAAAGGAGGTCGAAAACGCCGGTTCTCTTTTCTTGGTCAGTAAACCATCCCGGGTAGAGGAGGAGGAGGAGGAGGAGGAGGAGGGGAGGGCGCCAGGGGGCGGACCGTCACCCGCATGTGCCGCGCTAGTGGGCCGGGGGTCCTCTCCTCGAAGGGGCCTTGAGGGTTCCTTCCGGCGCCTGCAGCGGGCTGCTCTCCGAAAACGGCGACATGGCGGCAAGGGGGAGATTGAGAGCGGCTATCTTGCGGCAACGCTTCACGTCCGAGCTGGAGGGGGAACAGAAGGCAGGTTAGCATGCGAAACAAGCATCCACAGAGTTATATTTCAGGAACAGTGGTACCTCGGGTTAAGTACTTAATTTGTTCCGGAGGTCCGTTCTTAACCTGAAACTGTTCTTAACCTGAAGCACCACTTTAGCTAATGGGGCCTCCTGCTGCCGCTGCGCGATTTCTGTTCTCATCCTGAAGCAAAGTTCTTAACCCGAAGTACTATTTCTGGGTTAGCGGAGTCTGTAACCTGAAGCATATGTAACCAGAGGTACCACTGTATAGACGTTCATTGCCAAACGGCCCCTGAAACCTCAGTTGCAGGGGCCGAAACGGACCTGGGTGCAAGAGTTCCGTTCCATCCCACAACCACTGGCGTTCAGAAGCATCTGTTCCCCCAGCCCTGGAGGCAGAGCAGAGGCCTTGTGGCTAGTATTGTTAGTAGTAGTAGTAGTAGTAGTAGTAGTAGTAGTTGCCATCGACAGCCCTCTCCTCCTCCACAGATTTGTCCAACCCTCTCGCAAAGCCATCCAAGGTTGGTGTTCACTGCTGACCACTGCAGCAGAGAGTTCCGCAGGTTAGTTGTGCACTAAGTATCTCACAGCGCCATCGCTTTCTCAAGAAGCCCCTCGGAACGCAACTGCGATCACGATCCCAGGAAACTATGGTCCAGAATTGCAGTTTTGATTTTCTCCCTTAGGGAAGCATTTCACAATCAATAATAAGAATAAGATTAAGTGAAGAGGGTTATGGCTGGTGGAAGGGGCAGGGGGGAATTTCCCCCCTAAGAACCAAAACACCCAGTTTTTAAAAAGGTGCCCTGTTAATCTGGATTAGGAGAGGCCTCTCTTAAAGAGGGGAGAAATGGCAGTAAACTCCCAAGCGACTGCCAGCGAGGCGGAGGAAGGCGGGCTCATCCTAATTAAAGGGGGAGCTAAAGAGGGTTAATTTTGTTCTTAAATAAAGTTCTGACGTCTTGCCAGTGGAAAGCCGGCGTGTCAAGGAGACAGGGCTGCTGAAGGACTAGCTTTCTACACACAAGGAAATAAAAATGAGGTGAAGCCCAGGAATAAAATAATGTCTCGCCAGGGGAAAGCTAGCATGACAAAGGCATGGGAACGTTGATGTTTTCGATGCGGAAGGGTAGCTTTTCGGATCCTGTGAACAAACACTGCTGCCGCCCAATAGCCTCACACGTCCAAAGTTCTCCCCAAGATTGAAGATACCAGGAAATTGCCAAGTTTTTGAGCTCAAGTAAACAGACAGAACAGGAGGGGGTGCAAATCCTACACTCCAAGACGCTGGGAGGAAGCAGAGAACAGGCGAAAGGGCCAGGGGTCCCCCCCCCTTGAGCATCCCCACGCCACCCAGGTGACCCATGGAAGCAGGATCCTGGGACTCCAAACCAGAACCAGAAGTCCAACTTGTTCCCACGGTGTGTTTAACACACATTTTCCAGCTTCCTTACCCTCCTGCTTCTCCTTCCTTGTCTCCAGAGAGGTGGCTGCAATTTCCCCAAATATAAATCTCTATCTCCCGATTTGCACAAGCGTGTTTTTTCTTAGGGAGGGGGGAAAAGAAAAACCTTGCCGTGGAACAGCCTGGAGAAACGCTTCCGTGTGTGTCTCTCTCTGTCTCTCTCTCCAACCCAGCAAACGGAGACTCTTTTTCTATTTCCTGGTTTGAGTGCCGAAAGCAGGCGGGGAGAAGAGGGAGGAAGCGCCACCAAGCAAGTTCTCAGAGACCTAGCGAGCGCATCGGCCGACTCTACGTCAAAGAGGAGGAGGAGGAGGAGGAGGCCGGGCTCTGGGGAAAAAGGAAGCCACATCATAAACAGACGAGCGGAACCACGGTGCCGGCAGAACCACGGCAGCGCTGGCGGCGAAGGTTTGGCTAAGAGTGGGGCTGCCCAGGAGGGAAAACTGGCCCCTCCACAAATCCATGCGCACACGGCTAATATGTGCCACGTTCTGCCCTGTGTTACAAACGCAAAATATATCAGCTGTCCCCGAGAGCTTGTAGGGAGCTGCGACTCTTGCAGAAGTCTCCGTCCAGTTTCAGACACATTTTCTCCCCTCCACCAGCAAAAGAAACCAGCAACCCATTTTCGTTTTTTTCCTGTTATCAACACAAAAAGTATAGCGGTCATGGAGCCAGGTTTGCGTGTTTTTATGTTGCAAACCACCCCGAAATCTGCCGATGAAAGGCTGTCCACAAATGTTAATAGTACAGTGGTACCTCGGGTTACATACGCTTCAGGTTACAGACTCCGCCACCCCAGAAATAGTACCTTGGGTTAAGAACTTTGCTTCAGAATGAGAACAGAAATCGTGCTCCGGCGGCGCAGTGGCAGCGGGAGGCCCCATTAGCTAAAGTGGTGCTTCAGGCTAAGAACAGTTTCAGGTTAAGAACGGACCTCCGGAACGAATTAAGTTCTTAACCCGAGGGACCACCATAATCGTATCAGCCGTCTGGTGTAAGGAACACGGATATAGTGGACACTCGGGTTGCGAACGTGATCCGTGCAGGAGGCACGTTCGCAACCCACAGCGCCATGTCTGAGCACGCAGAGGTTGCAATTCTGCACATGCGCAAAGCACGATTTAGTGCTTCTGCACATGCGCCGAAACCCGGAAGTAACCCATTCTGGTACTTCCGGGTTTCGGCACATCCATAACCTGAAAACACGCAACCTCACGCGTCTGTAACCCGAGGTATGTCTGTATAAGTTAATCGTCTGGGAATTGTAGCGCTGTGGGTGTTGTCAGGAGACGCTCTATTCTCCTCCCAGAGCTACAGTTCCCAGAGTGGTTTGATAATCGTTCTACAACTCTGGGAGTTATAGCTCATGGAGGGGAATATGGGGTCTCCCAACAACTCTCTGCTTCTCTTAGCAAACTACAACTCCCAGAATGCTTTGCAGGAAGCTGCAAGTGTTTAACGTGGCGTGATCCCGCTTTAAATGCATAGTGTAGATCATAGAACTGTAGCGTAGGAAGGGGCCACGAGGGTCTTCTAGTCCAGCCCTCTGTGTGGGACTCAAACCCAGGACCCTGAAATTAAGAGTTTCATGCTCTCCTGACTGAGCTGGTGTTCAGCAGCCATTCCTGATTATTCCAAATCACTACTGAGTTTGCACTGCGCTGCAATTAATTGCTTTGATGCAGGGTTTGAAATTAGCAGGGCGCCGGGCGCCTTTAGATTCAAAATTTGCAAGCACCTCAAAAAACCTGGGTGCCATTTTTTGTGTGTGGCTGACACTCAAGGATTACTAAAATGTATGTGCTTTGAAGCCTTGAAACATGTTAAAAATAGACAATATGTTAAGGAGTTTGACAATAAAGAGAAGTATGGTGTCAATATTGTAAACACCAAATTAAACATGTACAGTGGTACCTTGGTTTACGAACTTAATCCATTCCGGAAGTCTGTTCTTATACCAAAACTGTTCTTAAACCAAGGCGTACTTTTCCTAATAAGGTTTCCCGCTGCCAGTGCCCTTCCACCGTTTGGATTCTGTGCTTCGGCAGAGGTAAAGTTTGCAAACCGGGACACTACTTCTGGTTTTGCGGAGTTTGTAAACCGAATCGTTCTTAAACAGGACTGTTCTTAAACCGAGGTACCACTGTATTAACAATTTCCGCTAAAAATGTGATATTAACAATGTGTCACTTATGTGAATTGTATATTAGTTCGTGCTTATCAAAATAATAATTAAAAAGTGCTGTCAACCCCCCCAAATGGCGACTAGACATTCTGTTTTGGCACCCACAACCCCATTTGGCTCCTAGCTTTACTACCGCAGTTTCTAACACTCCTTTGATGGATTGCTGCCTTATTTCTAGGCTACGCATTTTTTATCTGTTTTACCGGGCTTCCAATATCTGACAATTTCCCACGCCGTCCTTGCAGCCAGCCGTTTTGTTTTCAGTGTTGTGGCTGCAAAAGCAGGGGGCAAACAGACCGCTGGGCGACCTCGGGCGGGACGGTCAGCCTCCCTCTTTTCCACCTGGTCCCACCTCGCAAGGCTGTTGTTAAGGATTTAAAAATATACAGGCAGGGGAAATGACCATATATAGTCTTTAAAGAAAGCTTTGGCTAAAATTATGCTATACAGTGGATGCTCGCGTTGCGAACGTGATCCGTGCGGGACGCATGTTCGCAACCCGCAGCTGCACGTCTGTGCACACGTGGGTTGCGATTCGGCGCTTCTGCGCATGCGTGACCACCGAAACCCGGAAGTAACCCGTTCCGGGACTTCCAGGTTTCGGCGGTCCGTCACCTGAAAAAACGCAACCTGAAGTGTCTGTAACCCGGCTATGACTGTACAGTGGTACCTCGGGTTACATATGCTTCAGGTTACAGACTGTGTAACCCAGAAATAGTACCTCGGGTTAAGAACTTTGCTTCAGGATGAGAACAGAAACCGTACTCCGGAACAGACCTCTGGAATGAATTAAGTACTTAACCCGAGGTACTACTGTATATAAAATGAACAGAGGAATAAAAACGTGCCACGATTGTGTTTTGTGTGTGTTCATGACTCTTGAAATTCTGCATTTCAGCTGGTGGGGAGATTCCGGAGCTGCGTTTAGCACAGTTGATCTTTTTCCAGGACTAATTCAAATGTTTGTGTGTTGACTGGAATAATTTCCTGCCCGCAGCCTGTTGTGTCTATAAAGCAAGCGTTGCCAGACCCCCCCTCCCCCCTCAGCCAATAAATATTAAAAGTCCCTTCTCCAAAAGCCAGAATTTTGGCAGCAGGCCAGCAGATAACCCTCCTTCCCTAATTCCCCAGCCACCTAAAAACACAGAAACGTTTATCCAGCGTTTCTGGGTTAAACTGGTCATCCACCGCCCAGAGTGGCTGGGGCAACCCTGTCAGATGTGTGGGGTATTATTATATTATTATTATTATTATTAATATTATAAATTTTATTTATACCCTGGCCAGAGCCAGGCTCAGGGCGGCTAACACCAGTAAAATTACAGTAAAAACATAATGGGAGGGGAGGAACCAATTTAAAAGACAGTGGTACCTCAGAGGAGAATGCAACCCGCAGGGGCACATCTGCGCACATGCAGGTTGCAATTCGCCGCTTCTGCGCATAATTTCATTTTGCGCATCTGCGCATGCATGAGCAGCAAAACCCGGAAGTAACCCTTTCCAGTACTTCTGGGTCGCCGCGGGACGCAATCTGAAAAAACGTATCATGAAGCAAATGTAATATGAGGTATGACTGTACAGGTTAAAATGCAATTTAAAATGCAGCCTCGTTTGAAAAGTAGCCGATAAATCAAGACCATAAGGGGAGAGAAACATAAGGGTCAGACTGAGTCCAAACCAAAGGCCAGGCGGAACAGCTCTGTCTTGCAGGCCCTGCGGAAAGATGTCAAGTCCCGCAGGGCCCTGGTCTCTTGGGGCAGAGCGTTGCACCAGGTTGGGGCCAGTACTGAAAAGGCCCTGGCCCTAGTTGAGACCAGTCTAACCACCTTGAGACTTAGGACCTCCAAAATAATGTTGTTGTTGTTGTTAATGGAGGACCTTTCTTCAGAGGTGGACAAGTACTTCTGGACCCACTTGCGCCTTCCACCACCACTGACCCTAACCTCCACTGTCTATGGTCTGGTAACTTCTTGGCTAGATTACTGCAGATCACTCTCCGTGGGGCTGCCCTTGGAGATAACCCAATCGCGCAGAATTTGGCTACCGGGATTAACAAGCAGGATTAGAAGGTCTGAGTGTATTGCACCAGTTCTTGCCTAAACTGCGCTGGTTACCCAGTTAAGTTTCTTGTTTGTTTCAACCTCTAAAAGCCCTAGATGGCTGAGGACCCCTTATCCCTCAGGGGGGTCACCTCTCTGCCCGTGGACCGGCCTGGAATCTGCCTCCAACCTGTTCAGAATTAGCCAGGCGCCAGGCACATTTTGCACCTGGCTATCGGCCATAGGGCCGCGGGTGGTGCTGTGGGTTAAACCACAGAGCCTAGGACTTGCCAATCAGAAGGTCAGTGGTTCGAATCCCCGCAATGACAGGGTGAGCTCCCGTTGCTCAGTCCCAGCTCCTGCCAACCTAGCAGTTCGAAAGCACATCAAAGTGCAAGTAGATAAATAGGTACCGCTCCGGCGGGAAGGTAAACGGCGTTTCCGTGCGCTGCTCTGGTTCGCCAGAAGCGGCTTAGTCATGCTGGCCACATGACCCGGAAGCTGCACGCCGGCTCCCTCAGCCAATAAAGCCAGATGAGCGCCGCAACCCCAGAGTCAGCCACGACTGGACCTAACGGTCAAGGGTCCCTTTACCTTTATCGGCCACCTGCAACCAAGCGACGATGCCTGGACACTAGGATGGCTCCTGACATCTCCACAATCCGGGGATCCTTGAATCTGGACTGTTTTCGCACACTAATACCGCATCCTGTAAAATTCTATCCGTTATCTATTATCTGCACGATCGGAATGGATTTCAGCAACCAAAATGCTTTTTTCTGTGCATCCTGTTGGAGTAAGCCAATATATATGCGGACTATCACTGGATCAAGTTGACTTTTCCTCTTTTAAGTTCTCAAAGCTATTAAGCGAGCTCAGGGTTGTCCTCTGAACTAGCCAGATGTTTAACTGAGAATCAGTCAGAGTCAGTCCATCACTTGGAAAATAAGACTTTAGACCAGCCTTGCCCCAGAATGGCAACTAGACATTCTTTTTGGCTACTGCAACCTTGGCCTTAAGGAGTCCTTTGGTTCCTAGCTTATATTTCTGAGTTTCTAACCCTGCACCCTCCAGTAAGCATGTGGCCCCCAGAATATTTTTGCAGTCGGGAGGAACATGGTCCTCCTGCCAGAACAATAGTCATACCTCGGCTCCCGAACGCCTTGGGAGTCGAACATTCCAGCTCCCGAACGATCGGAAACTGGAAGTGATTGTTCCGGTTTTCAAATGTCTTTTTGGAAGCCGAACATGCGATGGGAGCTTCCTGCAGCCAATCAGAAGCCGCGCTTTGGAAGTCGAAAGTTTCAGAAGGCGAACGGACTTCCAGAACGGATTCTGTTCGACCTCCGACGTATGACTGACAGAATCATAGAATTCCGGAGCTGAGAGAGAACCCAGAGATCATCTAGTCCAAGGGTCAGCAAACTTTTTCAGCAGGGGACCGGTCCACTGTCCCTCAGACCTTGTGGGTGGCCGGACTATATTTTTTTTTTTAAAAATGAGTAAATTCCTGTGCCCCACAAATAACCCAGAGATGCATTTTAAATAAAAAGACACATTCTACTCATGTAAAAACACATTGATTTCCGGACTGTCTGCGGGTTGGATTTAGAAGGCGATTGGGCCGGATCCGGCCCCCGGGCCTTAGTTTGCCTACCCATGATCTAGTCCAGGCATAGGCAACCTCAGCCCTTCCAGATGTTTTGGGACTACAACTCCCATCATCCCTGGCTAACAGGACCAGTGGTCAGGGATGATGGGACTTGTAGTCCCAAAACATCTAGTCGAACCCACTGCAACACAACTGCTTCCGTATTTTGCGCTGTACTCAAATGTTGTGCTATCTTTCCAAAGGAACATCCCTGACACCCCCAAGCCCTCCAAAAACAGAACAACACAGAAACTCTCGACGGCCACAAGAGGGGAGGGAGAGGCATGAATGCCGCCTCTGTCTCTTCCAGATGCTAAAAATCAGGCCGGCTCTAACTCCCCGCCTACCGTGATTCCTGGGCTCCACCTTTTCTAGACAAGCCAGCACACACCTGGTTGGAATATACAGATATTTATATATTATGCAGTGCAATACCGAAGGGAGTGACGAGATGCCACAATGGAAAAAAATAAAAGCACACACAAATCTTTAAGCAGCGCCGTGTGGGAATCACAAAGAAAACAGGAAAGCACTAAAAATAACGAGCACACACAGATTTTTGCAGCACTGCACAAGCCAGGGGTCTAAATAAAACATTTCCCCGCCCATGCTGGAAAAATAAAGGAAGAGGAAGGTTTTGGGGGAAGGTGTGGTGAGGACAAGATGCCGTGCGCAGGATCCTATCGTCCCAGGAGTGTTTCAGGTTCTCCCAACCCGGGGGAGAAGTCGGCAAGTCTTTTAAACAAGGCTCGGCAAATCTCTGCTCCCCGGATCTCCCGGGACGAACAATCAGAGGTTCTCTCCTCCGTGAGATCAAGCGAAGGAGCAAAACAAGTTGCCCCGGGATCTCGGGTCGCAGGTGGTGCGAGAAACATACTCCCTGCGACTCCCCTGCAAGGAACGGCGGCGGCTTTTAAGTTTCCTCTGAACATAAAGGCGACACGGTACACGAGTTCATAAAATTATGCAACAGAAAGCAGAATGGTTTTCCTCCATCCCTCCCACCGCTAGAACCCTGGGCGTCCGACGGAGCCGGTGTTCCAGTGCTCAGATCCTTCTCACTGGTGTCCCATAGGCATTTGGTTGGCTGCAGTGAGAGGAGGACGCTGGACTAGATGGGCCATTTGGCCTGGTCTCCAGCAGCCAGCATCTTCTTGCGCTCTTGTGGAACCTCCACAGCCAGAGACAGTCTATCTGTATTCCTAGCTTCTTGTGGGTATTTTGCCACTGGGGGACTAGACAGACCACTGGTCCCATTCGGCAGTCTCTCATGATGCTCTTATGCGCAACTAGGCATGACGCCACACAAGGGATGCCCAGTCGCCTTGAAACTGGCAAAACCAGGGTTGCTTCTGGTGTCAAATTCCGAAGTACAGTGGACGCTCGGGTTGTGAACGTGACCCATGCAGGATGCACGCTCGCAATCCAAAGCGTTCGCAACCCAAAGCGGCTCGTCTGCGCATGCACGGGTTGCGATTCGGCGCTTCTGTGCATAGCGCAATTTAGCACTTCTGAGCATGCGCGACCGCCAAAACCCATTCTGGTAGTTCCGGGTTTCGGCGGTCGGTAACCCCAAAATACGCAACCTGAAGCATCTGTAACCCGAGGTATGACTGTTTCTCTTTTATCCTGAACAAATCATGTGTCTGTTTTGATTAAGCATTTGAGCAATACTCTGTTAAACCACTGAGCCTAGGACTTGCCAATCAGAAGGTCGGTGGTTCGAATCCCTGCGATGGGGTGAGCTCCCGTTGCTTGGTCCCTGATCCTGCCACCTAGCAGTTCGAAAGCACGTAAAAGTGCAAGTAGATAAATAGGTAAACAGCGTTTCCGTGCGCTGCTCTGGTTTGCCAGAAGCGGCTTAGTCATGCTGGCCACATACCCGGAAGCTGTACGCCGGCTCCCTCGGCCAATAAAGCGAGATGAGCGCCGCAACCCCAGAGCCGGTCACGACTGGACCTAATGGTCAGGGATCCCTTTACCTTTTCCTTCAACCAATTATTTCTTCCCTCCGTTGTTTCCCCCCGTTCCCTTGTGGCCCTGTTGAATACTGAACCACCTGTCTTTGAGCTCTACACACTGGAAGGTAGAGAACAGAGGAATCACAGGACGGTGGGTTCAGAAGGAACCCCAAACATCGTTGTCTAGTCTAGCCCAACCCTAGGAGAAAAGTAAGTTTTTAAGAAAGATGTAAAAAATGCAGTGGGTGAGATCTGGTTTCCAGCATTGCAATATATCACCAGCTAAACATTGCAATATTCCAACATCTGAATATATCGCAATGTCTGAAATAAGGGTGGAGTTATGTAGAGGCATTGACTGCATAGGACACAAAAACAAAAACACACACATCACAATTCGCGATATATTGCCAGGTCAAAATCTACAAAACGAATACAGTCATACCTTGGGTTACAGCCAATTCAGGTTGCGTTTTTTCGGGTTACGGACTGTTGAAACCCGGAAGTACTGGAACGGGTTACTTCCGGGGTTCGGCAGTCGTGCATGCGCAGAAGCACTAAATCGCTCTTTGTGCATGTGCCAAATCACAACCCGCGTGTGCGCAGACGCACCACTGCGGGTTGCAAATGTGCATCCCGCACAGATCATGTTCGCAACCCGAGTGTCCACTGTATCAAGATATGGACTTCAAGCCAGTTTTGTGCATCCAGTCTAGCTCTTGCAAACCCATCAGTGGAGGTGTTTAAAGGGGGGGGGGGCATTTTTTTGGGAGAGGCTGGCCTTCCCCTCCGCACCACAAAGCTTTCGCTCCGCCATCGTAAAAGAGGACTAATGGAGAGTCGGAGGGGCAGCCCCACCCTGTTGCCCCTTCGCAGCCCTCATTCCCCAGCTGTTTTTGCAGGAGCGCTTGCAGCCCCCCGCCCGCCCCGGAGAAATGCGATGCCCGCAATTTGGCTCAGGGCGGCTGTGAATGAGGCGTTTCATGCATGCTGTCCGTGCAGGAAAGCGGCCGACAGACATGGCTGTGTGCTCGCGCTCCTGAAAGAAAAACAACGATTTGCAGGGCACACAGATACGCTACCGGTCTCTCCAAACAGGCTCCTAGCTAGAGCCAATCGAGAACTCTAAGAAACTGGAGAAAGGGAAAAAGAAACCCAGTGCCGTTCTCAAACTGGCAGCGCCGCTTTCGAAGGAGCAAAGTCTGCCATCTTGGTTCAGCCTGGCGCCCAGCACCATCCGAACGTATCTGTGCCATTCAGGGCAGTGCTAGAATTCCCCCAGGCGCCTGGCGTGTTTCCAGTTTCAAACAGGTGGAGGCCTCCAGGTGCTTCCTGTGAATGCCTTACCTGCCCACCCCAAAAAAAAACCTGCACACATTCCACTTCTCTTTTCTCGCTTTCTGCACTAAGTTTTCCTAGAGCAGGTTTATAAATAGCTGTCTGCCTTGCGGCATGTCAGTTCTACCTCCGGGCAACGTTGAAGTTGGAAGAAGATTGGCACTCCCTTTTCTCTTCTAAGCTCTAGGAGGTTGCTAGGTTGCTCTTGACCTGTCCCTAAAATAATATATATTTTTTTAAAAAATGGCCAAAAAAATACTGCCGCCGTTCTTTGTCAAGCTTGATCACTGCACTGTGTGGGGCAGCCCTTGGAGAGCGTCCGCAAATTCCAGATGGTTGAGTTTAAGAAGGATGTGGACAAGGTGGAAGGCGTGCAGAGGAGGGAGACCAAGATGCTCAAGGGTCTGGAAAGCAAGCCTGATGAGGAACGGTTGAAGGAGCTGGGGATGATTAGCCTGGAAAAGAGGAGACTGAGAGAAGACAGGAGAGCATGCAAGATGGACCCAGCTTGTTTGCTCCTGCTCTGGAAGGTAGGACCCAAATCAACAGCTCCAATTGACAAGAAAGGAGATTCTGACTAAATATCAGGAAGAACTTTCTGAGCGTACCAGCTGTTTGACAGCGGAACAGGTTCCCTTGCGAGGTGATGGACTCTCCTTCCTTGGAGGTTTTTAAGCAGAGGCTGGGTGGCATTCTCTGCTTAAGTTGAGATTCCTACATTGCCTGGGGTTGGACTGGATGGCCTTCAGGGTCCCTTCCAACTCTTAAGATTCTATGATTCTATGACAAGGGGCTCTGAAAACAGGGACTAAGCCATGACAACTGGGCTTTCCCTCCTTTCCTGGCTTGATTTTCGGTACAGTGGTACCTCTGGTTGCGAACAGGATCCGTTCTGGAGCCCCGTTTGCAACATGAGTAGAATGCAACCTGCGTCTGTGCGGGTCACGATTTGCCACTCCTGCGCATGTGCATGACATCATTTTGAGCATCTGCGCATGCGCGATTGGCAAAACCCGGAAGTAACCCGTTCCGTTACTTCTGGGTCGCTGCAGGACGCATCCTGAAAGAACGTAACCTGAACCGAATGTAACAAGAGGTAGGACTGTACAGTGCAAAAGTATTTGAAGGAACAGATTCACCAAGAACCACTAAGCAAACTATCGATGGAAAGGAGTGGAGAAAAGATTTTGGAGGCTTTTTCGAAGAGCCTTTAAGTTGCTATTGGTTGACAACATAAATTCATCTTCTAGTGTGGTACCTTCCCCACTTTTGGAACTCACTGCCTACTGACGCATTTGCTTGCTAAAACAGTTTTGTTTAGGTAAGGCTGACATGTGATTTAACCTGTTTTTTCAGCTTTTCGGTGATTGTAATTTAAACAAAAACTCATCCGGGTCACTTCATTTATTAAACTTTGCTGAGGCGGCTTTACAAAACTCGGCGTGTGTGGGGCAGCTGGCTGGAGGTGTGGAGAGGCTTTCAAACTTTCGGCCAAGGAGTCTCTGCTGCAAAGCACCTGCTCCCAGGGAGCTGCCTTATAATACAGAGTCAGACCCTCTGCACTGACTGGCAGAGTATCAGAAGGCATCGGAACGAAGCCCTGTATCAGGAAGTTCGGGTTCCAAAGAATGTTCGCAAACCGGAACACTCACTTTTACAGAGTTCGGGAGCCAAAGCGTTCGACTTGCAAGTTGTTTCGGCTCCCAAACAACGCAAACCCGGAAGTGACTGTTCTGCTTTATGAACATTCTTTGGAACCCGAACATCTGACACGGCTTCTGATTGGCTGCAGGACCAGCAGCAGCTTTCTCCAGAGTTTTGGGCAGGGAACCTTCTCAGTGCTACCTGGGGAGATAAATGGGACCCTCTGGACAGGGCGAGAAACTCAGATATAGAAGTTAACCGCCAAATGGCACCTTAAACCTAGGTTACAGTCGCCACACTGAACTGTCTAGGCATCATTCTCCCCCCAATGAAATAATAGTAATCAGTGCTTTTTTTTCTTAAAAAAAATGTTTAGGGGTACAGTCATACCTCGGGTTACAGACGCTTTGGGTTGCGCGATTTCGGGTTGCGCACTGCACTGAACCCGGAAGTACCGGAATGGGTTACTTACGGGTTTCGGCGCTTGTGCAGAAGTGCTAAATCATGCTTTGCGCATGTGCAGAAGTGCCAAATCGCAACCCGTGCATGTGCAGATGCGCCGCTGCGGTTTGCAAACGTGCCTCCCACACGGATCACGTTCGCAACCCAAGCGTCCACTGTACTCTCGTTTTCCTACTCATATTGAAATACTGTCCCTCAATGAGGCCAAACTTAAGATTCACAAAATGTTTAGGGGTATGCGTACCCCTGTGTCCCCCCCAGAAAAAAGCACTGATACTACTACTACTACTACTACTAATAATAATAATAATACAGTTGTACCTTGGATTCCGAACGTTTTGGCTTCCGAACACCACAAACCCGGAAGTGAGTGTTCCAGTTTGTGAACGTTCCTTGGAACCTGAACATCCAATGTGGCTTCCGCGGCTTCTGATTGGCTGCAGGAGCTTCCTGCAGCCAATCAGAATCTGCATCTTGGTTTCCGAACATTTTGGAAGTCGAACAAACTTCTAGAATGGATTCAGTTCGACTTCCAAGGTACCACTGCAATAATAAAATTCCACTTCTATACTGCTTTCATTTAAATTTCAATACCTCCTTTCTATATTACTATACAGAAAGTGGTTTATGAGCTGAAGAAACCACAGGACAGGCAGCAAAGATCACACACCTAATAAGCATCTGATCCAAGACAAAGTCACAATAACTTTAAAGAAGAAACAACTTACAGAAAACAAAGCAATGTCAAATAAAGAAATATTAAACAACCCGTTAGAATGTAATAGTAAAATGTAAAACGCTTTTTATATTAAAGGGGAAAAATAACAAAGCAGTTGACAACACATTAAAACGTCAAATCAAAACAACCCAGAATAAAAAAAATCCAGGCTTCCAGTAAAATATTTCAGATCCCTTTCTCAGGGACATTTGGCTTTCCTCCCATTGATTTACCTACAGTGGACACTCGGGTTGCGAATGCGGTCCATGTGGGATGCACGTTCGCTACCTGCAGCACCCGCAACAGTGCGTCTGCGCATGTGTGGGTTGCAATTCAGCACTTCTGCGCATGTGCAAAGCGCCATTTAGTGTTTCTGCGCATGCGCAACCGCCAAAACTCGGAAGTAACCCGTTCCGGTACTTCCGGGTTTCGGTGGTCTACAACCCAAAAAAACGCAACCTGAAGCGTCTGTAACCTGAGGTATGACTGTACTTAATTTATAGAGCTGCCCCATAGCAGGAGGACTCTAGGAAGGCAGGGTGGTGCAGTGGTTAGCGTGTCGGATGAGGACCTAGGAGATCAGAGTTTGAGTCCCCACTCAGTCATGGAGCTCACTGGGCGACCTTGGAGTCTCAGTCCCAGTCTCTTGGCCCACCTCACAGGGTCGTTGTGGGATTAACTGAGGAGGGGGGTGGACCATGGACTCCTTGGAGAAAAAGCTGGGAGATAAATGAAATAAACGAGATCTTCTGCTTATCTGCTTAAGAAAGCTGGAGGGGGCAGCCAGGTGGAGATGTTAGTCGCCAGCCTGGCCCCCAGAAAGATCTCCATGCGGTTTAATGTTTTAATGTGTTGTCAACTACTCAAAAATGAAAGTAATAATAATATGTACCATTGCAAAAAGAAAGAGAAAAAGATGGTGCCTGGACATTCTGTTGTGGCGACAACAAGCTAGGTTTAAGGTGGCATTTGGAGATAAGCTAATATATCGGGAGGGATGCGGGTGGCGCTGTGGGTTAAACCACAGAGCCTAGGACTTGCCGATCAGAAGGTCGGCGGTTCAAATCCCCGCAATGACGGGGTGAGCTCCCGTTGCTCGGTCCCTGCTCCTGCCAACCTAGCAGTTTGAAAGCACATCAAAGTGCAAGTAGATGAATAGGTACCACTCCGGCGGAAAGGTAAACGGCGTTTACGTGCGCTGCTCTGGTTCGCCAGAAGCGGCTTAGTCATGCTGGCCACATAACCTGGAAGCTGTACGCTGGCTCCCTCGGCCAGTAAAGTGAGATTAGCGCCACAACCCCGGAGTCGGCCACAACTGGACCTAATGGTCAGGGGTCCCTTTACCTTTACCATATCAGAGTTTTCAACCCTGTATCAGCTGATGCCACAGAACTAGAAGCAAGTCACTGTTTCCCATGCGCAAGTGCTTTTAAGCTACCACTGTGGAGCAGGAGATTCTAATGCGCCTCTCAGACTGAGCCTACCTCGCAGCGTTGTCAGGAGATTTAAGAACCACGGCGAAACATAAGCAGTGGGAAGAGGCTTAGCTGATGGGAAAGGCTGTAGCTCTGCGACAGGGGGGCGGATTCAGCCCCCACCTTCCTGTTTAAAAACCACAAAAACCCTGAGGACTAGAGTCTTAAGCTTATTTTCAAAGGAAGTGGTGTACCTCAGTGGTAAGAGGACTTTCTTTGCATTTAAAAGGGCATTTCCAGGCTCAGCTGGCAGAGGTCTCCTGCCTAAAAGCCCAGAGGGCGGCTGCCAGTCAGTGCAGCAGGTGAATGGTTCGACTCTGTCAAAGGCAGTGTGGTGTAGTGGTTAAGAGCAGTAGACTCGTAATCTGGTGAGCTGGGTTCGAGTCCCTGCTCCTCCACATGCGGTTTTCTATTCTTCCGTGTAATGCAAATGTTGAAGCCAAGGTTGTGGGTTCGAGTCCCACACTGGGCAAAAAGATTCCCGCATTGCAGAGGGTTGGACTAGATGACCCTCGTGGTCCCTTCCAACTCTATGATTCTATAAACAATTTCCCTTAGCCTGCATGGGAACAAAACAAAACTTCTCCTGTGTCTTGTCAAGCTGTTTAGAAAAAATAAATAAAGATTCCTAACTGAAACACGACTGGCCTCATAAGCCAACCCCTTCTTTCAGAAGTTCCTAAACACCACATTTTATTTTTGAAGCTGTTTCTCAGCATTTCACTCGCTAGGAGGAGGAGGGAGGGGGGAATCCGATGTATTTCCTGGTCAAATGTTCTACTGCCAGAAGGATTCGCACGCTTTGGTTTATCCGTTCCAGAAAGGCCTCGCCAGAATATAACAAGACCCAAGATAGTGACTTTGCAAACACAGTTCCGGGCAAATAAATCAGGGTTTTTATATATACAGCCTGCCTAACAGATTGCTTTAAAAACCTGCCACGAAGACACTTTGCGCACACACACACAAGCAGAAACATAACAGGTTAGTGCTTGGAAAATAAAATTACAGAGAGAGCAAGAATCCAAATGGGTGGTCCCCTCCCTTCGCTCGGAGCGCCGCAGGCCTGCCCCCAGAAGGAATTCTTCCCTATTCCCCCATCTCCAAAACCCACGAGACATTTTGATTTTTGACTGTCTGGGGGCAATTTAGGGCGATAAGCAGAGAGAGAGAGAGGAGAGAGAGAGAGAGAGAGAGAAGAGATGTTCCCTGCATAAAAACCCCCAAGGATTCCAAATCCCTTTATGTGTTTCACATCAAAACACTTTTTTTTGGGGGGGGGGGGTTCTTTTTGGGAAGTTGGGAATTGGCAGGATGAAGAAAAGATGCAAATAAAGAAGGAGTTCTTTGCTTTAATAACAAAACAAAAGACTTGCTACAAATAACAGAAGGTTCCAAACGGGGGAGGAAAACAAACCAGTTAGATTGCAACAGTTAGATTTTCACTTTTTCTTTTTGCAATTTGGGGGGGGGGGGGAGGTTGCTACTAAGGAGGGATGAAAGAGAAAAGACAAGGCCTGGTCTGAGATGGGTGGAAAAGAAAATGAGGTGGATTTGCCAACCTGGGGGTTAAAAGGCACTCAGCTACAGCTGCACTGACCCTCATCCCACCCCCCCCAAAAAACCTCCCTTTTTTGTTAAAGGTTCCTTTCATTTCCTCCTTTTGTCTCCCCTCCCCCTCACCTCTCTTTTTCCCTTCCTTTTCCACGAACACACCCAAGCTATGGATGTTGCTAACCTACTGTTTTGGAAAAAGGGAGTTTTTTGGGGGGGGTGTTGAGAAAGAGGCCCAGTTCCCACAGGAAGGAAAGGGGGGAAAATGATAAAAGCAGACTCCCAGAATAACAACTGTTTACGAGGAATTCTTCCCTTTCAGTTGCAACCATCATCATCATCATCATATCATTTCTGTTTCAAAAGATAACCCTCCAAGTTAGAAACCACCACACTTCAGGAGCCACTTTCCTCCGCTCTTCAAATTGGGGAAGAAAATTTAAAAAGTTTTTTTTGGGGGGGGGGAGGACGTTTCCAAAAAAAGCACTGAAAATATAATACAGCTTAAGCACTGCTCTTTGTCTTGCAAAACGAAAGAAAGAAGACAAGGGAAGTTAAGAGCAAAACAAATAAGTAGGCCTAGGTCACAGTTACCTCTTTTTAATTCTTTTTTGGCGTAAAGAAAAAAAACGAAGAACAAGCCTCTCTTCCAATTCACACAAACACATGTCTCTGTCCCATACAACCAAAATCCACTTTTAAAAAAACTGGTCCATCCCCCCCCCTTTTAAAGTTGGAAAGGCTTGTGGAAAGGAGGTGGGTATTTTATGAAATTCCCTCCAACCTAAATGCAAATCCCCCCTACAAAAAAATTAAAATATAAAGGGGAGGCTGCGAGGGTGCTTTATTTATTCCTTGGGTGGAAGAGAGAAATTGGGGTGTGTGGAGGAGAGAAAAGCAACAGGGCCAGCAGGCCTCTCCCCCCCCCCCCAATCTTTCTAAGTTTAACTCACACCCAGCTAAACCTCCTTCCTTCTCCCCCCTCCCCCCAGCAGCCCCCCCCCCACCAATAAATTCCTAATAAAATGTCTATAAATGTCTTGCAATAGGGCTGGATCAATGTGCAAAAAGATGAAGACCCCCTTGGCCCCAAATGCAGCTTCCTCTTTCCTACCCCCTCGAAAAAAAATTGCATTAATGGGTCTTTTTCTGTCCCCCCCCCAAAAAATTTGCACCTATATAAAGCAATGCAAATAGGGGCCCCCCTCCAAAGCAACAATTAAGCCCTTCCCAAATTAAACCCCCCAAAAAAGACTCACCTGGCTTTCTTCCCCCTCCCCCTGGCTCCTCAGGGGTGGGGGCCCCCGGGCCTGCCCCCCTCCAGGCGCCCCATTTCGCGCTCCCGTCTCTTTCAAGCTCTTTCGCCTTCTGAGCAAGCCAAGCAGGGAAGGGACGGCCGGGGCGCCAGCGGCGTAAGGCCCGGCGGCGCTCTATGGCGCTGACGTCACGCCGCCGGCGCAAGCCGCCTTGGTGAATCCGGGGCTCCGCTCCGCAGCTGGCTTAGGCGACTCGGGCTCGCTCGCTCGGGGGGGGCCCTCCGCGCAGGCGCAGAAAGGGGAGGGCGGGAGGGGAAGAGGAAGAGGCCGGCGGGCAAAGAGGGGAGAGGTCGGTGGTACTCTGAGAGGCACTTCCGGATTCCCGTTGGAGGGATCGTCCATGTGCGGGGCAAAATCTGGACCATTCGGCCTTTGGAATAATTCCAGGACCAGAACTTAACCCATAGGTAACTCTGCTTATTTTACGCGCTTTAATCTTATGGGTTCTTTTTATTTCATTTTTTAACTTCCATCTCTTGTCATACAGTTGTCTCTTATTTATTGAATATTTGCAAACAAATTGTGAACCGATAAGAACATGGGCAGGAACATTATTGTAACAACCTGCAGTTTCATAGGAGCGTATATTTAAAGTAGACGGATAAATGAACAAATTTAAGTTAATCTGGAGGTGCAGGAAATATTAAAAACTAAATTGAAGGAACGGCAGAAAGAGGGGGAAGGAAGTCGAGTTTTGAAATGTTAAAATGACTGTAAAATTACTGAAACGTATAAACCTGAAAATAAATAAATAAATAAATAAATGTCTCTTGTTATTTATTATCTCCCTCCCCCATCTCTCTCTTTATGTGTGTGTGTGTGTGTGTGTGTATATATATATATATATATATACGTTGTTAAGCTGTGGGTGAACATATCAGACGACACAGCGATTCTTCAAAGCAGCTCTTTATTTGTAAGCTGGAACAGAACTGAACTGAACTGAACAGCAAACAGCTCAGCCGGCCTGCTTTTATAGGCAGCCGGCTGTCAACATTGTAGCAACATCAACCCAGGGTTTCCCGTGTAAATTAACTGACATGGACCTGAGTGAAAACTACACACACACACACACACACACACACTACTCCTGGTGGCCAGGGGGAGAACTTCAATACATAACATATGTTGCTCTTGTTGTTTAGTCGTGGTTGCTCTTGTTGTTTAGTTGTTTCCTCCCGCTGTCAAACAGCTCTTGCTGTCAGAAAGTTCTTCCTGGAGTCGGGATCTCCTTTCTGGTTGCTTGAAGCCAGGGCTTTTAGATAGATCGGTTGGATAGAGTGTGGTGCTAACGATAACAAGAACGGTAATGATAACGATCTTATACCCTGCCCATCTGGTCAGGCCTCCCCAGCCACACTGGGCGGCTTCCAACAGGCGAATAAAAGCACAATAAAACATCAAACGTTAAAAACCTCCCTAAACAGGGCTGCCTTCTTATGTCTTCTAATGCCGCCGGCCCCTGAGATATTGACAGGGCTGCAGGGTGTGGCTCTCATATCCATATCTGGAGGGACAGGGAGCAAAACATCTCTCTCTCTCCCCTTTCCCCACCCCATGCAGAATGGCAAGGGGTCTGTGCATCCGGCTGGGAAGAAGGTGGTGGGAGTGTGGAGCCCAGCCAGGGGCTGGCTGTGGGCAGGACCCTTGCACTGCCAGGGGTTGGACTAGATGCCCCTTGGCACCCCTTCCAACTCTGCCATGCTCTGATTCTCTCGGGCAGCTGAAGGAACGGGCGGGGGAGCAAGATGCAGAAGAAGAGGAGGCACAACCACACCCCCCAACAGCCCCCTCTGGCCTGACCCACGGGGGCCTCATCCCAGCACACTTTGACCCCCCCTGGTTTTATTTTTCTTCATTCAGCTGCCGGACAACCCAGCAGCCTGGCCCTTGTTTGCCAGCTGATGTCACAAAGTGCTGCTTTGCAAGCAAGCCTGATAATGCCCTGCAAGGGGGATGCCTGTCAGATGATGGTGAGAGATTTGTAGAGAAAATGAATGCTGAAGGTAGGAGGCCCAGAGGAGAAGAGGGGCATATTATTATTATTATTATTATTAGCAGCGTCACCCGTCACTGGCGCACGGGGCTTGGCTCCTTGGCTTGACTTGTTGACAGCTGTCGATAGCTTGCCAGGTCCCTGCCTCTCAGCAATGCTGCTGTGCAGAATTAGCCCCTTTTCACGCTGCAAGAGCCCCAAATGGATGGTGTGTACACAGACTTTGGTTTTAAGGGAAAGGCTTCTAGCGGACTACAGCTTGCATGGGGCAGGAGCCTAGTGAGATTTGTTTTTTATTATTTCTTTGCACCATTGCTGCATGTGACTCTTGATAAAAAGCAAAGAATTCCTTCCAGTAGCTCCTTAGAGACCAACTAAGTTTGTTATTGGTATGAGCGTTTGTGTGTGTGCACACTTCTTCCGATACCTTCAGATGTCTGCATGCACACGAAAGCTCATACCAATAACAAACTTAGTTGGTCTCTAAGGTGCTACTGGAAGGAATTTTTTTTATTAGGTTTCGACTATGGCAGACCAGCACTGCTACCTACCTGGAACTAGAACCTTGACAAAAAGGTCCCTGCCCCAAGGGGCGTACAATCTTTTGTATGACACAGGGAAGGAACAGAGAACGGTTAAGGTCCAGGGTGGAGCCTGAGTCCTCCTGCGACACATAAGTCAAAGTCTCTGAGTTTAGACTTTGGGATTCCCGGACATTTCCCCATCAGCCCCTCTTCCCCTTTTCTGCAATACGGCAATGGAGGTGATGCTATTACAGTTCCAAAGGGAATGTCAAGCAGGGAGGGAGGGGGAAGAGAGAGAGTGGAATTCTGGTGGAGACGGAAGATGGAAGGAGGCTTGGAAAGGGAGTTTGAAGGGGGGGCAGGTGAGAGTCGGTTGAGGGAGGTGGGTTCTAGAAGGCGGCACGAGGGGGGGGGCTGGAGCTGAGCTGGACTGAGAAGCAGCAGAACAGCCACCATTGCTGTGAGAATGTGGCGGCAGGAGGATTCGCTTTATTCAGGTGAGCCACGGAGCCAGGGCTTGGCTTCTACAGAAATGGTACCTCAGGTTAATAACTTTGCTTCAGGATGCTTAGGATGAGGACAGAAATTGCGCAACGGTGGCACGGCGACAGCGGGAGGCCCCATTAGCTAAAGTGGTACTTCAGGTTAAGAACAGATTCAGGTTAAGAACGGACCTCCAGAATGAATTAAGTTCTTAACTCGAGGTACCACTGTACTGCTAAAGCCCAGGTGCCTCACACCCCACCTCTAAGCTTCACAGAACTGGGCTATGCCTGATTATCGTCTCCCAAAGCAACTTGTTATTGTTGTTTAGTCATTCAGTCGTGTTCGACCACTTTTGTCCTTGGTAATCTTTGAATGAAAAGTTGCTTTCATATCTCCCATTTTCTTGATCAGATCTCTGGTTTTTCCCATTCTATTGTTTTCCTCTATTTCTTTGCATTGCTCGTTTAAGAAGGCCCTCTTGTCTCTCCTTACTATTCTTTGGAAATCTGCATTTAATTTCCTGTATCTTTCACTATCTCTCTTGCATTTTGCTTGCCTTCTCTCCCCCGCTATTTGTAAGGCCTCGTTGGACAGACACTTTGCTTTCTTGCATTTCCTTTTCATTGGGATGGTTTTCGTTGCTGCCTCCTGTATAATGTTGCGAGCCTCCATCCATAGTTCTTCAGGCACTCTGTCCACCAAATCTAAATCCTTAAACCTGTTCCTCACTTCCACTGTGTATTCATAAGGGATTTGATTTAGATTGTATCTTACCGGCCCAGTGGTTTTTCCTACTTTCTTCAGTTTAAGCTTGAATTTTGCTATAAGAAGCTGATGATCTGAGCCACAGTCAGCTCCAGGTCTTGTTTTTGCTGACTGTATAGAGCTTCTCCATCTTTGACTGCAGAGAATATAATCAATTTGATTTCGATGCTGCCCATCTGGTGGTGTCCATGTGTAGAGTCGTCTCTTGTGTTGTTGGAAAAGAGTGTTTGTGACAACCAGCTTGTTCTCTTGGCAGAACTCTGTTAGCCTTTGCCCTGCTTCATTTTGAACTCCAAGGCCAAACTTGCCACTTGTTCCTTTTATCTCTTGACTCCCTACTTTAGCATTCCAATCCCCTATAATGAGAAGAACATCCTTCTTTGGGGTCATTTCTAGAAGGTGTTGTAAGTCTTCAGAGAACTGGTCAATTTCAGTTTCTTCAGCACCAGCGGTTGGTGCATAAACTTGGATTACTGTGATGTTAAAAGGTCTGCCTTGGATTCGTATGGAGATCATTCCATCATTTTTGAGACTGCATCCCAGTACAGCTTTCACCACTCTTTTGTTGACTATGAGGGACACTCCATTTCTTTTACGGGATTCTTGCCCACAGTAGTAGATATAATGGTCATCCGAACTGAATTCGCCCATTCCCGTCCATTTTAGTTCACTGATGTCCAGGATGTCAATATTTATTCTTGCCATCTCATTTTTGACCACATCCAGCTTACCAAAGTTCATGGTTCTTACATTCCAGGATCCTATGCAATATTTTTCTTTACAGCATTGGATTTTCCTTTCACTTCCAGGCATAGCCGCAACTGAGCGTCCTTTCAGCTTTGGCCCAGCCGCTTCATCAGCTCTGAATCTACTTGTACTTGTCCTCCGCTCTTCCTCAGTAGCATGTTGGACGCCTTCCAACCTGAGGGACTCATCTTCCAGCGTCATAACTTTTATATGCCTGCTTTCTTTGTCTATGGAGTTTTCTTGGCAGGGATACTGGAGTGGCTCGCCGGTTCCTGCTCCAGGTGGATCATGTTTGGTCAAAACTCTCCACTATGACCTGTCCATCTTGGGTGGCCCTGCATGGCATGGCTCATAGCTTCTCTGAGTTATTCAAGCCCCTTCGCCACGGCAAGGCAGTGATCCATAAAGGAGCCCAAAGCAACTACTCTATTCCAAACTTACTCACTTTATTATCATGCGTTGGCAAAAGACTCTTCTGAATTTGTAGGGGACACCTCTAAACCCTAGAAAGAAAGAAATGGTAGGATGTGGACGATTTGGAGTATTCAGGGAAAGGCACCTAGCAGGCTTCAGCTTGCACGGGGCAGGAGCCTGGTGAAATTACTTTCCTATTATTTCTTTGCACCATCACTGTGCGTGACCCTTGATCAAAGAGGTCCCTGCCCCGAGGGGCTTACAATCTTTAATAGGACACAGGGAGGGAACAGAGAAAGGTTGAGGTCCAGGTTGGATCCTGAGTCTAGGTCTCTGAATTTAAACTTTGGGATTCCCGGACATTTCCCACCTGTAACCTCTTCCTCTGTTTTTTATTTTCCTTTCTGTCTCCTAGGACAAAAGAGGCTGCTGAGGCGGAAAACAATGAAGGAGGCTGGAGTGAACTGGAGTCAACCATTGGAGATTGTGGTAAGTTAATTCCATGGGGAATCCATTCCCCACATGTGCAGGGAGGTCATGGCGCTGACCTGCGTGAAACAGGGCTGGGTTGGGGGGTTGCAGGCTGGTCTTGCCCCAGCCCCTTGCTCCCCTCCTTCCAAGCCAGGGGTCAGGCGCCCAGGCAGGAGCAGGCTGGCAGCCTGTGGTGACGTGGGCATGGGCAGCCTGGCAGGGGCGCTTGCTCTGCCCCCCTAGAGAGTACAGTGTCCTTCTTCCTTTGCAGGGCCATGGTTTGGGGAACCAGCAGCAGCCCAGCGGTGCAGGGAAACCCAGCAAAATCCGGAGGTATGTTGTGACCTTGTGTGGCAGGGGAAATGTTTCCCAATGATCCCAGGCCGGATTTAGAGATCCTGTACTTTTATGAAGAGGGTTTCTCTGTAGTCCATGCAGGGCCCTAGCTAGGGGGTGGTGAGGTGGGCCCCTGCCAGGGGTGGAGGTGAGGGGTGGGGCACAAAATCGACTCCAAAATTTGTCCATCAACATGTCTAAATATGTGATAATAATGAATATTATCATCTGTATATTTATTTGGTTCCAACTCCTCCAAGCAATCAGACTAACAGAACTTGTTTCTTCCTTAGGCGAGAGGCCCGCCAGTACGAGGGGGGAAAGGCTCCCACTTCAGGTAAGTGGAAATGCCAACAGAGTGCCCCATATTTTAGGAATGTTTCCTTCCTGTGTCCCCCCTCCCTCATGCGCCAGACTGGTGCTATCATCTGGGATCCAGGCGCTTGCTGATTCCTCCATTTCCTTTGCAGGGAGGGAGCCTTTCCCCAACATCTACTTCGTGCTGGCGAAATCCCTGGAGGGACGTGGCAAACGTGGTGAACATCAGGTACTGGGACAGAAGGAAGGAGTCCTTGTGGAACTTCTTTTGGGGGATCATCAAAAATGGGGCAGTAGTTTTTCATCCGCCCCAGCCCCTTCTCATCAGATGCTTTCTGCTTCCTCCACAGGTCCACGCCTCCAGGGATGAGGCTCCAGCGCCTGCTCCCGGGACAAAGATTGACAGACCATCGCGGCGGTTCCCGGCAGTTCCTGATCCTCGCCTGCCTCACCCTCCCTCCGTTCCCCGTGCGGGCATGGCTCCTACCCGGCCGTACTTGGCGCAGAAGCAGCAGCCAAGGCTTCCCCCCATCCAAAAGACCTCCCAAGTGATTCCGGAGCCGGGGGAGACTTTGGCTGCTGCCTCTGTGCCAGGCCGGTCGGGACGGAGCCCGGATGCCCGCACGGAGGAGTTCAGGGTGGGGCAGTTAATAAGATCAGGTAGGAGGAAATGCCCCCTTCCCAGGTCCCCACCCTCCTGCCCCAGACTGGGGCTCGCGTAGCTGGGAGCCAGGCGCCGGCTGATGTCTCCCTTTGTATTGCAGCGAGGAGAAGGCTCAGCTTGGGAGCCGCCGCATCCCGGGAGGGCCTGGAGCCGAGACAACGGCCTCTCGCCTCACAGGTAAGGGGACAGGGGGATTTCATTGCTTTGCCGCTCGCGATTTGCGGGTTTGGGCGGCGCGGGCAGGTGGCACGTCGGAATGTCACCCCCCTTCAGGATGGCACCTGGGGCAGCCCACCCCCCTGCTCCCCATCAGTACGCCCCTGGCCACAAAGAGGATTCGAGCCCAAGAGCCCTCTGCTCACCTGGGACTTCCTGCAACGGCTTCTTGAAGCCCCGTCCCTGGTCGTTTGGTCTGTGACAGACCATTCACACATTCAGGGATTCCTTCTTTCTTGCAGGGTATTACATCTGCACCGCTGTGGCTGCTGCTGAAGCCCCCTCCCCACAAATAAGGTAAGAGGAAGAAGGGAGAATTTGCATGGAGCAGGGAGAACACCTTGCTCCAGACTTCCAGACCAACTCTCTGACTTAAAATCATGGCGTTCCTACGAGAGTTGGTATCAAAATAACATGGAAGCAGTACAGAAATGGATAAGGCGGAGCTATGGCTGATAAGGAATGCAGTGCTCAAGGTTTGGGCAAGGAGGACAGACCTGGGCTAAAGCAAGTCTTCTTCTCCCACAGGCCAGTCGTGCTGCCCTCAGAGAGTGCCGCTCGGAGCGGAGTCACGTTGACTGGCCAGAGTCCGCAAGCCGCCCCCGGCCCCCGCACCCTGCCACTTTCCTCAGGCCCGGACGCTTCATCCCTCTTGACGCTTTAAGATCATTCCTTGTTCAGAATGTCTCTACACCAGCGCTTACTAGAGCCAATAACCTGTCACACCTGGAACAGGGACCGAACTCAGATTGCCATTAGCCCTAATAATCACAAAGTTCACATCTATAAGAAGAGTGGGAACCAGTGGGTGAAAGCTCATGAGCTCAAAGAGCACACTGGACACATCACAGGCATTGACTCGGGCCCCCAAGAGCGACCGCATTGTCACTTGTGGCTTACGTCTGGAGTCAGAAGGATGGAGTGTGGAAACCAACACTGGTGATTCTGAGGATCAACCGAGCAGCCGCCTTTGTGAAGTGGTCACCTTTGGAGAACAAATTTGCTGTTGGAAGTGGCGCTCGACTCATCGCTGGGTGCTACTTTGAGTCTGAAAATGACTGGTGGGTGAGCAAGCACATTAAGAAGCCCATTCGCTCCACTGTCCTTAGCCTGGATTGGCACACCGACAATGTTTTGCTTGCAGCTGGATCCTGTGACTTCAAATGCAGAGTGTTTTCAGCTTACATTAAGGAAGTGGATGAGAAACCAGCCAGCACACCCTGGGGATCCAAAATGCCCTTTGGGCAGCTGATGGCTGAATTTGGTGGCGCAGGAAATGGTGGTTGGGTCCACAGCGTCAGTTTTTCCGCCAGTGGCAACCGCCTGGCCTGGGTCAGCCATGAGAGCACTGTGTCGGTTGCAGATGCCTCCAAAAACATGATGATCTCGCAATTGAAAACAGAATTCCTCCCATTGCTGAGTGTGTCGTTCATCTCGGAGAACAGTGTGGTTGCTGCTGGCCACGATTGCTGCCCGATGCTCTTCAACTGTAACGACCGTGGTACCCTCACCTTTGTCTCCAAGCTGGACATTCCCAAGCAGAGCGTACAACGCAATATTTCGGCCATGGAACGTTTCCGCAACATGGACAAGAGAGCCACTACGGAGGATCTCAACTCTACTCTGGAGACGCTGCATCAGAACAGCATCACCCAAGTGTCTATTTATGAGGTGGACAACGAGATTGCTGCAAGTTCTGCACCACTGGTATTGATGGAGCAATGACCATCTGGGACTTCAAGACATTAGAGTCCTCGATCCAGGGGCTGTGGGGCATGTAAATCTGGCTCTCTGTTCTCTAGCAGGACAACTCGTTCTGGCACCTGCACAGACTTGAAAAGGGATGGTGAAGATAGGTCACTATTTGAAGCACTGAGAAAACGACGACTTGGTGGATTTTTTTCCTTTTCCTTTTCATCCCCCAATTTTGGTGAAATGTGTTGGTTTGAAAATCAGCTGTGATTGTGGTATATATTTGGCTTTGTTTTTATTATTATTATTGGTTGTTGCATTCCATTATTTGCCAAAGCGGCTCCTTAAAATAGTTTATTGCGGGAAGTATGAATCACTAAAAGGGGAATTTTGTGTAAACATGTCTGCTAGAACCGAAAAAAATAAAGAAAGGGGGAGAAAAGCAAGTCGTGCTGATAACTCTCTGTTTCTCCTATGGGAAATATTCCACCTGGAAACTTTGGTGAATTTCTGAAAAGTTTTTTTCTTGGAAAATGTACAACTAGACCAGGGGTCTGCAACCCGCGGCTCCGGAGCCGCACGTGGCTCTTTTACACCTTTGCCGCGGCTCCGGGGCGGATACTAGTGAGGGGAGGAGGCGCATTGTGCGCCCCGACACTCCCCACTGTGGCGGGCGCTGTACTGGCTGTGACGTCGCATGGGGGCGGTGCGTGCGTTAGTCATGCACCGTCCCGACGTCACCTTCCCACCCGCCCGCTACATTGTAAGGGGCATGTACGCTGGTCACTGCATTGAAGGGGAGTGAAGAACACACACACACAAAAAGGTAACTTGTTAATTTAACGTTTATTTCTATGAGGAGGAGTAATTCTGAGGGGTCAAACAAAGAAATAATAAAAAAAGTGACAAAAAAGTTATTTTTATAATGACGAGTTTTGCGGCTCCCAGTTTTTTTTTTCTTCGGAAACGGGTCCAAGTGGCTCTTTTTGTCTTAAAGGTTGCAGACCCCTGAACTAGACTATGAGTCAAAGAAGCACAGCTCCCTCCCTTACCCCGACGGCTTGGGGAAGGCTTGGGAATCACGGGGGGCGGGCGCTGAATGTCCCCCCCAAGTGTGTGTGTGGGTGTAAACAAATTCTTAGTTCGTTTTGTAATAAACCGGCTTATAACTGTGACTCATGAAGCTGGTTCCTCCGCTGAGAATGCTGGCCACATGACCCGGAAGCTGTACGCCGGCTCCCTCGGCCAATAAAGCAAGATGAGCGCCACAACCCCAGAGTCGGCCACTACTGGACCTAATGGTCAGGGGTCCCTTTACCTTTATATATGTGTGTTTTCTCATGTTATATATAGTTGTTTTATATAAGCAATAAAATGTCTCACATCAAATGTAACTGATCTGTAGAAAAGACTCTGCGACCTGAAAAAAATGACAAAGTGCGTACTTTTTTAACCTAAGAAAATCTTGAATATTTAAAATAATAATAATAATAAGAAGAAGCGATAAAATGAAATAAAAAGCATTTACCAAAAAAGAAAGAAAAGCCATGGGTGTAAGAATAAAGAAATATGATAACTCCGCAAAGAAATAATAATAAATCCTAAGTCTTTCCCGCAGTTTAACTCTGCACTGTGTGAATAAGTTGTTTCTTTTTCTCTGTCCTGTGTCTCCAACATGCAGCTTCACTGAGTGTCTACGAGTTCCGGTGTTAGATATTATATGTAAAACTGGGGTTGGTTTTACAGCGCAAGCCATCACCAAGGGATTCAGTGTCCCCTGAAGTACATTAACAGTCAGAGAAGGAAGGATGGAGGCAGGAAACAGTTGAATCAAGGCAGATCTTATTTTCCAGTTGCAACAGAGTCCCCCCCCCCTTTTGCTGGGAAGTGAGAAGGGACCCCCCCCCCGCAACAAGGGTATGTAGCAGATTTTAAAGACTTTAGAAATTGCCCATCTCCTTAGCCAAAGACCACCCAAAAGCATTATTGAATTTTAGTGTTTTGTTGGAAGCCACCCAGAGTGGCTGGGGAAACCCAGCCAGATGGGCGGGATATGAATAATAAATTATTATTATTATTATTATTATTATTATTATTATTATTATTCTTAATCATACAAGCATCACAGAAAGAGGTGGTTGTTGTTGTTCAGTCGTTTAGTCGTGTCCGACTCTTCGTGACCCCCGGACCAGAGCACGCCAGGCATTCCTGTCTTCCACTGCCTCCCACAGTTTGGTCAAACTCATGCTGGTAGCTTCCAGAACACTGTCCCAGCATCTCGTCCTCCGTCGTCCCCTTCTCCTTGCGCCCTCCATCTTTACAGGCATCAGGGTCTTTTCCAGTGAGTTTTCTCCTGAGGTGGCCAAAGTCTTGGAGCCTCAGCTTCAGAATCTGTCCTTCCAGTGAGCACTCAGGGCTGATTTCCTTCAGAATGGAGAGGTTTGTTCTTCTTGCAGTCCATGGGACTCTCAAGAGTCTCCTCCAGCACCAGAATTCAAAAGCATCCATTCTTTGGCGATCAGCTTTTTTTTATGGCCCAGCTCTCACTTCCGTACATCACTACTGGGAAAACCATAGCTTTAACTATACGGACCTTTCTTGGCAAGGTGATATTCCTGCTTTTTAAGCTGCTGTCTAGGTTTGTCTTTGCTTTTCTCCCAAGAAGCAGGCGTCTTCTAATTTCGTGGCTGCTGTCACCATCTGCAGTGATCATGGAGCCCAAGAAAGTAAAATCTCTCACTGCCTCCATTTCTTCCCCTTCTATTTGCTAGGAGGTGATGAGACCAGTGGCCATGATTTTAGTTTTTTTGATGTTGAGGTAGTCTACAGAAAGAGGTAGTCTACAGCAAAAATTTGAGAGTGTAGCTTGTCTCCTGTTCGTCAAGATACAGTGGTACCTTGGTTTTAGAACAGCTTAGTTTATAAACAACTTGGATTAAGAACACTGCAAACCCAGAAGTAGGTGTTTTGGTTTGTGAACTTTGTCTTGGAAGCAGAACATGTCGAGTGTGTTCCATTTGTAAATTGAGTCCCCTGCTCCTATGGGAAAGCACACCTTGGTTTAAGAACACTTTGGTTTAAGAACCGACTTCCAGAACGGATTAAGTTCATAAAAGAAGGTACCACTGTACCTGATAACACTTATTGATAGAATTATTTAAAGAAATATTATGGTATGGTGAACTTGCAAGTGGGATTTGAGCTATGAGCAACAGAAGTAATTAGATTACAATATTGTGGTTATGATTTAATAGCTATTAAGAGAGGAAGGGGGAAACAACAACACCATGGAAAACAGGGTGGGAAGTTGATAAAAATAAGAGAAAATATGAATTTGTGTTTTGACTGCATATGTGAAGAATGTTGAAACTTAACAAAAGAGAATTGGGGGGGAAGGAGACTCTGCTCCTCATGATCTTGAACAAAGAGATGGTTTTAAGTGGAAACCTGCGACGGGGCCTTATTATACAGTCAGACTGCTGGTCCCATCTGGATCAGTACTGTCTACACTAATCGGCAGCTGCTTTCCAGGATTTCAGATGAGGGGCATTCCCAGTCCTGGCAATGATCAGAGTTTGCACACGGGACCTTCTGGAAGGCAAGCAGGTGTTCTGCCAGTGAGCTACCCAAACTCCACAGGATTGAAAGTTGAAAAAGTGTGAATTGCTCGCTAATGCCCGTTAGAAACTGTGCTTGCAATTCTTGATTTGGGAATAAGCCTATGGTCCAGGGATACGGGTGATGCTGTGGGTTAAACCCCAGAGCCTAGCACTTGCCAATCAGAAGGTCGGTGGTTCGAATCCCCGCGACGGGTTGAGCTCCCATTGCTCAGTCCCTGCTCCTGCCAACCTAGCAGTTCGAAATCACGTCAAAGTGCAAGTAGATAAATAGGTACCGCTCCGGCGGGAAGGTAAACGGCGTTTCCGTGCGCTGCTCTGGTTCGCCAGAAGTGGCTTAGTCATGCTGGCCACAGGACCCGGAAGCTCCCTTGGCCAATACAGTGGTACCTCGCAAGACGAATGCCTCGCAAGACGGAAAACTCGCAAAACGAAAGGGTCTTTGGTTTTTTGAGTTGCTTCGCAAGACGATTTTCCCTATGGGCTTGCTTCGCAAGACAGAAACGTCTTGCAAGTTTGTTTCCTTTTTCTTAAAACCGTTAATACAGTTGCGACTTGACTTTGAGGAGCAACTCATAGCACGCGGTGTGGTAGCCTTTTTTGAGGTTTTTGAAGACTTTGGTGATTTTTGAAGCTTTTCCAAAACTTTTCCGACACCGTGCTTTGCAAGACGAAAAAAACCGCAAGACGAAAAAACTCGCGGAACAAATTAATTTCGTCTTGCGAGGCACCACTGTAAAGCGAGATGAGCGCCGCAACCCCAGAGTCGGCTACGACTGGACCTAATGGTCAGGGGTCACTTTACCTTTACCTTTACCAGGGGGATTTACTTCCAGAGAAGCGTTCCTTATACAATTTTTAAATTATCATTTCTTTGCACTCTTTTAAGCATCTGCTAATTTTAAAAATTCTTTTAAAACCCATTTAAAAACAAGCAAACCTTGGTTTACTCCATCAGCAAAGTTGCCCCCCTGCCAAAAAAAGCTAGAAGGTGTGATTCGGTTTAAGGTCTGCAACAAAAAGAAATGTCTCATTCTGCCTGCTTTACTTAACACTAGGCAAAATTTTGCATTCTCCACTCTCGTATGGGAGGCGTCCCATCGGATCCCGGTGTAACGGCTGCTGGGAAATCCTCGCTTCTTTTCTTTATCTCTTTCCTTTTGAGGAAGAGGCGGAAGAGACGACGTAAAGTGGGAGGGGCTGGGAAGCAAATAAGGTTTTGCGGCAACAAGGCGGGGGAGGGTGGTTTGCGACAGTGTCGGGATTTACGGCAGCTCGTTAACCCTTTCCGTTCCGGTTCGGATTTTTCCAGTTCCTTCCTATAGCGGTTTGTTTTTCTATTGATTTAGGAATCCTCTAGGTTAGATTACTGCAACGCGCTATCTGAATTCTGAATCACAGAATCATAGAGTGGGAAGGGACCTCTAGGGTCATCTAGTCCAACCCCCCTTCAATACAGGAATCTTTAGCCCAAGCTGGGGCTCGAACCCACGACCCTGAGATTAGATCTCATGACAGTTTGGAAGCTTAAGCTGGTGCAGAATTTGGTGGCAAGACAGTTTGAGCATATTGCACGGATCCTGACCCGATTGCACTGGCTGCCTATCGGCTTCAAAGTGCTGGTTTTGACCTATAAAGCAATAATAATAATAATAATAATAATAATTTTTTTATTTATACTCCATCCATATGGCTGTGTTGTCCCAGCCACTCTGGGCAGCTTCCAACATATATAAAACCGGTGAGACATCAAACATTAAAAACTCCAGATGTCTTCTAAAAGTTGTATAGTTGTATATTTCCTTGACATCTGACAGGAGGGCATTCAGCAAGCTGGGTGCCACCACTGAGAAGGCCCTGTGCCTGGTTCCCTGTGTTAACGGAGAAATCTGAGGGCTCCCTTGGACAAAAAACAAGGACACCAGCCAGGAATACCAGAGCAAAACAGCAGCCAGTAGGCTTGGTCTTTATTGAAGACTGTCGCGACAGGACTCCCACCTGCCACCAGGTGGAACAAGATGGAAGCCCCGAACAAAAGAGAACCCAAACTTTTATTAGCTGCTCATCCCCATGTTACATCCCCCCCCCCCAACTACATCACTAATGCATCATGGTTACATCATGAAAGGGGAGGTCTGGTGGCAATCTGGGCATCTTGGACCCTGCCCCATGGTTCCCCTTGCCCTCCACCAAACACCCATCAAGTGGAACAAAAGAAGATATTTACATTTCCCTGTTTCCCAGCCAAGTTAATTACACCCTTTGGTCTTCCTCTGGGTTTGTTCTTTCTGGAATGGCTACCTGCCTGGCACTCAGGTATCAGGATGCCAGGGATTATCACTCAGGCAGAGGGGCTGCTGAGTAGCTGAGCTCACACGTCTATATGAATTTCTGAAGTTTTCCCAGTGAGCCAGTACATAGATACATTGATCAGTGAATTCTTACATTTGGTATCGTGCAGCAAAGGCCCTTTGAATAGATAGGAAGAAACTGTGACGAAGTGTTTTGTGGGGGCAAATCACAAAAGTCACAAAAGTGATTGTGCTGGTTTTGGTAGTGGGCTGCATGTGCCTGATATCGGCTGGAGGGGCAACCCCCCCAACCTATACATAAATTCCTGCAACACCTGTAACCTCACTTTATTAATCACACCAATATTAAGGAGAGCATGAGGATCTGAATCTCAGGGCCGGGATTCGAACCCCATGTTGGGCCAAAGATTCCTGCATTGCAGGGGGTTGGGCTGGATGACCCTCGGGGTCCCTTCCAACCCTACAATTTTTTCATTCTGTAAGTATGTATATGGTGTGGGTGGGCTGTCAGGATCTAGAGGACTGGTGTTACTGGGAGACCCATAATTCGGGGTTCCCTGTGTGCAGAAGGGGGAATATCTTATCCTATCTGAGTTTATGCTGAAATGAGACTGCATTTTAATGTTGCATTTTAATCTTGTTTTTTAAGTTTTATTTAAATCAATTGTTTAATATCTGGTGTTAGCTGCCCTGAGCCCGGTCTTGGCTGGGGAGGGCAGGGTATAAATAAGAATTATTATTATTATTATTATTATTATTATTATTAATCCACCCCACAAAGGGATACATGCCTTCCAAACTCTGGGTGTCTCTATCCCCATATTCTCTAAATGAGGCCACTCAAAACCTCCCCATTTTGAACTCCTTTTCAGTGTACGTGTGGACATATCAAATGCCCCCCATTATTTTTGCCTGCCCCCTCAAAACTAACCTCGTGGTTGTTTTATTTTTAAGCAAAATCACATTTGTTCCATTCACACTTCACACCTTTGGTTTTTTTTTACAGTATGGGAAATGTGATTTCATGTATCCCTCCCTCAAAAGACTTTTCATGGATAGAGAATCATAGAATCAAAGAATTGTAGAGTTGGAAGGGACCCCAAGGGTCATCCAGTCCAACCCCCTGCACTGCAGGAATATTTCGCCACACCTGGGGCTCGAAATCACGACCCTGAGACAAACTTTTAAAATAAACCATAAATACTCCTCTCCAAAACATGATATCTCTCTGTCTCAAGTCTGTGCGTTTTCAAAGTGAACACTTACTCATACAATGTATCTGGGATATTTCATTTATGTTATGAACTTTATCGAGCTGTCACATGGTATGGAATAATATTTTTTTAAGCACTGTATCTTATCTTATTTACCTTATGAACTCTACCTAGCTAGGAAACGGCACTTTTAAAGCAAACATTTATTTGCACTGCACACCCCCAATATATTTATCTGGATATTTACAGGAGTAGTTTGTAAGATAAACTATACCACATATAAGATACCGTATGTTTAAAGAAGCAATAATTTATACTTCCTTATGTGCTCTCTCTATTTGGCTATAAATAAATAGTGTATATGTATTTTCTATACTTAATATAGAAAACCTCTATCTTCAGTACATTTTATTTTATTTTATTGCTAGGGCTAGTGGCTGATGCAAATAAAGATTCTTCTGATTCTGATTCTAAATAATTTATAAGATAAACTATCTTATATTTATAAGAACATTAAGGTAAGATAGCATGCTTTACGTTGCATGGAAAATATATATTGTGCATTCGGCCGACCCCTGTGATACAGTGTCTCTGCTTATAGCACTTACTGTATTGTGCTATAGATAGATACTGTAATATATAACTCGTTTATAAGGTACGCTGTCTATAACAATATAACTATTTCACTCTGCCATGTCTTCCATTATCTTATTCTTCTTCTTAAGGAAAAATTCACAACCCTCATTTAAATACATGCAAAGCAACAACAGCAACACTGAAACAGACTGACTTGATCTTAACAGAATTAAAATTGAAGCCTTAACAGAATTAAAATGCAAGGAGATTGCAATAAAAAGGTGGCCTTTCGTGAATAGCGGCATTTGCGTGCTTTTTGTGTTTTAAAGGAAACATTTGGTATTTGCACTGCTAATTGCGATGACAGCTATAGAGAAGATTCATTATAAAAAATGAACATACAGTATATATTTTAAGAGAGACAAGTAGATGTGCTTTTAAACGGACATTTATATTTCATATACTGTAATGCTGTGTAGGGAGAATGGACAAGCTGTGTGCTTTCAAACTGACATTTATATTTTATATTATGAGGGAAAGGCAATGCGCCCGTGTGCTTTCAAACGGATATTTACATATTATATAGTGTGTATAGATGGGCAAGTCTGTGTTCGTGCGCATTCAAACTTAACATTTATATTTTATATATTAGAGAGCAAGTCTGCGCCCGTGTGCTTTTAAACTGATATTTATATATTATATAGTGTATCTCTGAGATGAGATTTTATATTTTGTATTAGAGAGAGGGACAAGCAAGTCTTCGCCTGTGTGTTTTTAAAATGATATTTTTATAAATATATTGATAGGTCTGCGCCTGTGTGCTTTTAAACTGATATTTATATATTATATAGTGTATCTCTGAGATGAGATTTTATATTTTGTATTAGAGAGAGGGACAAGCAAGTCTGCGCCCGTGTGCTTTTAAACTGATATTTATATAAATATATTGAGGTCTGCGCCTGTGTGCTTTTAAACTGATACTTATATATTATGTAGGGTATCTCTCTCGAGAGATGAGATGTTATATTTTATATTGGAGAGAGGGACAGGCAAGTCTGCGCCCGTGTGCTTTTAAACTGATATTTATATAAATATATCGAGGTCTGCGCCTGTGTGCTTTTAAGCTGATATTTATATATTATATAGGGTATCTCTCTAGAGAGATGAGATTTTATATTAGAGAGAGGGACAGGCAAGTCTGCCCCTGTGTGTTTTTAAACTGATATTTATATAAATATATCGAGAGAGGTCTGTGTGCTTTTAAACTGATACTTATATATTATGTAGGGTATCTCTCTAGAGAGATGTTATATTTTATATTAGAGAGAGGGACAGGCAAGTCTGCGCCCGTGTGCTTTTAAACTGATATTTATATAAATATATCGAGAGAGTTCTGCGCCTGTGTGCTTTTAAACTGATACTTATATATTATGTAGGGTATCTCTCTAGAGAGATGAGATGTTATATTTTATATTAGAGAGAGGGACAGGCAAGTCTGCGCCCGTGTGCTTTTAAACTGATATTTATATAAATATAGCGAGAGAGACGTGAGGAGGCCCGTGTCTGAGGCGATCTTTCCACCCTTCTCTTCTCCTGAGGTAATACGAGAAAAAGGCGGGCTGGCCTCGACTCCGCCCCTCGCCCCGCCCCTCGCCCCGCCCCTCCCGCGTCATCACGTCCCGCCTTCCCGCCTCCCGGCCTGCTCTGAGGCGCAGCGTCGGCGTCGCCTGGAAGGGGAAGCCGGGCCTGGCGAAGGCCTGAGGCGGCGTCGGCGGCGGGCAAGATGGCGGAGTCCGGAGGGGCCGAAGCCTTCGCCTCCGCCGAGCGGCCGCCCACGCCCAGCGTCGCCGGGGGAGGCGGAGGGAGCGGCGGCGGCGGAGGAGGCGGCGGCGGCGGCAGCAGCAGGTGAGGAAAGAGGGAGGAGGAGGGAGGAGGAAGAAGATGCGGGAACTCCCTGCACTTGACTATTTGGCACCCGTTATTCTTGCTGCTTTCCTTTCCTTGCAGCACATCATTTATTAAGATGTTTCTTTATATTTTTTAGCGCTGTTTTTGCTGTTATTGTCATGCTTAGTGCATCGGTTAGTTGTTGCTTTATGTTCATTCTACATTAATTGTTATTATCATAGCATTTAGCACATCGTTGTTGCTGTTCTGTCGTTGTTATTCTGCGTTATTTGTTGCTATCATCATATTTAGTATAGAATTGTAGAAGTGGGACGGACCCTGAGGGTCATCTAGTTCTTTTTTTTTTAAAAAATGATATTTATTAAAATTTCGGAAACAAAAAATTACATAGTTAAAGAGAAAAGAAACAAGGGAAAAGATAAAAAAGAGAAAAAACATACAAAATACAAAGTACAGAAAAAAAACAAATTAATCCTTCCGTATCTTACATTTCATTTCCTTGCTTCCCTGACCTCCTCTCACCTCCCTTTTTTGTATTCCAGTTCAATTGGTTAATTCAGCAATTCCTTTCACTCTTTGTTTTTGTCTTAGTCCTTTAACTTAATATATTGTAGCTTTAGATTCTCACCTATTAACAATCCATTTTTACATACACCTTTATGGCATTGCTGCTAAAACCACTTAACTTCATTCTGACATCATTCTAACATTCATTAATTTTACAATATTTCTGTAAATAGTCTTTAAATTTCTTCCAATCTTCTTCCACCGACTCTTCTCCCTGGTCTTGGATTCTGCCAGTCATTTCCGCCAATTCCATGTAGTCCATCACCTTCATCTGCCATTCTTCCAGAGTGGGTAGATCTTGTGTCTTCCCCTGAGGGTCATCTAGTTCAACCCTCTGCAACGCCCAGTGTGGGACTCGAACCCACAACCCTGGGATTAAGAGTCTCGTGCTCTGCTGAGCTGTCCCAGTCTTTGGGGTATCATTGTTGCTCTTTTATTTTATCACATGCATATCATTATTTTGCAGTATTGGTTGTTGTTGGTTAGAGCCTGGTGCTGGTAATGTCAGGGTTGTGGGTTCAATCCCCGTATGGGGCAGCTGCATATTCCTACATTACAGGGGGTTGGACTAGATGACCCTCAGGATCCCTTCCAACGCCACGATCCTACAATTCTGCAATTTATTATATTGCTGCTATTCTGAATTTATCCTGTTACTATCATTACTATTTTATATCACTGATCATTATTATATTTATATCATTGTCACGGCTTTATTTTATCATATGCCTTGCATAATTCTTTTATATTGTTATCATATTGATTATATCTTTGTTAGTTTTATTTTATTGTGTTCCTATCATTGTTATTTTACGTTTGTTATCCTTATCATTGTAACATTGTTACTGCTTCATTCCTATCATTATTACTTTATATTATTTATTATTTTATCACAATATATTTTTGTTGTGTTGTTGTTATTTACTGTGTCTAATTTGTGGCTGGGGCAACCCAGTCAGATGGGGCAGCGTATAAATAAATTATCACTATTATTAATATTATTATTAGTACTACTACTTCTATTTTATTTTATTTTAGTATGTTACATTTATTGTCATTTTGACCATCGTGGTTGTATCAACCACAGAATAGTAGTAGTAGTAGGTGTTGTAATAATAATACAGTGGTACCTCTGGATGCGAACGGGATCCGTTCCGGAGCTCTGTTCGCATCCTGAAGCGAATGTAAGACGAGTCTGCACGTGAGCGGGCTGCGTTTTGCCGCTTCCATGCATGTGCGTGACGTCACTTTGACCGAGCGGCGAAACCCGGAAGTAATGCACTCCGTTACTTCTGGGTCACTGCGAAGCGCAATCCGAAAATATTTAAGCTGAAGTGTATTCATCCCGAGGCATGACTGTAATAATAATAATAATAATAATAATAATACAGTATATAAACTCCCCCTTTCTAAAACACGGCCCATCAAACAGCATAGAGTGATATAATTGTAGAGTTGGAAGGGATCCCTAGGGTCATCTAGTCCAAACCCCTGCCATGCAGGAATCGTTTGCCCAGTGTGGGACTCGAACCCACAACCCTGAGATTCAAAGTCTCATGCTCTACCAACTGAGAGGTATACCCCCCACCACTCGACGATTCAGCTGAAGAGTTCTGACAGGTATTACAAGTAAGCTTGTTGTAGGTAAGTTCAAGTGCTTTGTTAAATGGCTGTGTGTATTTTGCTAAAAAATGAGCAAGCTTTCCGGTTTCACAGAGTACTTCTTCAGGCTGGATGTTGGAGGTGGAGATAGTTGTCCTCGACCGCGTTGCAAAAGCCCCAGTCTCCTGCTTGAGGGACAGAACACAGGAAATGGCCTTTTATATCCCAGGTCAGATGATGAGTCGATCTCGCTCAGGGTGTTGCCTGCTCTGTGTTGACCGGCAGCTGGACTGTTGACATCAGGCAGACACCTTCCCTGTATTCTTTCCGGCACCTGCTTAAAACATTTTATTCTAGGCTAGCCTATCTAGACAAGTAGATGATGATTTAGAGAGAGAACGCGCTACCATTTGTTTTAATCATTGTTTAAATATATTTAATACCTGCTTTTTTAAAAAAATTGACAGTGTTTAATGTTTTCTTTTATATTGTTGTGAACTGCTTAGAGCTTCCTAGTTTTTTAAAACAAATGATCAAGTGGTATATAAGTTTTGTTTAGTAATAATAACAACAACAATAATAGTAATTTTTATTGCACCCTGCCCATATGGCTGGGTTGTCCAGCCACACTTCCAGCATATATAAAAACATAATAAAACATTACACATTATAAGACTTCCTACTACAGGGATGCCTTCAGATGTCTTCTAGGAGTCTGGTAGTTATTTATCTCCTTGACATCTGCTGGGAGGGTGTTCCACAGGATGGGTGCCACTACTGAGAAGGCCCTCTGCCTGGTTCCCTGTAGCCTCACTCCTCACAGTGAAGGAACCACCAAAAGGCCCTCAGTGTCTGGGCTGGATGGCGGGGTGGAGACGCTCCTTCAGGTATACAGGGCCGAGGCCGTTTAGGGCTTTAAAGGTCAGCACAACACTGAGTTGAGCTCTGAAAAGTACTCGGAGCCAGTATAGATCAGTCTGGCTGCTGCATTCTGGATTAGTTGGCACCAGTCTGGATTAGGCACCAGTCTGGCTGCTGCATTCTGGATTAGTTGTCGTTTCTGAGTCTCCTTCAAAGGTAGCCCCACGGAGAGCGCATTGCAGTAGTCCAAGTGGGAGGATAGCTAGGGCACGTACCAGAGTAGATGGGTCTCAATCTGATCTGTGGAGCGAGGTATTTGCTCCTAAGCAAGAGTGAAAATTTGCAGCCTCCTAACACAGGTCAGTTGTGCTTTAGCTCTTAAGAGATCCCGAGTGTCCTGCATTCTCGATTCAATTTAAAACATATTGGTGGACATTTAAAAAACTACACACCTGCCAAAGGGGAGACTCTGTGGGACTTAAGTTTTAGCCCACTGCTGGCCTATAGGGCTTCAAATATCCTTTCCAGATTTAAGAATCTCCTCACTCCGTGCACTTGCTCAAGAGAGGTGTTGTGCTCTTGTTTTGTACGGTGGTGAAAGATCTGAATTGTTTCAGTAACCATGGATACAGCTAATTTATCTGAAGGAGGCTGACTGTATTATATGTATATATACTTTTAAAAAAAATTCTAATTGCCATTTTAGAAGCGGAAAATGTGCCTTCTGTGCAGGCATGTAACTTGAGGCACTAAGTGAGCAGCGTTTAGTAGAATAGCATTAGGTTTTAAGTATCCTTAATGCTTCCCTCCTTTATTTTCCGGTTTGTGTGCCTGGGATAAAGTTTTAAGACTCTTCTTCTTCTTCTTCAGCTGCTGCTGCTGCAGTACAAATCCAGAATGATGCATCTTGTGCTCATCAAAGCATTTGATGAAAAAAAGTTAAGGGTCGTGGGATAGGATTAGGATTATTTTCCACATACACACAAAATGTGCATTAAGCCAAGCCACAGTTCATTCTACCGAGCAGCTGGGAGAAGTCAGTGAGTAGAGCTTGTGACTCTTAATCTCGGGGTCATGGGTTCAAGCACCACCTCTGGCAAAAGATTCCTGAGTTGCAGGGGGTTGGACTAGATGACCCTAGTGGTCCCTTCCAACTCTATGATTCTATAAACAATTTCCCTTAGTCTTCTAACTGCTTCTGCTTCTGCACATCTCCAATCAAAAGGAGTCGGAAAGAATAGCTTGTTCACAAACGGCATCGTAGCTTTGTTGTATCTTAATGGGATCATTTCAGCGCTGAACTGTCTTAAGAGTTTGTTCATTGAATTTGTTCTGTTTAAGATTTCCTGTACCTCCTTTCAGCCACAAAGGCTCCATGGGGGAAACACAAAACAGTAAGCAGTGCACAATACAGTAAAATCAATAGGATACGATTAATAACTGGGAGGGGAAAATGGACACATCACTACTGTAATACCATCCAACAGCAGCAGGGAGGACAGAGTTTTTTTAAAAATATATATTTTTATTAAACAATTTTAACAGAACAACTTATCAATCAAGAGTTAATTGAAATGGGGTGGGCCATTCCTCTGTAAGGGATGAAAGGTAAGATACAGTGATAAGGGGGATCTGGTCCTTTCTTTTTCTGTTTCTTCTTACTTTAGTTTCTTTCTTCTCTTTACTGTATTTCCTGTAGATTGGTTTGTTTCTTTTACTGTGTTTCTGAAAACTTCATTTAAAAGTCCCCCCCCCCCCCCAAAATAATAATAATAATTAACCGGGCATCAAATTTCATTTTGGGTGCTAGGAAGGGACATGGCATGGCAGAGTGTGTGTGTGAGAGAGAACTGAGTGTCCTGCTTATTTTTTTTACTGCCCCCTGTCAATTACATCAAGGAAATGTGGCCCTCCCCAGAAAAAAAGAGTTCCCCTTCACTGAATTAAAACAATCCAGAAAAGATGTTTACCATGTGCCTAAATCAGTGCTTCCCAAACTTACGCTTCTCAAGCTGTTTTGGACTACAACTTCCGTCATCCCTAGCTAGTAGGACCAGTGGTCAGGGATGATGGGAACTGTAGTTTAAAAAAAAAGCTGGAGACCCAAGTTTGGGAAACCCTGGGCACTAAATTCTCCAGAAAAGAGGGGGCCAAATGGACCTTCTAGGAGAGAAGGTTCCGGTAAGGATTACAAAAAAGCTAGCCGATGCAAGGGGTTGTGGATGTCCCAGCATATTCAGTGGAGTGGGAGAGATTTGGGAACCCTACTTCCTGCTTCCAAGCCCTAGTCCTGTGAGCTAGCCAGGGGCACCTCACCTGGACGCTGTCACAATGGCCACTTCAGCCCAGCTCAGGGGGCAGGTGGAATCCATCTGCCTCAGCTGGCAGCTGCAGTTTGCTTTCATGCTTCTCATGGCACCCAATGCTGGTGGTCCCAGACTGATCAGGTAGGTGCCAGTCTGAGAAGTTGTGGCTGAATTGTGAAAAGACCCCTGCTTGCTCTTTGGTTGAAACAGGTTTGGGAACCAAGCTTTACTTAGGAATCTATTGGGATACCTGCCCTATACCAGGTTCCTCCAGCTCAAAATCGTCTACACTGACTGGCAGTGGCAGTTCTAATAAGAATAATAATAGTAATAATAATTTATTTATACCCCGCCCATCTGGCTGGGTTTCCTCAGCCACTCTGGGCGGCTCCCAACTGAATATTAAAAACACAGTACAGCGTTAAACGGGATGCAGGTGGCGCTGTGGGTTAAACCACAGAGCCTAGGGCTTGCCAATCAGAAGGTCAGCGGTTCGAATCCCTGCGACGGGGTGAGCTCCCGTTGCTCTGTCCCTGCTCCTGCCAACCTAGCAGTTCGAAAGCACGTCAAAATGCAAGTAGATAAATAGGTACTGCTCCGGCGGGAAGGTAAACAGCGTTTCCGTGCGCTGCTCTGGTTTGCCAGAAGCGGCTTAGTCATGCTGGCCACATGACCTGGAAGCTGTACGCCGGCTCCCTCGGCCAATAAAGCGAGATGAGCGCCGCAACCCCAGAGTTTTCCCTGCCTGGACCTAATGGTCAGGGGTCCCTTTACCTTTACCTTACAGCGTTAAACATTAAAAACTTCCCTAAACAGGGCTGCCTTCAGATGTCTTTTAAAAGTAAGATAGCTGCTTATTACCTTAACATCTGATGGGAGGGTGTTTCACAGGGCAGGCGCCACTACTTCTCCAGGGTTTCAGGCAAGAAGATATTGCCAGCTATGCCTGGAGATACCAGCAATTGAACCAGCGACCCTCTGAGTTCAGAATAGACCACTCTGTTCTGCCTTGGTCAGACCACACCTGGAGTCCTGGGCGCCACAATTTAGGAGGGATGTCGACAAGCTGGAAGTTGTGCAGAGGAGACAATCAAGGGTCTGGAAATCAAGCCTTGTCAGGAATGGTTGAAGGAGCCGGGTATGTTTAGCATGGAAAAGAGGAGACTTAAGAGGAGATAGAATAGCCATCTTCAGCTACCTCAAGGGCTGTCAGATGGAAGATGGAGCAAGCTTGTTTTCTCCTGCTCCGGAGAGTAGGACCTGAACCCATGGCTTCAAGTTACAAGAAAGGAGATTTCGAGTAAGCATTAGGAAAAACTTCCTGACAGTGAGAGTTGTTTGACAGTGGAATGGTCTCCCTGGGTTGCTTGTGGACTTTCTTGGAGGTTTTTAAGTAGAGGTTGGATGGCCATCTGTCCTGGATGCTTTAGCTGAGATTCCTGCATTGCAGGGGGTTGGACTGGATGACCTTTGGGGCTCTTTTCCAACTCTACAATTCCAGGAGGGCATCAGATCTTGTGGGAGAGGGGATGCTGGGCTGGATGGGTCTCCTCTGGCCTGATACAGGCGTGCTGCCGAGCTCTGCTCGCCTTCCTACGGCCCTGATTGTGTCAGTTATACAGGCCAGCCATTTGAAAGCCTCTCTCTCTGTTTCCTCTTTCCACCCATATCACCCCCTCGTCCTCGCAGCATGGCAGACAAGAGCAGCACTTTGAAATGCACTTTCTCCGCCCCGGGCCACAGCGCGACACTCCTGCACGGCTTGGCCTCCCTCCGGGCTCAGGCCCAGCTGCTGGATGTCATCCTCACCATCAACAACGAGGTGTTCCAGGTCCACAAAGTTGTCCTGGCTGCCTGCAGTGACTACTTCAGGTGAGAGACCCGGAGCACCCCCTCACCTCTGCTCCAGCGTTAGGAGCTCAGATAGTAAAGGTAAAGGGACCCCTGACCATTAGGTCCAGTCGCGGACGACTCTGGGGTTGTGGCGCTCATCTCTCTTTATTGGCCGAGGGAGCCGGCGTACAGCTTCCGGGTCATGTGGCCAGCAGGACTAAGCCACTTCTGGTGAACCAGAGCAGCTCACAGAAATGCCGTTTACCTTCCTGCCGGAGCGGTACCTATTTATCTACTTGCACTTTGACGTGCTTTCGAACTGCTAGGTTGGCAGGAGCAGGGAACGAGCAACGGGAACTCACCCCATTGCGGGGATTCGAATGCCAACCTTCTAATTGGGAAGCGCTAGGCTCAGTGGTTTAACCCACAGCGCCACCCACGTCCCTGGAGCTCAGATATGGTACCTTAAACCTAGCTTACGGTTGCCACAACGGAATATCTCTTTCTTTTTATAACAATTTTATTGAATGCATTTTTAAAAACATATTAAATAATAACACTGAAACTCATTTATAAGAAAATACAGAACACTATTGTACAGAAAAGAGAAAGAGGAAAAAAAGAATAGACTGGAAGAATAACTGAAAAGACCCTTTATCACATTTATATTGTGCATATCTTATCATTTACCCACACATCGAACGGCAGGCTCCCCCAGCTCTCACCTGGGTGCCTACCTCTTCTCCCAGTCTCCCACCCTGACTGAGATCCTTTTTTAAAAACAACAACAATTTTATTGAAAGTTTTTAAACATATTAAACAATAAAATTCAAACTCGCACATAAGAAAATACAAAACACAATTGTATAGAAAGGAGAAAGAGGGGAAAAAAGAATGGAGAGAGAAGAACTAAAAAGACCCTTTATCACATATTGCAGCATGTTGGGGGGTTGGACTAGATGGCCCTCCGGGTCCCTACCAGCGCTACAATTCTATGATCTCAACTACATTGCTTGACTGTAGCTTGCTCTTAGAGCAGTTCATTTGTCCCAATATGCAAGAAGGAGAAACACAAACAGTGGAAATGGAAATGGAGATGGCATGAACTAATGGACTAAAGCAGAGGTTTTTAAACTGTGGTCTGTGAGTTCCATTTGGGTGGCCTGTGGAAAGGCTACAGCACAGTCAAATATCTCTGTACTCAGCCCTGCGCTTAACTTTCCTTGATGTGATGATGGAGGACTAAGGTGCCCAGAAGAGGGGTCCATGAATCGTGCAGCAGCAGCAGGACGTGTGTCTGTTGCTGCTCGTGAGTCAGCTGTCTGGATGGAGAGGTCAGTTGCCGGAAATCTCCACATCGGCGCAGTTGGACATGTAACTGGCTCCCGGGGAATTTAAAAAACTGCTCTTCCACCAGCGGAGGCTGACTGTCTTCTCCGGAAACAGTGCAGGAAACCGTCCCTGTTGGTGTTAGGTGAAGGGGGAGGGAGGGTGGGAGAGCATCTCTTAAAACGGCCCCTAAATCTGTGGTACGCAGGGCATCTGTTTTGCATGTGGAAGGTCCCATGTTCAGCCTGCAGGCAGGGCTGTGAGAGGCTCCTGCTTGCAACAGCGGAGAGCCTCTGCCAATCAGTGTGAACACTACTGAGCTAGATGCGCCATTTAATCCGACTCCGTGTCAGGCAGCTTCCAGTGTCCCTGAGAAGGCAGCTGGAGCCTATGTGGAGCTGCTGTGTGGCCAGGGATTGCCAGGGATGTTGGGAGTTGTAGTCTTACAACATCTGGAAGCAAAACCTACATGCAGGCCCCGAGTGCAAAAACACTCCCCTCACCCCAATCGCCAGCAACTGGTATTCTGAACTGCAACTGGTATTCTGAAACATTACTGTCTCCGACTGTGGAGACAGAGCACAGCCATCCCGGCTAATAGCAGTTGAAATTAGGCTCCGTGATTTTAGCAGGTTTACTCTATAAGTAAAACTGAATTGAACACCACCCTGTTTTTCTAATCCCCTTTTAAGAACTGAATTGGCACCGACTAAGAGCAGGGACGCGGGTGGCGCTGTGGGTTAAACCACAGAGCCTAGGACTTGCCAATCAGAAGGTCGGCGGTTCGAATCCCCGCAATGGGGTGAGTTCCCATTGTTCGGTCCCTGCTCCTGCCAACCTAGCAGTTCGAAAGCACGCCAGTGCAAATAGATAAATAGGTACCACTCCGGCGGGAAGGTAAACGGTGTTTCTGTGCGCTGCTCTGGTTTGCCAGAAGCTGCTTAGTCATGCTGGTCACATGACTGCAGCATGTGCTGTATGCCGGCTCCCTCGGCCAATAAAGCGAGATGAGCGCAGCAACCCTAGAGTCGGTCACGACCTAATGGTCAGGGGTCCCTTTATCTTCCCTTTAAGAGCAGGCGAAATAAAGTGCTCCACAGAACACATCTTCACAGAGGTGTGGCGATAGACGTGAGTTTAAAAAGGGGGCTTATAGAGTTTCGTGGAAGAGGAGCAAAGAGGCACCTGTGGCTTATTAGCTGTGATGTTTAGGAGCGTTACCAGGAACGTTTTGGCCCAGCCTCTGCGGAGGGCTTCTGCCATTGTGTAAACTTCCTGGAGGCACCTGATTGCTGCAGTGGCAGGCTGTGGGTTCCATAGAGTTGTGCGGCTACCGCAGTGGGAACTGTAGTTCAGAGGGCACCAGGCTGGGGAAGGCTGAATCAGACGGGCCTCTGCTCTGATCTAGCAGGGCGCCGTCAGACCATATATCACCGGTCCTAAAGGATCTACACTGGCTTCCAGCATGTTCCTGAGCACAATTCAAAGTGTTGGTGCTGACCTTCAGAGCCCTGAAGGAGTGTCTGCATCCCCATTGCCCAGCCCAGAGACTGAGGTCCATCTCAGAGGGCCTGCCTTTTGGTGGCTCCCTCACTGTGAGAAGTGAAGTTACAAAGAACCAGGCAGAGGGCCTTCTCGGTGGTGGCGCCCTCCCCGTGGAACGCCCTCCCATCAGATTGTCAAGGAAATAAAGAACTATCTTGACTTTTAGAAGTCACCTGAAGGGAAGTTTTTAATGTTTGCTGTTTTATTGTGTTTTCAGTATTTTGCTGGGAGCATCTCAGAGTGGTGGGGCAAACCAGTCAGATTGGCAGCATATTATTATTATTATTATTATTATTATTATTATTATTCCTTCAGCTGTGCTCCCGCTTCTGAGCCTGGCGACTCACCCCTCCCCACCCGCACAGCGGCTTGCTTTGCATTCCCCCTTCAGACTTGATATCTGGGGGGGCTTGGGAAAACTACCACCACCATTGGGGCAGAGGATCTACTAGGCTCAAAGCCTTGGCCACGTCCCTGCTGGGTGTAGAAGTGGCGAGTAAGAGCCCCAGTACCCATCTCCTACACTGGCCACTCCGTGCTTGGCACTGACAACTCTTTCTCCGCCTTCTTGCAGCTACTGGTGTTAACACCCTCCTTGCTTTTTTGGCTACCTTCCGAGATTTGTGTGTGGGTTATTATTATTATTATTAACTTTATTGCCGTAAGTTTCCCTAGTAACATCAAACCCCAGAGGTTTATTGCTCTTCCTAACAGGCGAGTGATTATCGGAGGCAGATGCTAATGGCTCTTGTCTGACTGAATTTGTGCACTTATGGTGCTGGGCCATAAGTGCATCAAGAGCTTCTTTGATAACTTGGGTATGTAGAGGATCTAGTAGCATGTTCCTCCCTTTCTGTCCCCCCGCCTTGCCCCAATTTAGGTTCAGATCAAGGGGGCGAGGGAGAGGCGGCTCTGAAAAGCTTTTCGCCTCTTCTTTCTTTAATCTGGATTTCAGGGCTACGAAGTGTCGTCTTCTAACAACACCAGGATTATTTGACCGTGCCTCTCCGGACGTTTAGCTTGCCGTTGTTGATAAAAAGCCTTCCTCCCGCTCCACAACAATGGAGCAGCTTAAGATATGCCGGCATCATAATGCATAAAGCTTCCATTTGTTGCCCCTGATGAACAATAACCATTTAGTGGCTTAGCCGGTCACTGAGCTGTGGGGAGGGAACTCAGCGCTTCGATTTTCCAGAGTAAAATTGACCTACATCTGGGCTGGGCGTAGACAAACGAGCGACAGATTCTCTTCTTCCCACAGACCCCTGTTGTTAGTCACCTCCCTTTTCATTTACCTGTCTGCCCAGCCCTTTCCTGTCTGGTAGCATCTCAAGAGGATGCTTGGACAGTTCGCTGACATTTCACCTAAATATGCCAACAATTTCAGGGCTCCAGAAAAGCTGAATGCTGGTCAGAATAGAAAGTGGTGAAAAGCCACCAGAGAAGGGTCAGGGCAGATTTCTCTAGGGTGGATGTTTCCCTAGCCGTGGGGCAGCTGCAAAGATTCTTAAATTTTATTTTTTGTTATTGTTTATTAAATTTTATTGGCCACTTTCTTTACCAAGGTAACTTAAAACACATAAACGTACAGCACAAAAGAAAACACAAAAGGTAGGGGTGAACCATCCCAAAGAGGCTACGGATAATTAAAAGTCAAAGGAAGGCCTAGTAGAAATGGAATACTTTTGCCTGGCACCTAAATAATATGCAACAATTGGAAAATATTTTGCAGAATACTTAAAAACTCAGTGTAAAGATGTTAAAACTCAAATAGGATGTGAGTAAGAATAGCAGTGAGGGTAAACTTTTTGTTTTTTCTTGTGAGATAGGGTGAACGTATAGAGTAACTATAATATGCCACATAAATTCAAATTTTGAGGGAACCAGGGAGGGTGGGAGCGGAAGCCATAGCTGGAAGGATTGATTGGTAAATTTAAAATGTTACTGAATTGCTTATTTGTTAAATACTACTACTACTATGGGACGCGGGTGGCGCTGTGGATTAAACCACAGAGCCTAGGACTTACCGATCAGAAGGTCGATGGTTTGAATCCCCATGACGGGGTAAGCTCCCGTTGCTCGGTCCCTGCTCCTGCCCACCTAGCAGTTTGAAAGCACGTCAAAGTGCAAGTAGATAAATAGGTACTGCTCCGGCGGGAAGATAAATGGTGTTTCTGTGCGCTGCTCTGGTTCGCCAGAAGTGGCTTGGTCATGCTAGCCACAGGACCCGGAAGCTGTACGCCGGCTCCCTCGGCCAGTAAAGCAAGATGAGCGCTGCAACCCCAGAGTCGTCTGCGACTGGACCTAATGGTCAGGGGTCCCTTTACTACTACTACTACTACAGTTGGCCGATGGGTTAAAAGGATAACTTTAACTTGGTGGAAACGGGAGTCACTCAGCAGCCTTTGGGGAAGCTGCCTGTGTTGACAAGCTAGGAATGGTGAATCTGAACACTCTCCTCTCTCTCTCGGGCTCTTTGACATCTAGGGCCATGTTCACTGGCGGAATGAGGGAAGCCAACCAGGACGTGATTGAGCTGAAAGGCGTCTCTGCGAAGGGCTTGAAACACATCATCGAGTTCGCCTACAGCGCCGAAGTGACGCTGGACCTGGACTGCATCCAGGATGTCCTCGGGGCGGCCGTCTTCCTGCAGATGGTGCCGGTGGTAGAGCTGTGCGAGGAGTTCCTCAAGTCTGCCATGAGCGTCGAGACCTGCCTCAACATCGGGCAGATGGCCACCACCTTCAGCCTTGCTTCCTTGAAGGAGTCTGTGGACGCCTTCACCTTCCGCCACTTCCTCCAGATTTCCGAGGAGGAGGACTTCCTCCACCTTCCCCTTGAGCGCCTCGTCTTCTTCCTCCAGAGCAACAAGCTCAAGAGCTGTAGCGAGATCGACCTCTTCCGGGCCGCCATCCGCTGGCTGCAGTACGACCCAGCGCGCCGCGGCAACGCCAGCCAGGTCCTCTGCCACATCCGCTTCCCGCTTATGAAGTCCTCCGAGCTGGTGGACCACGTCCAGACTTTGGACATCATGGTGGAAGACGTCTTGTGCCGGCAGTACCTCCTGGAGGCTTTCAACTACCAGATCCTGCCCTTCCGGCAGCACGAGATGCAGTCTCCCCGCACCGCCATCCGCTCGGACGTGCTCTCCCTCATCACCTTTGGCGGCACGCCCTACACGGACAACGACCGCACCGTGAGCAGCAAGGTCTACTACCTGCCGGACGGCAGCGCCCGGCAGTTTAAGGAGCTGACGGAGATGGAAGTGGGCAGCAGCCACACCTGCGTGGCGCTGCTGGACAACTTTGTCTACGTGGTTGGGGGGCAGCACCTGCAGTACCGCAGCGGCGAGGGGGCGGTTGACGCCTGCTACCGCTACGACCCGCACCTGAACCAGTGGCTGCGCATCCAGGCCATGCAGGAGAGCCGGATCCAGTTCCAGCTGAACGTCCTGCATGGCATGGTCTACGCCACGGGGGGCAGGAACCGCTCCGGCAGCTTGGCCTCGGTGGAGAGGTACTGCCCGCGGACCAACGAGTGGAGCTACGTGTGCTCGCTCAAGCGCAGGACGTGGGGGCACGCCGGGGCCGCGGTGGGGGGCAGGCTGTACATATCGGGCGGCTACGGGATCTCGGTCGAGGACAAGAAGGCCCTGCACTGCTACGACCCCGCCATGGACCAGTGGGAGTTCAAGGCCCCCATGAACGAGCCACGAGTCCTGCACGCGATGGTCAGCGCCAACAGCAGGATCTACTCGCTTGGGGGCCGCATGGACCATGTCGATCGCTGCTTTGATGTCCTGGCGGTGGAGTACTACGTCCCCGAAGCCAACCAGTGGATGACGGTAAGCCCCATGCGGGCGGGGCAGTCCGAGGCGGGCTGCTGCCTGCTGGAGAAGAAGATCTACATCGTCGGGGGGTACAACTGGCACCTGAACAACGTGACCAGCATCATACAGGTGTACAACACGGAGACGGATGAGTGGGAGAGGGACTTGCACTTCCCAGAGTCTTTCGCTGGCATTTCCTGCGTGCCGGTCATCCTGCCACAGACCACAGCTCGGAGGTGACCACCCTGAGACTTCAGCCCAGTCTCCCGAGGCATCACATGCCATCAAAGATATACATTCTGGCCTGCCCCGTTTTGGAAAATAAAATGTTTTGTGTCCACAGCAGGCGAGCAAGGTCTTCCACCTTACCCTCTTATCCTCCGTAACTTTTCGACAACTTGTGTTCCGTCCCTGCTGGGTTGGAGGAGGTCCTAAGGAACTGAGCTAGGATTGTGGTGGGGTTTGTACGAGAAGGGATGGGTGGTGCTCCCCATTAACTCCTCCCCCCTTCTTGCAGGTATTTTTTTATTTTAAAAAGAAGCTCCTTTCTCCTCCCCTCCATCCCCCAAAATTATGAACTGCGGAGTTTTTACTGCACCCCAGAGCATTGGTGCATGTGAGTTCGTTTGGTCTGGAGAGTTTAAAAGAAAAGAAAAAAAACTAAGGACATCCTGAACTTCCGAAAAAGCAATAAAGGAGGATGAGGCAGCTGGCTGGGGTGGGCTGGAGTGGAGGAACTCACAGAGGAGATGAAAAATGTGTGATCTCATCCTAGCAGGTGTGCCTGTTCACCCCCCTCCCCCTTTGAAAAGCACATTTTAAACACAAGTACATCACACACCAGTTTGGGTAGTCTTCTTTCTCTCTCTCAAAAACCGTAGAAGGAGTTCCCAGACAACGTTCTGTGGACCACCGGCAGCCCACGAGCTTCGTCCCAGTGGTCCGCTGCGTGTCCCTGAAGGAATGGCAAGAGAAGCTGCTGCTCTGTTGCCTTAAGTGGCCTGAGAGGAGTGGAGAGGATTAGCAGCAAAATGGAACAGGAAGCTAGAATTGGGATATTCAAAACAACATGTAAGGAATAAAGCAATTCAAATGCAATTAGCAATTGTGCAGCGCCTAGCACAGCGCGGTAATGGGCAGAAAAAGAAATTGAGCTTAAGGTTGGTGCTACCACCCTGCTTCCCCATGTTGTTCTCGCAGGACAGCAATGCTCCCCCAGATTTCTTGGGGCTGCCTTTCCCAAGTCAGCTGGCTGCCCACCCCCTGTCGCAACACACCGTAACTCTGTTGCTGCAGGAGTAACTCTGGTCTGGGCCAGAGATGGGCCAAGGAGGTGCTTTCTGGGTTGGTTTGATTCCGAATAAGTGTTGTAGATTATTATTTTTATTATTATTTATTAAATTTGTATGCTGCCTTCTGCTCAAAGATCTCTGGGGCAGTTCACAATGTAAAATTACAATATAAACAACACAAAATACATAATAAAAATGACAACAACAATCTAATAATCCCCCCTCCCACAACACATTTAAAAGGGAGGGCATTGTCAATCAGCCAAAGGCCTGGTTTAAGAGGAACATTTTGCCTGGTGCCTAAAGGTGTATAATGAAGGTACCAAGTGAGCCTTCCACAAACAGGGAGCCACTGTAGACAAGACCCCGTTCTGCCAGGTCTCACATCACCACACACTGCCCCTGGGCAACTGCCAGCCCCTGACTGTCCACCCTGCACCCTTGGGCGACCTCCCCTTTAATTTTTAAACTGGCCTTGAACCTGCCATTTTTAATTTCCCACAATGCCAATAGTGCACTGCTGCCCTGCGGTATCACGGGAACATTTGCACCTGGTGGCAAGCTTGCTGCTCAAAAGACAGGAAACATTTTTCTGCTTTGCACATGGATTGTAGAAACACAGAATTGTAGAGTTGGACGGGGTCCTGTGGATCATCTAGTCCAACCCCCTGCGATGCAGAAAAGCATCCCTGGCAGGTGGTCCCTGGTTCAATCCCAGTGGCAACTCCAGGTAGGGCTGGGGAAAACTCCTTGCCTCAAACTGTCAGAGTAGACAATACCAACCTAAATGGACCAAGCGTCCTACTCTGTATACTTAATTTCCTATGTTTCTAGAGGGGTGCTGCATAGTGGAGCTGGCCAGAGATTGCCATGCCTTATCCCTGAAGCCAGCCATGATTATATTCCAAGGAGTGGAGTTAGCACAGCTCCTCTGTAGTTGCTCCCTGAGCTATAGTAGCCCCTTTGCTGTAGCGTTGCTGCTGGCTGCAGCTGAGACTCTCTTAATGTATTTTAACTGCACAGGCCTGAGCCACGGCTTATAGCATGGAACAAGCTACAAACCCACAAAACAAAGCAAGCTGTTTGGAACAGGCAAGAATGCATCCCTGGCCGTTCATGCCTTTTGCTAGTCAGCTTTTTCGCTTCTGTCTTAACAGATCGTGGACTCTTGGAGAACTTCCCACCCCTCCCTGCCAAGATGCGAAATTAAAGCAGGCTTTTCTAAGCACGTTTCGATGCGTTGACGTTCCAAATTATTTTGATGCACTTAAAAATGTTCGAGCGGGAGGCTCGCCTCCTCTCCCCTCTCACAGGAAAGTAAAGTAAGGGGGAGGGGAGATGCAGAAATTTAATTATTTGAAATGTAGCATTTTTTTCAGAGGATGTGTTCTGCATGTGTCGGTGGTCCAGAACTTTGAAGTGGGATGAGATTTCTAACCAAAAGACTTGTTTTTTTGTGTGGTTTTAACTTGAGAGTTTTAAAACGCACAATTTTTTTTTTACTCCAATGAGATTTATTTTTACTGTTCATTTCATTTCCATACCGGTTTATATTTCAAAGAAATAATCTCAAAATGGTTTGCAACACATGAAAACATCAAATGAAACAATCCAGAATAAAACAAATTAATGCTTCAAGGGAAATCTTTCAGATCCTTCTGTAAGTGACATTTTAGGTAAAGGGTAAAGGGGACCCCTGACCATTAGGTCCAGTCGTGTCCAACTCTGGGGTTGCGGTGCTCATCTTGCTTTACTGGCCGAGGGAGCCGGCGTACAGCTTCTGGGTCATGTGGCCAGTATGACTAAGCCGCTTCTGGCGAACCAGAGCAGCGCACGGAAACGCCGTTTACCTTCCCGCCGGAGTGGTACCTATTTATCTACTTGCACTTTGATGTGCTTTCGAACTGCTAGGTTGGCAGGAGCAGGGACGGAGCAACAGGAGCTCACCCCATCACGGGGATTCATACCACCGACCTTCTGATCGGCAAGTCCTAGGCTCTGTAGTTTAACCCACAGCGCCACCCGCGTCCCTTTTGCTTTCCCTCTTATTTATTTACCTACTTAATTTATAGAGCTTCCCCCTAGCAGAAGGGCTCTAGGAAGGCAGGGTGGCATAGCGATTAGAGTGTCACACCTGGGAGATCAGGGTTCAAATCCCCACTCAGTCATGAAGCTCACTGGGCGACCCTGGAGTCAGTCCCAGCCTCTTAGTCCACCTCACAGGGTCGTTGTATGGATTAATGGGAGCGGGTGGGAGTTAATTGCAAAATAAATCAGCTCTTCTGCTGACCTGCTTAAGGAAGCTGGAGGGGCCAGTCAGAGGGAGATGTCAGTTGCCAGTCTGGCACCCAGAGATGTCCACATGGTTGCGATGGGTAAAAGTCATCCCACTTCAAAGTTTGGGGAATATCAAACACTGGACCCAACCAGCACAGGCTGGAGCTGACGGTAGTTAAAATTTCAACCTGTGGACACCAGTTTGAGGAAACCTGTGCAAAAGAGAGGTAAGTTACTGCAGGGAAATTGCAGCACTTAACAACAGTGTGTCAAAAGGAACATAAATTGCAGGTGTAAGGTACTTCTCATGTAGCTTTGTGACTGCCTCAATCCTGCTTTCCTGGGTATCCTTCTCTGGATTTGGGGAATGGGACGGGAGGATAAGATCTAAGTCAGTTTAGGTTGGCCAGGAGGGGTGTGCTTGTTCTCTCTCACACAGCGTGCCTGCGCCCGTGGAGAGCGGCCTCATTTGTGGGTCTACAACCACTTCGCCTCCTTTCGAACTGCAACCTCCATGCTGCAAGAACTCGCTGGTATTTATTTTCAATAAAAATGAGTTTTGATACTGCTCTGTGAAAAGTACCTGGGGTGTTTTCTGCCAGAGTTTCGTTCTTGGTGGTGGTGGTGTCCAGCAGCGCTCTCCTTAAGTTCTCAGTGCAGAAAGGGTACAAAAGTGCGCTTGTGCTTCTGTCAGATTTGTGGCAATGAAAAAGCCTGCCTTGCCTCCTCCGTGCCATTTGGGCCGAGGGCTGACTCCTAGTGAAAAACAAAACTGCATATGGTCCCGTCCCCCCCATTGTGGAGACTGGCCAAAACATGACAAAACACGAAGAGATGGAAGGTTTCTAGAAATAAAAACATGGGGTTGTCTCCAAAATTAGTCATGCTTGGAGTTTACACATTTAAAAGAGAATTGGCATGGCTAACTGAAGCCCATGGATCTGACCCACTTAAATTAATGCTCCATTAACTTGGTACTAGAGTCCATCTTAGCATTGCATATAGCCTACCGTCTCTACTCTGGAGTAGGATGCAAGGTGTGCTTTGCATTGATGAAGGCAACTGCTTCAAATGCGCAGAAAGGTTGACTTGCAGAACTCTCCGCCACTGCATGTCGCCATGGTCTTTTCTGTTGAGATTGCTCCCAAAGAGGATTATGGGAAATTCATGGTGGTACCAGAGACCGATATCTGAAACATCTATTTCTGCAACCTCCATATCCAGAGAGACTTCATAGGATTTATTTGTATTTTGATAATTTTATGTGTTTCTAATTGCTTTTTTATTTTTAAAATGGCTATTTTGCACCATGTTATGTAAACAATTAAAGAGATGCTGGGCTGCATCTAGAGCTAGCCCTGCTCACAGATTAATGGACAGGACTAATTTAGGTCCATTCATTTCAATGGGTCTGTGAGCAGAAATGAGTTGGTTTCAATCAATATATTTATTGATTGAATCAATTGAATCAATATATTGTTATACTGAAGCTGAGGCTCCAATACTTTGGCCACCTCATGAGAAGATAAGACTCTCTGGAAAAAACTCTTGATGTTGGGTAAGATGGAGGGCACAAGGAGAAGGGGACGACAGAGGACGAGATGGATGGACAGTGTTATAGAAGCGACCAAAATGAATTTGATGAAACTCTGGGAGGCAGTGGAAAACAGGAGTGCCTGGCATCCTCTGGTCCAGGGGGTCACGAAGAGTCGGACACGACTAAACAACATATATTGTTGAATAAAATGTTCAGAGGCAGCCTGTCACTGAACATCAGAATAAGCAGCCTCCCCTCTGCTGCGGCTTTTCATTTTAGTGCCATCATTTGGGGGTAGACTGCTCCTGTCTGTGGAGGCTCCATTATTTCTCATAACTTAATATGTCAGATATGGAGCGGGGGGGGGGTGTATTGGAGGCTTAAACTAATCAGGAAATTGAGAGAGGGGGAGGTTTAATTATTGGGGGGGCGAGGGGAGCCGGCCTACCAAGCAAGGAGGGCCAGAGAAAGGAGATAAAGCACTGCGCATGCGCCTGAGATAGAGCGGGCCCCCCCCCCACAAAAACAGCTTTCTGCGCCTGCGGCGAAAAGCAGCGGAGGGATGTGTATGATAAGAAATGAGAAAGCGCGGCGCATGCGCCATGTCGCCCCGTTTCATTTCCCCCTCCGCGGCCGAGTTTGCGCGCTGTGGCTCCACTCGTCTCTCGCGAGCCAATCCCCTCCTCGCTTCCCACCTATTCTGCCCATTTCCAAGCTTGCGCGTGCGCAAAACCAACACCTCCCTCTCGCTACCTCGCCACCCACCTTTTGGTCCGCGCATGCGCGCCGCGCCTACTCCAGTCCATCCCTCTCCCTCCCTCTCTTTTTATTTTGCGCGTGCGCGTTGTTGCATCCCGAGTTCTTTTCTCTCTCTCCGTCCAGCCCCCTTCTCGCTCGCGCGTGCGCGCGGCGTCCGAGCCTCCGCTCCGCAAGCCGTCCTCCTCCTCCCCCCCTCCTTCTAGTCTGCCCGTTCCTACGCCTGCGCAGTCGCGCGCCTGTGGGCGGAGCGTGCGCAGTCGGCCGCGCCGCCTCTCCTGCCAGACCTCTCTGACTTTCGCGCCTGCGCAGTCGCCCAGATTTTGCTTGTTTGGTTGGCGGCGCGGCGGCCGGGTGGGGGAGGAGGGAGAGAGGGAGTGAGGGCGCGCGCGGGTGCGCAGGCGCACTGGCGCCCGGAGCGGGAGGGGGCGGCGGCGGCGGCGACGGCGGCGGCGGGAGGGATGCGGACGGGGGAAGATGGCGGCCTCGTCGAACAACCCGCGGAAATTCAGCGAGAAGATCGCGCTGCACAACCAGAAGCAGGCCGAGGAGACGGCGGCCTTCGAGGAGGTCATGAAGGACCTCAGCCTCACGCGCGCCCACCGGGTGAGCCCGGGCTGAGGGGTGGAGGCGCTGGGCGGACGCCCCCTCAGGGAGGCAGGGAAGGAGGGAAGCCCCTCACGGCCGCCTCAGGGGTCGCCAGGAGGGAATAGCTCCGTGAGCGGGGACGGTGGGGAGGCTGGCAGCCCCTCAGGGAAGGAAGCCCGCGCTCGCCTCAGGTCCGTGAGGGGGAAATTAAGCGCGGTGGGGGGGGAGTGGGGGGGGACGAGGAGGAGAAAGGAAAGAGGGAGGGATGGGATGGGATGGAGGCGCCTGGCTGACTGACTGAAGGGAGGGACGCTTCAGCATCACTTCATCCGTTTGCGTGCGAGGGGAATATTATGCGTGTGTGCATTTGGGAGGGGGGGTCTTTGAGGGGTGAGGAAGAGGAGGGAGGGAGGAGGAGGAAGACACCCCCCCCCATGGAGGGAAGCTCAGCATCACCCCATCTGCGTGTATGAAGGAAAAGTATGCATACATACATATACACGCGTACACAGGCATGCTGCCCATCTGGGTGTCTTTGAGGGGTGAAGAAGAGGAGAGAAGTGGTGGGAGGAGGAAGGCCGAGGGAGGGGGGGTGAGAAACAGGGTGGGGGGTTGGATGCGCTTGGCTGACATACCCCCCTTCTTAGGAAGCCCACAATACTCTCTCCTCAAGGCATAGCTGTCTTTTTTTTTTAAGGGAAATTCCTTTATTCCGAATAGGATTCCTCGCAAGAAAAGGGAAAAGTTGACAGCTATGCCTCAAGGGTGTGTGTGAGGTGAAATGATTGGTGTGGGGAAGTCCTTGAGGGGCAAGGAAGAGGATAGAGGAAAGAGAGAAGAGGGGGGAAGAGGGAGGGATGGGGGATGTCGGCTGGCTGGCTGGCAGGCAGGCAGGCATCCCAGCTGACATCTCCTTAGGAAGGGGAGCCCAGAATGGCCCCTTCCTCTGCCTCTGGTGTGATGGAGGGGGGAATGGTAGTACTGGGGTTTGGGGGGCTGAGGAGGAAGATGGAGGAAATGGTGATGCCCTAACTGGTTGACACCCCCTTAGGGAGGGAAGCCCAGAATACCCTCAAAGTGGCACCTCTTCCTTGTTCCCCCCTTTCAGAAGGGAGAGTTGAAGGACTGCCTTCTCAATTATATCCTATTGGGGGGTTGGGGGTTGCTGAGAGGTCAACACATGATCCCTGTTTTCTCTATCCCTTCCCCTCTTCCTAAAAGGGTAGTTTACATTTGAGGCAAATGGGGGGGGGGGTTGAATTTAGGGAACTGGTTACATACCCCATTTTTCAGGATTTTAAAAGGCCATACACAAACACACCCCATTTATGGGTATGAGGGGAAGGGTTATTGGCGGATGTGAAGGAAAATTAGCTATTTGGGGAAACGGGGTTAAGGGGGCGACAAGATGTCTTGTCCCCCCCTTTCCTTTCTCCACTTCCTTAGAAAGAGAATTAAGTAGCCTCAGTTTTACGACAGAGGAAAATGGGGTTGTTCTGAGGGTGGGATAAATTGGGAGGAGTGACACCCTATTTTCCTTCTCCCCTCAGAAAAGATGTTAAAAGCCTGTTTGGTGGTTTGAGGTTACAATATTGACACGTGTGTGTGTGTGTGTGTGAGAGAGAGAGAGAGAGAGAGAGAGAATTTAGGGTGTGATATCCCCCTTCCCATCCTTCAGTAAGGGACTAAAGGACTGCTGCCCCAATTTAGAGGTGTGATTAGAAGGGGGGAAGGTTGTAGCTAAATGTAGCAGGACAGCAAACAGAATCCCCTCTCCCCACTTTCTGAATTCAGAAATGTGTGCCAGGTTGAGGGGGGATCAAGAATCGCCCTTCCTCAAACCCATGGGTCAGGAATGGAAATGGGGATTAATACACAAAAGGGGAAGAACTGCTGTCTCCCCTCTTTCTCCCTGCTCAGAAAGGTTGTGTGTGTAGGGTTAAGGACCCCCCCCTTCTCAAATTATAGTGGAGGGGTCTGAAAAATTAAAGAGGGGAATTAGGTGAAGGGTACCCATAGGAATGGGTTGACACCTCCCCCGAAGGAAACAAGGGGGGCAGTGACCATCCTGTCACCCAATGCTTTGGAATTATTAAATGAAAGGGAGCAGAAGAGAAATAAAAACACTGGGGGAGTGATTGGAAAGGACCCCTCCAACTACTTGCAGAGGGGGTGGTTCTTTATGTCCTCTCCTTTTTCTGTCTGTGGGGGAAATGGGTTGGGTGACTCTAGCAAGCAGAGTGGGGTGACTCCACTTGCCCCCTTGCACCCCAGTAGAAAGTCTGGGACAGAATACACCACCAGTTCAGTGGAACTCTTAAACTGGGGGATAGGAGAGATAAACATTAAAAAGATAGTGTAGAGGTAAGTGGGATCTGATGGGAGAGGGACCTGAATAACTTTCCCTTCTCTGAAGGTTTGAGGAATTAATATATTGTGGGGGAATATTGAGAGCAGGTTAATTACCCCCCCCCCCCAAATACGTGAAGTAGACTGTTATTGGTGCATCCCTTCCTTTTTGACAGGTAAGGGAAGGTCTGCTCATTTCTACTCCCTTATGAGGAATGTGGGAAAGTTGTGAAGATGCTCTCCTGCCCTGATGCATTAATAACCCCCCTCCCAGTTTATGAATTGGGGATGAAAACAAACCAATGCTGCATATATGGGGTTAACTAAATTCTCCTGTTATTATGCTGTGAGTGGGAGTGGATAATTTACTCCCTTCTTGTTATCTGTACAGTATAATGAAAATTCTTAAGGGAGATTAAGGAGCCCTTTCCATTTATTTGCATGTGGGGAGGTCACCATGGGGGATTATTTTGGGGAGTGGGAACTGCTAATGAGCTCTCCAGTTCATGTCTGTGTTGAGGATTTAATGACCCATTTTCTATTATCATTATTTATTCTGCTATCCTGTATTTCTTAATCACCTTCTAAAATATTGGCTCAATGTGATTTACACATAAGATAATTAAAAACAGTGAAAAATACGAAAGCAACAAATGAATCAATTCTCCCTATAAGGGTGTGGGAGAGAAATGTGAGGGAGGGGTTCTGAATTATTCTCCCAGTGCTTGTGTGTTTTGTTATGGGGATATGAATAATTTTTCTTGCATTTAAATTTATAGCCCACCCTTCCACCCAAAGAAACCTAAGGGGTGTTTTTATTTGCAGGGGATTGTGGAATAAAAGGGTGTGCTGATTTCTAATTTAACATGGAGAATTGTGAGAGCGGGGAGTTTATGTAACCCCCTCCTCATTGTATTTGAATATCAGGTGTTGAGAAAGTTCCCTTGTGTGCATGTGAGGGAAAGGAGAAAAGCTTAATAATGTGTGTGTAAATTGTTCCGAGGGGGGTGGCTAACCTGTAGCCCTCCAGATGTTATAGTCCGATGACTCCCATCAGCCACAAACGATGGAATCTGGAGGGCCACGGGTTAGCCACACCTCTGGTAAATGAAAGGTTTGTTTCTAAATCCATGAGTATGTCTTTGTGCATGTGTTCAGAACAGAGGAAATCATTAATAATATTTACTAATTTGAGAACTTGCAGCTGTCCAGTAAAGCCAAGGCGAACCTTTTTTTTTTTTTTAATGCTCAGTCGCAATGAAGAGATAACATATGACTCCTGTTAGCATAGATGCTGTTTGTTGGTGGGGGTGAGTCTGCTGCAGTTAATATTGTGTATGGTTGAGGAGTTATGGTGGGAGTGCTTTGCGGACTCGGTGCCTTCTCTGATATGTGTGCTTGTGCTATGACCGGTTATCGTAATGCCCATGAGTGCACATGGATTGCGATCAAGTTGCTGCCTCTATCCAAGAGTTGGAGGGCACAAGCATTACATTTCTTCTGCAATAATGCCACTTTATTTGACGGGGGGGGGCTGGATTTGAGCAGCACATCCTCATGCCTTTCTCTGTGTGTAGAGCAGTTGAAGGCCGATATGGGCTCCTCATCACAGCACTTCAGCATTGCTAAAAATGTGCGGTGCGCACAATTCTTTAATGCACTAAGTTGTCTGGTTTAGTGTGAGCTTTCTTTGCTATGGAATTCGAATTTAGTTTGTCTGGTGTGGCTGTTACTAATAAGTAACAACAGTAATGATGCACCTACAACCTGGCACCTTACAATTCATTTTATAATGTTCTCTCTTAGTAATATGGCATTGTTGGCATTTTCTTACAAACGGTGGAAAGTTAATAGCTACCTCTGGGGTTAGGAGAGTCAGTTGTACTAGAGTGTGTTAGCCACTGTGCTCTTGCAAAGTTGATGGCACTGTTAACACACAAACACACCATGGCAAGAGAGCAATAGAGACCTCACCAACTTGCCTTCCTCCAGATGTGTTAGATTTCTTTGTCCTTCTACCCTGACCACTTTCCCCCAGTGCTAGAAATTAGCCAGGTGCCAGGCACGTTTTGCGACTGGTGCAGGTCCAGTTTTGGCCAAGTGAAGATCTCTGGATGCCAGGTTCATGCCTGGGCAAAGCAAAATGTCACTTAGAGAAGGATCTGAAAGATTTTCCTTGAAGCTTGAATTTGTTTTATTCTGGATTGTTTGATTTGATGTTTTAATGTGTTGTAAGCTGCTTTGAGATTTGTTTTTTAAAATATAAAGTGGTATAGAAATGAAATGAATAATAATACTACCAATAATAATCACCATTGGGGGGGAAATGGTGCCAAGACATACCGTTGTGGTGACTGCAACCTGTTAGATTATATCTCTGCCTCCCACACTGGCGGCCGTGAATCAAACGCCATCTAGAGGACCACAGGTTCCCCCATCCCTGACAATACCCTAGTTGGCATAGGGATCATCATCGGTTGATTATGCATATGGTCTGTTTCTTGATGGAATGCAAGGCTTGCTTTTCAGTATCTAACGCTTAGGCACCCCCTGTATTAGTTGGGGTCACCCTGAAACAGACTGACACTGCAGCAGGGTTGGGTGCTGTCTCAAATCTTTCCAGTTAAGGGTAGAAAAAGGGGCTCTTAAGAACAGGAGACTATCCTGCTGGGTCAGACTGGTGGCCTAACTAGTCCAGTATTCTGTTCTCACAGTGGCCAACCAAATGCCTCAGTGGGAAGGCCACAAACAAGATCTGAGCACAAAAGCCCTCTTCCCCCCGCAATGGTTTTCAGCAATTAGGATTCCTCAGAGCCTGCAACTGTAGAGGCACAGCATAGCCATCATAGCATGAATTTGTCTCTTGGATTCCCCCGGCCCCACATATCAAGCATACAATCGTTGGCCTGTATTTGGGTCAAGTGAGCAGCCAGGCTTTTGTTCTGTTTGGGCTGCTGGTGATCATTACATCTTTTTTTAAAAAAATTGGGGCCAATCCAGATTAAGGCACTGAGGATGAGATGACTGAGTTTGGGAGATAACATTTTGGGGCAGGAGGAGAAACAGCGAGGGTAGCAATGAAGCCCAATCTTCACTGCTGATTGAGTGTGTGGGGGTGTCCCTTGGGAATATGTGTTAGTCGGCTGATGCAGCGTAATACCCAGTTAACATATTCTCTCTAAATTCATTTTCATCTGCTGGGCAGGATTGGCAGTCTAAGCACGCTCCCTTTAACGCTGCTGTCTCTGTCACAGGTGCTGCCTTGTAAAGCTTTGTGGAAATGTCATGTCGTCTCAGAGGGTCTGGGTTCAAGGGGCTTTTGCTACGTAGGGCCAAGGGTTGGCAGAGTAGCCTTTGCCTGCTCAGGGACTGCAGCACCCATCAGCTGTGCAGCTGTGGATGATGCGAGTTGTAGTTCAAGTCACCCAAAGGGTGTAAACTTGATGCAGACAAGTTAATAGCTGGTGGCTCTTTCTGAATTTCTCACTGCCCTCACGCTGGGGCAGACTATTGCAGAAAAGCAGATGTGATAGATATAAGAGATTTTAAAAGGAGCTGTGGTGTGATGTTCTGTTGCAGGGGGTGAGTGTTTATTGGGTGATGTTTTCACAGTGGGCTGACAGTATAGTGGTGCGTGTTCCGTTTCAGTGTGCCAGTACATGGAAAGAATATCTTTTATGCACCCTTGAGCCTGTAGTATTCTCTCTCCCTTGCATCTACAAATGTGGTACCAAAAGAGACCCGGTGAAATTCTTTTGCATTTGCAGAACCAGTGTGTGACAGGGGTCTCTTCTGCCTAGCAATCTGTTCTCATTCCTCCCACCTGCACATTGAGTCAAGAGGTGGGGGTTGTGGTGGCAAATACCCCATGGATAATGTCCCTGCTGCACCTTAATTGGCGCCAAGGGCTCTAAAGCACACCTCTTCCAGCTATGCCTAGTCTCTTGCGGTTTGGGCAAAAACACGTAACTACAAATTATAGTGTGATTATGGAGGTTGTGCCTCCGGCCTGGTCTTCTACCGAGGCACTATCTGTCATAGGTGGTTTAAAAAACGAAATCACCCCTCTTTCATCTGCCATTCCCTTACGTGTGCAAGGAATCGCAGGTGCTTTTGTACGTGTGTGTGTGTGTGTGAGAGAGAGAGAGAGAGAGAGAGAGAGAGACAGAGAGAGAGCGCAAAATGAAATGATAATAGGCCAGGAACAATTGAGCATAGTGTTGATTCTGTCAAAAAGAAGTTTCCTGTTTTGACTTCCTGGTGTTGGGATAGTGTCAATATTTGCTTTTCAGAGGTTCGGAGATAAGCCTAGATAAGGAACAAAGATTACATTTTACTTTTTTCTATTTTTTTTGTCAATGGCTCTTTGGCTGAAATTGTGGATGGACCTGGGTGGTATCAGGTGTTTGGTGACTGAAGTGGCCTAACCCTTCTGTTGACTTTGGATCTGTTGTTACTCTGATAGCAGAACTTTTTGAAGAGTCAGCTCCATCATTGAATTCCACGCTGCACCCCCCCCAAATGTGCCCCAGGGGTTCAGTCGTCTTGATCAGCTGTTAGTTTTGCCAGAGATACACTCTGAGGAGGGGTAGGAACATAGAGGGCCAGGCCCCCCTCCAAATTTGTCACATGGTGGACTTCCTCTCCACCTGAACTAGGGAAGTTTTTAATGACTGATGTTTTAATGTATTTTTAATCTTTTGTTGGAAGCTGCCCAGTGACTGGGGAAACGCAGCCAGATGGGCGGGGTATAACTAATAATACAACAACAACAACAACAACAACAACAACAACACAACAACAACAACATGCTTCTGGATGCCAGCAGCTGGGAAACGCAGGAGGGGAGAATTGCTCTTATGCTCAGACCCTCCTTGTGGGTTTCCCAGAAAAGTCACCTGGTTGGCCCCTGTCAGAAGAGGAGGCTGGACTAGGTGGGCAGTGGGGTCTCATCCAGCAGGCTCTTCTTATGTTTGGCAGTTGAAGGGAGCCTGGTGGGCTTGAAGGGGAGAGGCTGCCACTCGGTGGAGTCTCTGCTTTGCACAACGTACCTGCTTTGATCTTTAGCATCTTCAGGTAGGACTGGGAAAAGACTCCCTGCCTGGAACCCTGGAGATGTGCTGCTGCCAGTCAGTGGAGACAGCACTGAGTGGGATGGATGACTCTGTATCAGGCAGCTTCCTGTCAGTGTTAAGAATTTCCCAGGTGCCAGGAGAAATGAACTAGATAATAAAAATAACAACAATAAAAATGATTCTCCTTGCCAAAAACAGAGAAGGTGCCTAGACATTCCATTGTGGCGACTGCAACCTAGTCTTAAGGTGCCAATTAGCATACATAGCTGCATTTCTAACACTGCTGTCTATGTTCTTCTGGGACAGTAGCTTCCTATTGCAAGCCCCTTATTTACAGATATTCTGCCCAGGCTGCTTATATTTTCCAGCTAGCTTTTCACTCTGGAGGCTGGTTTCTTTGTCTTGATACCTGTGGAAACATCATGGATGAAGTATGTCACTTGCTTTCCCTTCAAAGTAGCCTTTCCCAATGTGTGTGTTTGTACACACACACACACACAAAATAAAATAAATGCCAGGAACATCTGGAGGGCACCTGGTCGGGGACGGTTCATCTAGGCAAAATAGTCTTTGTCACTGATGACTGCTTATGTTCTGTTCCTGTTTGAGATGTCTGCAGGCAGAGCAGATGGCTAGTGGGAGAAGCTTTGCTGTGCTGCTAGCTTTGCCCTTAATTTAAAGAAAAATAATAACAATCATTTAAAAGGGAGCAACCACGTACGCTTTAGCACTCTGGGAATATTTTAATGGTATCAAATAACGATGGTCAGTGGAGAACGACCAATCAGTGTGCTAATAATAAAAAGCAATAACAATGGTAATTAGCAAGTCAAAATCTCCTGCTCTGGAGAGTAGGATTCAAACCAATGGCTTCAAGGTACAAGAAAGGAGATTCCGACTAAATATCAGGAAAACTTTCTGACAGTAAGAGTTGTTAGACTGTGGAACAGTCTCCCCTGTTCTCCTTCGTTAGAGGTTTTTAAGCAGAGGTTGGATGGCCCTCTGTCACGGATGCTTTAGTTGAGATTCCTGCATTGCAGGGCATTGGACTAGAGGACCCTCGGGGTCTCTTCCAACTGTAATTCTATGGAAAGGAGTGCTGTGCCATTATATGTGAGGTTCACTTTTCAAAAATTGGACCCCCGCCCTGCCTCCTGGAAGAAGTGATAACTTTTTCATCGCTAAACTATGGAATTTGTCCTTGCAACGGGCACCAAGTTGTGTGGCTTTAGAAGAGGATTAGACATGTTCATGGAGGACAAGGCTATCAATAGCTATTAACCACAATGGCTGAGACTTACAAGTGGGGAGAGCACTGCTGTTGAGCTCGTCTACCTTGAGGGCTTCCTATTTGGGCACCAGGTTGGTGCTGTGAGAACAGGATTCTGGACTAAATGGGCCCCCTATGGCTTGATTCATTTTGTAACATGATGGCACCATTGATGACAAATGAAGCCTCATTCCGAACGCAAGAAGAGATTACACACCTTTTGTCTAGGCATCTGAGGTACACTCCTCGCCAGGGATGTGGTGGCTTTTTTTGGTAAACTTTCTCATATCCAAGTAACTTGCATAGAGTAATTTGCATTGGAAGATTTTCCTGAAGCCCTTGCTTGTCTTTTACTTGTCTTTAGCAAAGGAAAGCTACGGCCTTCAAAACCGCCAAGCTTCCCTCATAGTGTCTTTGAAGTGGGCACTGTCTGTCCATTGTTACTTATGAAGTTAGAAAAAGGTAGAAATTCTATGAGGAAATTAAAGCCCTGGAAAATCCTCTGTTTTGGACAAGTTATTGCTCCCTACCTTGCTGTACTCTAACCCTGGCTGTGTCCAATTGATACAGAACTACCTCTGGTTGGAAGTTTTGGGGTTAGGCATCCCCTTTCCAACAACACTTTGGAGGTCCCGAGCCTCAAGGAGGTTAGATTGGTTTCAACTAGGGCCAGGGCCTTTTCAGAACTGGCCTCAACTTGGTGGAACACTCTGTCACAAGAGACTAGGGCCTTTGGGAATTTGACATCTTTCTGTAGGGCCTGCAAGATGGAGCTGTTCCGCTGGGCCTTCGGCTTAGATTCACTCTGACCCTTGGCTTTTTTGCTGGCCCATGTAGGACCAGCATGGATAGCTGGCTCGGGTGAATATCTGATGTTCCCTCCCTTTATGGTCTTGATTTATGGGCTACTACTAAAATGAGGCTGCATTTTAAGCTGTATTTTAGTTAACTATTTGTTGTTGTTGTTGTTTCTATTACGTTTTATTGTAATTTATATTTGGTGTTAGCCGCCCTGAGCCCGGCCCTGGCTAGAGAGGGCGGGGTATAAATTAAAAAATACAATATTATAATTATTATTATGTTCTGCCATAGCTCTTATTGACTCTTGCCTGGCAAGATTGGGAGGGCTGGCAGCAATTGTCTCAGCAGTGCAGGGGGAGGGCTGCTTTCTATTTTCTTTAACAGCTACAGCCTTGTGAACAGTTCTGTACACTTTTGCCAAGAGGGTGCAAAAAATATCAGAGAGAAAGGGGAGGTGTCTTCCATGTAGGGCAGTGGGGAGTGCACAAAGCACTGCACACACAACAGATTTCAACTCAGCACTAATTCCAGGGCACTTCATAGAACCATAGAATCGTAGAATTGGGAGGGACCCAAAGACTCATCTAGTCCAACCCCCCTGCAATCCAGGAATCACAATTAGAGAATCCCTGACCTGACAGGTGGCCATCCAACTTCTGCTTTAAAACCTTCAGTGAAGGAGAATTCACCACCTTCCCAGGTAGTCAGTTCTGTTGTTGAAGAGCTCTTGCTGTCAGAAAGTTCTTCCCAGTGTTGAGTCGGAATCTCCTTGTCATTTGAATCCATTGCCTCGAGTTCTCCCCTCTGGAGCAGCAGAAAACAGTCTGGCTCCATCTTCTGTGTAGCAGCCTTTCAGGCATCTGAAGATGGCTCTCATGGACATGATCTTATTTCTGTACAACATCCTTTGCTAACCTGGTGCCGTGCAGGTGTCTTCGGCTCCCGGATCTCCTCACCCCCTGCCAAAGGTCTCCAGAACACCAGCTTGGCAAAGGGATTGCCACGCAATAGTGTTTTTCAGGAGAACCTGTAGTTCAGTTGTAGGAACAACGCCTTTGCATACAGGTGGCTCCAGCTTCAATTGTTCCTTAGCAATTCCAGTGAAATGATCTCTCAGGTAAATGATGATGAAGGAAGTCCTCTCCTCCCCTTGTGTCCCTGGCTAACAGTCAGAGTAGACAATACTGGCCTTGGTGGATGTAGTCTGTCATGGTATAAAGTAACTTCTTTTGTTGTTATCTCAGAATTTAAGATGCTGGTTTATGGGAGCTGAGAGAGGGAGTTTTGACTTAAAGCACTGTGGGCTTTTAAACCTTGAGACTGAGGGCTGATTGTGTCCTTCCAAGCCTCTATCTGGTCCTTTCTAACACTCAGTGTTAGAAACTCAGATAATATAAGCCAGACACCAAATGGCTCCTTAACCCAGGGTTATAGTCACCAAAACGGAATACCTGGTTGCCATTTTGGGGCCAGACTGCTCGAAAGTCATATTTTTCAATACAACTTTTTGGTTCCTGAAATTCATTCTGATTGTGCAGATAAAATATAACAGGTGTGTGGAAACATTTCATACCCAAGAATCTCCAGGCACGCACCTCCAGATGGTGGAGACATCAGGTGCCATCATAGCATCCACTTGGTTGCAAGTGGCCAATAGCCAGTTGCAAAATGTGCATGGCAGATTTCGTATGCTGGGCCCACAGCCCATAATGAGCCCTGCTGCATATCTGGAACATTTGTACCTGGTTGGGATGTGCCCCTGAACACATCTCTTGCTTCTCCGGATGGAGAACAGAGAGGGTGTGTGTAGAACCTAGCCTACTGTACAAGCATAACTTTTACATCCATTGCTCCGTCCCCCCCTGGCCTATGGCCCTGCTTGCCACTGCTTTGTGCCCCCCGGAAGGACACCCAGAAGGAAACGCGGTACTCGGGGTGACTTAAAACCCACCAAGTGAGTTTGTTGCATCTTATGCTTCTCTCTATCTCGACATTTCGCTGGCTCCCAATAACGTATAACGACTGCATCGGAGCTGGGTGCCCCCCTAATGTCCTCGGGAAGTGGTAGGGAAGCGACTGTTGGCTGGCTCCTGGGACTGCTGGAGGTTGAGGTATGCAGGCTCCCCATCCTCTGCTCCAGGGGGATTTGACTGATAGTGTGCAGGGGCCGCCAAGCACAAGAATCTGTGCATAGACTGTGCCTTTCAGGTGGGTAGGGTGTGATGCGTCCCTTACCTCTGTCTGCTGGCAGCTGCAAGCCAAAAAGGGCATGATTCTGCCACGTTTTTGAGTGTCCCAGGGAAGGCAGTTCCACACCTGGAGAGACACCCCTTCTGCTGTGTAAGGTGCAGCACCTGCAGGACCAAGCTTTCATGATGGTGTTCATGGAGAGATGAATGGCAATCTTTGATGCACAGCACCACCAGCCATTTTGCTGCTACTTCTCCCCCCTCCCCGCCCCCCCTCCTGTTTTGTTTGGTTGTATATGAAATTAGACGGAGTTGGTGCTTTCTTTTCTTCTGCTCTTCTGCGCCTTCCTTTTTAAATTTTTATTTATTTATTTTGTTTTGGAACCAGCACCTTGGCTATCCCTTTGCTTCTGCAGAGGCGAAATGCCCCCCTCCCACATTATTAGCAATTGTGTGCCCCCCTCTCTCTTGTCTAAATTCCTCCCCTTCCTCACCACCACAATATTTGTGAGCGTTCACCGTCATGTTCGCTCTCTCACATTCTTCCTTGGTTGCAGCAGAGGCTGTGAGCCGCTGCTTTTCCACAGCTTGTTGGCTGTGCTGTGCCCCCGCTTGGATGTCAAACCATTTTTTATTTTCTTGTGATCAACCCCCCCCCTTCCAAATCGCACACATGGATAAACACCTACGATTGTTTGGTGTATAGCCTTGTGTTGGCGGCCCATGATACCTCCTCCTTATTCCTTTTTTTTTTTTTTTAATCTGAGCTTGCGGAGCTCTTATTCTCTTAGATCCTCCTCCCCTGGAAACAATTTCAGCGTGAAGAGCGAATAAGCCTCTGATTGAGGGGGCGGAGGGGAGGCGCCTTTCGCAGTTAGCAGGGAGTATTCTGACATTTCTGCTGTAATGCTGAGAGTGGGAGGCAGATGGTTGATGAAGGGGGCCACGCAGCAGCGCCACCAGAGATGCCTGAAAGGATGTGCTTCTGTGATGCGCATCTCATAAGTGGGAGAGGGTGGTGGGGAGTCCATCTTGCCAGTCTGGGGTGGTGGAAGATTCTGCTTAAATTGGGGAAGGGGGAGATCTTACCAGGAGGCTGAAATGGTTGTTCCTTTAGAGCAGAGGTTCACAAACTTATTTGGCCCACCACCCCTTTCAGAAAACAATTACTCAGCCCCACCCCCGAAAGCTGCCTTCTTTAAGCGAACAAACAGAAAGATGCAGTGAGAAATTTGCATTCTTTGATGCATCTGTGTTTCTACCTATGCCCTACAGCATAGTAAAGAAAGACGTTGTTGTAAATAAGACACCTTGAAGCTTGAAATTATAAAAGTATTTATTTAAATCAACCCTAGTAGCATTCACATTGCACACAGAAAATTGAGATAACAAAGGATAATATTAAAATAAAAATCACTAACGCTTCCTGGGACTGGGTGGAGCCGAAAAAGGTTCACCCAAGCCCAGAAAGAATCCTTTCCTCCAGCATCACCTCCACATCCTGGGGAGGCATTGTCGCCGTCCCACAACGGCGCCCGACCTGGCAATAAGCATAACACAACAGATGAAACATATACGAATGGTTTCTCAAAAGTTTCTTCTCTTCTTCTTTATGCTTTCACCGCCTCCTTATTTCTATTCAACCCCCCCCCTCCAATTGCACCTGAGGCAACTACCACCCCCCTGGATCATTCCAGCCCTCCCCTCGGGGGTGATATCGCCCACATTGAGAAACACTGCTTTCGAGAGTGTCTCTTCCCCCCACACTTCCCCACAATGAACAAAGGAAGCTGCCTTATACCACCTGGCTCACTGTAGTACGCACTGACTGGCAACAATTAGCTCTCCAGGGTTCCAGGCAGGATTCTCTCCCTGCCCTACCTGAATATGCTGCCAGGAGCTGAACCTGGGACCTCCTGCTCTGTCCGTGATGCCAGTTGCCCCAGCTTGATCAGCACCTGCTACCTGCTGTGCCTCTACTTCAGCTCTTTTGTTAATGGCAGAGTAAAGGGAGTGTTGACATTTGCTGTTTGATACATCACTTAATACGGCAAGCTAATACAGCACTTTGCATACAGCGCTTCATGCATACTTGGTTTTCTGAGCTGGTGTGTGCCCTTCCCCAGAAAGAAAGAAAGTGCCCACCCTTTTATTCCAGTTGTCAGTTGTTCCGATTTTTGCACTCATGGCTGCAATCTGCCCCGAGTCTTCACCATGAAGGGCAGGTAAGGGATCTAATAAATAATAACAGTTTGTTTCTCTCCTAACTAACCATGATGGTAAACCAAGGTTTGTTCTTGGCCTACCATTGTGGTTTGCTAGCAGAGAAACAAACCGCAATTGTGGCTTTTTTGTGTGCAACGGCAAGCCAGCCACTGGTTTGCTGCCTCCTCTGCGTGTGAACGGAAAGAGCCACTAGCAAACTTCTGAACAGTATCCACCAGCACGCCATGTGTTCTTGCTAAACCATCGTTAATTTTAACAATAGTTTTATTATCTGCAAACTGGGAGTAGGTGCTTCTGTTTTCTTCCTCCTCTTCCTTGTTCTTTTTCCTTATTCTCTCACCCCTCACATCTTTTCACTTCTCTTTAAAAATTGTAAATGATAAAATGGTGGTAGTGTTTTTACTTGTGTGACAAAGCTTAGTTAAGCAATCAGGCTCGAGGGGCTGCATGCGACCCTCCAGAATTCTCTGTCTGGTCCTTAAGGCTCTCTTCAGACCACACCTCCTCTCCCTAAGCCACACGCTTCACAGGCCTTTTGCCTAGCCTGGAACGCATCCTGGATTTGTGAGATTCCCTCTTGCTTGCCTGTATCGAGAGAGGTGCACAAGTGACTTAGCTGCAAGGCTGGAATGTAGCCTGTTATGCAGAGCTGCGTCTTGAGCTGCTCCCCAATTTTTGCCTCTGGTCCCACCCATCATTGCCCCACTGCCCTGGAAAGTTTCTCAGGATGGAGTGTGGCCTCCTGGGCTGGAAAAGATTCCCCACCCTAATCTAAAGCTCTGTTTAGCATTCAAAAAAGTACATGTGAAAAGGATCTAAGGGTCTTGGTGGACCACCAGCTTAACATGAATCAACAGGGTGATGCAGCAGAAAAAAAAGTGAATGCTATTCTAGGCTGCATCAACAGAAGTATAGCGTCCTTATCAAGGGAAGAAATAGTGCCGCTCTGTTCTGCCTTGGTCAGACCACACCTGAAATACTGTGTTCAGTTCTGGACACCACAATTTAAGAAGGATGTATGCAGAGGAGGGTGACTGAGATGGTCAAGGGTCTGGAAACCAATGGTTGAGGGAGCTGGGTATGTTGAGCCTAGAGACGAGGAGACTGAGAGGAGATACGAAAGCCATCTTCAAATATCTAAAGGGCTGTCACATGGGAGATGGAGTCAGCTTGTTTTCTCCTGCTCCTGGAGAGTAGGATCTGAACCAGTGGCTTCAGGTTACAAGAAAGGAGATTCCGACTAAACATCAGGAAGAACTTTAAGTAAGAGGTGTTAGAGTGGAACAGACTCCCTGAGTGTTTCCCTGGATGGTCCTGGCAAAGAGACATCCCAGGCAGCGAGTATCTTCCCTAGGCCTGAAGAATCTCCCCTTGATGTCAAAACCAAGAATGGCTGTTGCAGGCTGGCACTAATAAGCCACAACACCCAGACAAGAAGTGATAGACTGGTAAAATGAAATGGGGTGAAGGTCTTCCAGAAGCCAGGCACCTTTTTCTATCTCCAGTAGTTACTGGTGAGTTGCTTTACTGTGAGGAAATCTGGGGTGGGAAGGAGGAGCCACTCGCTAGTAAGGATTTGTTAGCAAAGGTTTTCTCCATTGTTTTGTTTCTGTGATACGCTGATTGCTTTAATTTTGCTCGCAAGCCCACCCTGGGAAATGAAGAACTGAAAGGCGTTGTTTTAAAACACGCTAAGATGAGTAGGCTCTAGGGTTGTTGCATCCAGCGTTAGTCTTCTTCAGAGTAGATCCTTTGGAATTAATTGGCATGATTAACCGAGGCCCATTAATTTCAGTAGGCCTACTCAGAGTACAACTTAGTGGTTCCCTTGTGATTGGAACGTCACGGCTTGTAAGCAGTCGGGATGAGAGGAAGAGCTGATTTCACTCAGAAATAGCATGCCTCATCGTCCTCACCAGCCTTGCCAGACTGGGCAGAGCCTCCCTGCTCCAGTGCTGCCTGTCCCACCCACCCAGTTTTTGCGCTGCCTCTTCAGGTGTGAGCCACGTGCAAACCTCCTCTATTCTCATGGGTTGCGTCGTCAGCCGTGTCAAACATTCAGGGCTTTGTGTGTGATGGAGGAGAGCGCTATCAACAATGGCTGTGCTCTGTCTCCACGGTCAGAGATATTAATGCTTCTGAATGCCTGCTGCTGGAAGCCCCAGGAGAAGAAGGTGTTGTTCTTGTGCTCAGGTCCTACTTGTGGGTTTCCCATAATTGGCATCTGGTCAGCCACTGTGGGAACAGGATGCTGGACTCGACGGACCGCTGGCCTGATCCAGCAGATACTCTATCTTCTTAAGTTCTTATGTGAATGTGTTTCCTTCCTTCCCCTTCCTCAACAAATGTCCTCTTAATTGCAGATCCTTTCTATTATTATTACTGCAACTGCTACTACTAAAGAAGTGGCAATTAGGAGTCACTGCTAGCCTTGGGAAATGCCATTTTGGGCCTGTAGAGAACTTTTGAATCGGGTTCGTTCCTCCCGTGGCTCAGCTGGGGCTGCCATTCATTTCCATCGGCTTGCTGGCAAACAATGGTGACTGTTTCTATATGGTGCTGAGCAATTTGCAGTCCGAAGCGCAAGGACCTAACATGCTGATTGGCAGCTTCTCTCCAACTTTCTAAGCGGCTTTGGGGAATGAACGTGGTCCTGTAACAGTTTTCTAGTAAGCCTTCAAAAGTTGCCAGCCTACAAACATACTTGCTAGTTTCTAGTTTGTTAGAGGGCGGTTTTTTTTGTATTCTGAAGATGCAACCTCCCCCCACCCTGCCAGTCCTTGATACCTGATATATATAGCTCTGCATCGCTATCTATATCAGTGGACCCACCCCATTCTTTTTAATTGTAATTTGTTTTAAACTGATTTTAATATTGTCCTTTTAAATTGCCGCGGTTAAGAAATTACATCAACCAGTGGCATAGCGCCGTTTGCCAGTACCTGGGGCACGTGTGCTTGCACATGCCCCAGATGGGGGCAGAGTGCATTTGTCCAGCCCTTGCCCTCACTTCCAGGTGCAGAGAGTGAAGAGCACCCTCTGTGCCCCATCCAGGGCACGAGGGCTCACCTGGCATGGGCTGGGGAGTGCAGAGGATTCTCTTCATACTCTGTGCTCCCCAACCTCTGCCAGTGGCAGGCAGGTGCTTGAGTGCTGGACAAGGCACAGAGGGTGCTGTTTACCCTCTGCTCCCCAGGGTGCAATGGGGATCTTTGGGGGGGGTACCTGGTTCATGCTCCCCCCCATTGTGTATCTGGGGCAACGGCCTTGCTGCCACCTCCCACGCCATGCCACTGACAACAGCAGCAACAACAAAAACAAGAGAAACGGAAATCCTTGATGGTCAGCTTTGAGATGAAGGCTAGAAGAGGCTAGTTTTTAAAAAAAGAAAAGGCTTTACCATGTGAACTGGCAGAAGTGAGGTGTGCCACCCTGTTCTCCTTCCACCAACCTACTTGACTTCCATGCTGAGTGCGGAGGATCCTTCCTTCCTCCACCAGCTCCCTCGGTCGCCTGCATGGAATCACCGATCACCTGTGGCTACCAGGCAACTCAACCGGGTTACAAAACATCTGTGTCATCGAAGGAAAATATTAACTGTCCCCAGAGTGGACTCTTGCCATGTGCAGCTCAGACTGTAAACTGGGTTTGTGTTGATACGGTTTATGTGAAGTCTGGGAAACTCCCCCCCCCCCCCAACTTTGGCACAGGCAGATTAAAAGCAACGCCCACCGTGTGGGTGATGGAAATGAAACTTGAGTGGAGGTGCATCTCCGCCAAGGAGGTGAGTGCGTGTAGATACAATTGTCTGTAAAGCCAGCGGAGAACAAAATGTACTTTTAACTGTATGCAAATAGGAGCCTGGCAAGACTTACCTCATTGCAGAGCCTGCAGTTAAGTTATGGGCTGCATCAACATCCGTGTGTGTGTTGTTCTAGAGCTAGATTCTGTGATGCCAAGTGAGCTGACATGCAGAGGCTTTCTTCTTCTTCAAACAGTCCAGAAATAGCAAGTAACAGGTCAACTTTCTCCTAAGTGCTGTGGCTGGCTACTTTCTCCTTGATTGAATTTCTCCTCCCCGTAAATCCTTGTAAATGGATCTGCAAGCACAATATTAAAGGGATATTTTGTCCTCTGCAGTCAGGTGGTGCTGAGCTAGGCCTTTTGAACTGGCGTGTGTATGTGTGTGTTGCTGCCTTGAAATGACTAACTCTTTCACACCACGGTGGCTAAGAACAGTGTTTTGTTGGCAACCAGGAAAGGCAGATTCATTGTTCCAGAAGTCTTATTAATTCCATTGAATCTGCCACTTTTTAATCTGCCATCCAGGGCAGCTTGCTCAGAGCAAGAAGGCCGCTGCAGCAGCTGTTGGAATATCAATACAGTGGTACTTCGGGTTACATACGCTTCAGGTTACAGACTCTGCTAACCCAGAAATAGTACCTCAGGTTAAGAACTTTGCTTCAGGATGAGAACAGAAATCATGCTTCGGCGGCGTGGCAGCAGCAGGAGGCCCCATTAGCTAAAGTGGTGCTTCAGGTTAAGAACAGTTTCAGGTTAAGAACAGAGCTCTGGAACCAATTAAGTTCTTAACCCGAGGTACCACTGTAGCTGCTGCTGCTGCTGCTGCTGCTATGTAGCTTTAGCATTATACATTTGCTAATGGAAAGCAGAATTAGCCTGCTGTGGTTGCTTTTATTGCAACCTCCCCCAATTTGGTGGCCCCCAGATGTTTTGGACCACTGTCCGCAAATAAAGAGCTTTTCTCCCTCTCTCATACAATGCTAGAACTTGGAGCCAGAAAAGTTGAATATTGGAATATTCAGGACAGGCAACAGAAAGGACTTGGCACGGCGCATATCTAAGCTATGACGCCCACTCCCACGAGATGTGGCAACAGCCATCAATTTAGATGGCATTAAAAGGGGATTACACTCATTCATGGAGGATGAAGCTGTCAGGGTCCACTAGTCACGATGGCTGTATGCTACCTCTGGGAACAAAGCAAGTTGCTGTCCAAAACAGTGTTAGAAACTCAGCTATATAAACGAGGCGCCAAATGGCACCTTAAACCTAGGTTACGGTCACCACAGCAGAATGTGTAATTTGCCCAGGGGTTGGATTAGATGATCCTCGGGGTCCCTTCCAATGCTACAAGTCTATGGTTCTGTGATCTTAGCTGCCGTATTTTTTGCTCTGTAAGACTCCCTTTTTCCCTCCTAAAAAGTAAGGGGAAATGTGTGTGCGTCTTATGGAGCGAATGCAGGCTGCGCAGCTACCCCAGAAGCCAGAACAGCAAGAGGGATTGCTGCTTTCACTGCGCAGCGATCCCTCTTGCTGTTCTGGCTTCTGAGATTCAGAATATTTTTTTCTTGTTTTCCTCCTCCAAAAGCTAGGTGCGTCTTGTGGTCTGGTGCGTCTTATAGAGCGAAAAATACGGTGCATTGCTTGACTGTAGCTTGTTCTTACAACAATTTACTTGTCCCCATATGCAAGAAGGAGAAACGTGCACAATGGAAAGGGAAATGGCATTAACTATGGACTAAAGCAGAGGTTTTTAAACTGTGGCCTGTGAGATCCATTTGGGTGGCCTGTGGAAAGGCTGCAGCACAGTCAAATATCTCTATACCCAGCCCTGTACTTACTTTCCCTGATGTGATGATGGAGGGCTAAGGTGCCCAGCAAGGGGTTCCTGATTTGCATGGCAACACAGAAGCACAGGATGCGCTACTGTAGCTGCCCATGAGTCAGCTGTCTTGATGGACATGGTCAGGTTGGTCAGTCGCCAACCGGGCACCCAGAAATCTCCACGTAGTCGCAGTTGGACTTGCACAGTAGCAAAATGTGCCTGGAACCTGGGGAGTTTCAAACACTGATTGGAACATCCCACCCACTCTGGGAGGCCACAGGTAATGAAAGGCCTAGTGGAAAAGCAGCTTTTTGCCTGGTGCCTAAACATATGTAATGGGAGGTGAGCCTCCCTGGGGAGAGCATTCCACAAAGAGGGAGCCACCACTGAAAGGACCCGCTCTTGTGTTGCCATCTTTGGGACCTCCCTTGGAGAGGTCATGTGAAGAAGGGCCTCAGATGATGAGTGCAAGGTTCGGGTCAGTTCCTGTGGGGAGAGGCGGTCCTTGAGGTCCTGGGGTTCTGATCCATATAATGCTTTATAGGTCAGTTAGTCCAGAAACCAATTGCATTGCCTTTTGCTTGAACCTGGGACCAGGTGTGTTTTTGCAGCCACGGGACCACAGCTCCGTGGGGCTGAGAACAAGCTGTTCTTCTTGGGCAAACCCACTGAATTAAACAGGCTGCCTTAATTGAGCTGTGTGTTTCTTATTTGAGGCTCTTAATGTATGGCTCACTAAACGGAGCGTAGCAGTTTAAGTACTCGAGAGTGTATAAAGAGTTCCTGTTTTATGGTGCCTGGCTGCTTGCTCTTCCTTGATCAGTGAGGGAACAGATCAAGCGAACGTGGTGAATGGATTTATCCACCCACCCTGCATGTTACTCTCCAGAAACAAGGCATGGTTAGCAGAGTCAGACGTCTAAATTTGAGTCTCTTACTGGAACTGGAATGACATCTCCAACTGCAGACCTCAAGTTCTCAAAGCTGTATGGCTGATTGCCTAAATTTATCAGATTTATGCCCAGTTTCCAGCCAAGATAGCCTCCCAGTGGTGCAGTATAATTAGAAAGACATAGATGTGAGTTTTCTTTGCATGGTACCTTGGTGATTGGTGCTCACAGCGCTGGAGCTGCAGGTTGAGAGAACAGGCTGACGAGTGGTCTAAGATGTGAAAAAGTTCCTTTACTTGTTCTTTCACAGAGTCCTTGGGCCAGTGTTCAAAATCAGCCAGGCACATTTTGCACCTGGCTTTCGGCAACTTGCAACCAAGTGAAGCCTGACATCCCCGCCATCTGGGGATCCTTGAATTTCAACTGTTTTCACACACTAATGCCCAATCCTTTAGAATTCTATCAGTTATATTTTATCTGCACAATCTGAATGAATTTCTGGAACCAAAATGCTTTCCCCATGCAGTCTGAGCAGGAGCAGAGAACATTGTTATAGTGAATGGTTATTGCTTTTCTTCACTTCCCTCACTTCACTGCCCTGCTCAGAGTTATGAAGAATATTCTCACATTCTGAATGGTCCATGTCACCATGAAGAAAAATAGGTAGGAATAGGCCAATAGATGTGTGGACTGTCCCTGGATAAAGTTGATTCTTCTTCTTTCAGTTCTCAAAAGTTCTTAACCTGGCTGAAGGTTGTCATCTGAACTAGCCAGGGTTTAACTAATAATCACAGTCATTTGAAAAATATGACTTTAGGGCCGTCTGGCCCCCAAATAGCAACTAGGCATTCTGTTTTGACGACTGCAACCTTGATTTAAGGAATCATTTGGCACCTAGCTTATATATTGGGAGTTTCTAACACTGCTTTGGGCTGCTTCTCATTCAGCCTTCAGAGATTAGAGCAGAGAGTTTCCTAAACAGGCTCATTTCCTGGAAACGGACGCATTCACGGAGCAGGCCTGCACGTATCAGAGCCAGCCTTCCTCCTTTCTTAAGTAATGCAAGAATCCCCTTTGGCAGGCGCTGTCCGTAACCCCACTCCATAGCACCCTCGTGCAGAAGGTCTCCAGCTCCTCTCAGTGAGACCTCTCAGCCTGAGCTGCTGCCTACCAGTGCAGGCAACACTGCTTTAACGTTAGGCAAGGTCCCTTTCCTAGGGGAAAAGCAAGCAACCCAGCAGATGTCAGGGTGGGAAGGGAGGACATTTCAGGGAGTTTGTTGGCGGAAAGGAAAGGGCACCTCCTTTCATTACCCCTCCCCTAAAAGGTCCTTTCCCACCTTAGCTCTCTTTGGTCACTTGGCAAGACCAGCATCTTCCTACTCCTCCCTGGAGTGCTTCCCTGGCAGCTTTATTTATCTTACACCCATTGGCTGCCAATCAGCACCAGACTGGCATTGGGCACGTCCCTCCCTCCCTCTCTCTCCTGCTCCCCCCCCGCCACTACCTGCCTGCGCGTGCTGCCTTTCTGCCATCCAGCCACTACGCTTTTCCGCGAAGAATGTAAACATTCCCTCCTGTTTGCTTTCTGATTTATCAGGAGCTGTGCCCGGTTACATAACTGCATATTCATGGCTGCAGCTAAAAATAATTTAAAAAACACCAGGAACAGAAAAAGCTATTTTTATCCCGCTCGGTAGTGGGCATCTCTTGCTTTTTGTGTGAGTGTGTGTCTCTCTCTGCATGTGCGCTGACGCTTTATTTTGGTCACTCCTTTCATCTCAGGAGTAGGCGTTTAGCTAAATTCATTTATTTTATTTCATCTGTCATGGATGTTTGAGTTGAGGTTCCTGCATTGCAAGGGGTTGGACTAGATGGCCCTTGGCATCCCTTCCAACTCTATGATAAAATGTATACTCCACTTGATTGTGAAACAAAAAAAAATGCAAAATGCCTCAAAGCGGTTTACAAAAAGTGTATGTTGATAAAAACAATCAGAAGCAACAATTTAAGGCACTGAAAAAAATTAAACAGGGCAATAAGCTAAAATAGATTAAAACACACATCAATATTCGGCATATTGTCTAACCTAAATTGTTTGACTGACTGGCAGGAGTGGGAAATCTTAGGCCCTGGGGGCCAGATGTGCTGCTCCGATCCTCTCTGTATGGCCCTTGGGATTCTCACCATCCCTCTTCTCTGTTCTCCTCAAGGGCTTTTGCCTGATTAGACTGTGTCCTTGGTCCCTGATGATCCCTCTTGGTTGCCTGGATTGAAGGGATGCATAGACACTTTGGTCTTTTGCACGCTTGGAGTGCAGCCTCAGATGCACAGATAAGAACATGGGTAGGCAAACTAAGGCCCGGGGCTGGCCCAGATCCAGCCCAATCGCCTTATAATCTGGCCCGGGAAACAGGGTGTTTTTACATGAGTAGAATGTGCCCTTTTATTTAAAATGCATCTCTGGGTCATTTGTGGGGCCTGCCTGGTGTTTTTACATGAGTAGAATGTGTGCTTTTATTTAAAATGCATCTCTGGGTTATTTGTGGGGCATAGGAATTCGTTCTTATCCCCCCCCCCCATATAGTCTGGCCCCCCACAAGTTCTGAGGGACAGTGGACCGGCCCCCTGCTGAAAAAGTTTGCTGACCCCTGGATAAGAGTCTCATGCATTGTTCTGTCTCCTTTTCCTTGGCCCCTGCCTGTCACTGCGATACAGCCCCTTAGATGCTTCCCTCTGAGAGAATGTGGCCCACCCCTGCTATCATCTCTCTCTGCAATAGGAGGGCCTGGGACCTTCTCTATGCCTAAGCCCCAGGGCATAGCCTGAAGGCTTGAGATGCAGCCATTTTTTGCTGGAGCCAAGCAGACCTGTGCACGCTTCATGCCTGGAGGGGCGCCGTCTGCACTCCTGTCGCAGAAGAGAGCCAGCGCTCAGGTAGGGTTTGCAGTGCCAGACTAGGACCTGGGAGATGAGGGTTCAAATCTCCACTCGGCCATGCAGCTCTCTGGGTAATGATCCTCAAGGCTTCTCTCAGCCTAACCTACCTCACAGGGTTGTCGCGTGGGTCAGTGAGGGGGGGGGAGGACCATGCACGCCACCTGGAGCTCCTTGGATAAAATAAGTGATATTTAAATGTAATAAATAACAACAACAGCAATAATAAGAGAGGCATGCCGTGAATGTGCTCTGCCCATCCCTAAGTGTTGCAGCAGAACCACCTGTAAGTACAACCTCCTCCTCCCAAGGCAGTTTACCTCGGGGAGTTGCAGGTGCTGGGCCCCAGCAAAAAGAGAATGCCTTCTTTTCTTGTGAGGCTTCCCCCCACTTTGGCTCTTGGAAGCAGATTGCTGGAACAGGCCAGCCTGAGCCAGCAACGGGCTGCTGTTCTCGTCCGCCTACAGGGTTCTCTGCGCCGCCTAGCCCTCAGCAATGGGCTGTGCGGATCGATGGGGCGGCGGGAGTCTTCTGTTTGCTCTGGGATGGGAAGGTGCGCCACGGCTGCCTCATTAGGTCCAGGGCCCGGCCTGGCAAGAACAGCGCATCTGCTGATTGATAAAATGTTTCTGGCTCCCGGTCCGTTCCGCCTTGACTTCCAGCGGCCCGTATTGATTACATTTCATTTCTTTTTCTTTTTTAACTAAGCTGCATTAATAATGTAAAAGCTCTTAGGACGTTTCTAGGCTCTGAGTGTAATTGGCAGGGGGCTGCTGGTCTGTGCGTGTTTGTTTTAATAGAGCTCCTGGTTATGTCTGCTTAAATGGCTTGCTTACAGATCCTGCGTAAAAATGGTCTGCTGATTTCAGCATGTTCCATATCGAAGGGCCGTCGCTCAGCTGCAGAGCACAAGCTTTGCATGCAAATGGTCCCAGTTCAATCCCTGGCATCTTTAAGCAGGGCTGGTGGTGGTGGTGGTGGTGGTGGTGGTTGTTGTTGTTGTTGTTGTTGTTGTTGTTGTTGTTGTTATCCTGCCCTTTACCCTAAAGGAGACAGCTTACAAATCTTTCTTTCTTTCTTTCTTTCTTTCTATTATTATTATTTTATTATTGTTAGCCTGCCCTTTACCCTTTGTTGTTTAGTTGTGTCCTCCTCTTCGTGAACCCCTGAACCAGAGCACGCCAGGCACTCCTGTCTTCCACTGCCTCCCACAGTTTGGTCAAACTCATGTTGGTAGCTTCATGAACACTGTCCAACCATCTTGTCCTCTGCTGTCCCCTTCTCCTTGTGCCCTCAATCTTTCCCAACACCAGGGTCTTTTCATCATGATAATGTTACCAACTGGTCCTGTTTTAAGAAGGGGAAGCAAAGTGCTTCCTAAACCTTTTGAGACTTCAGGAATGGTGTTTGTTTTTGTGTGGTTTAATTTGTGGATTAAAACCCAAGGCAAACTCAAAAAGACGCTCATATTTTCTTGATCAGATCCTGGAGCAGTGGGTAAAAAGATCCTCTTTGCATCTGTGGGGACCACAGAGCTAATATGGTAACCATTCTGTGTTCACTGGTTGTCTGATATTCATTGGGTGGTTAGTATGTGAAATCTGTTTTGGACTACAGCTCCCATCAGCCAGCATGGCCATGTGTCCCCAGGGCTGATGGGAACTGTAGTCTGAGACTTCTGCAAGGCACCAGGAAAGACTGACCTGTGTTATCACGACCTGTATATATTTGTGTTGCTTTGACCAGATCTGCTGCTTCCAGCTTATATTTGCGTACTGGTGTGTTGAAGCTGATGATGTGTTTAAAAGGGGTTGTGGGATAAATCTTAATAACGTATAATATCCCCTCCCCTTCCTTTTTTGTCCAGCTAGTCAGGAACTTGGCGTCAGGATTTGGTTTTCGGGAATGGCGATGCTTCTTTCAGCATGGGCTAGTGTTTCCCAAAGTGGGCAGTACCTCCCTTGGGGGGCAGTGGGGTTATCTAGGGGACCCTAAGAGGCAGGGGGCTCTGTGGGGTGTAAATGCCTATCAGACTTTGAAAAGCTGGATCAAGTTCATCAGTTTCATTGAATTCATAAAATGAAATAGTTTTGATTGGATATTGAATGCATGTGCAATTGATTTTGAATTTTATTGTGTCCTTATCTTCCTTAGTGGGTTGTGCAAACTGCTATTCTTAATTATGCTTTGTGTAGGGTAGGGGGTTACTGGAGATGAGTTTGTGGAGCCGAGGGGGTGGGACCCCCCCAAAAGTTGGGGAACCACAGGAACACACTGAAAATGCCTCCTTGCTCCCGTCCTTCCTGTTCATGCCTGGGTCAGGCCAGAGGTAGATGTCTAGACCAGCACCCTTTTTTCCCTGCTCTGCGCAATTGGATGCCTCCATGCAGCCCACAGACTCAGGGACCAGAAGGCAGGACTCCCCCTCCTCTTGTTAAATGGGCATTCAGAGTCAAGCTGCCTCGGAAATGTGGCTGTTGCATCTGTACCAGCCCTCATGGCGCACAGATACCCATGGGCATGTGTTCTTCAAATTGGCCTGAGGTTGGCTTGGCTTTTTTAATAAATATGTAATTAACATAGTTTTATATGCCACTTGATTGCAATAAGATGTTTACAAGATTCCAAAGCAAAGAAATGCAGTCACTTCCAGAAAGTACAGCTAGTGGGTACCTGCTATATCTCAACGGGCATCCTATTCCACAGGGCAGGAGCAGCAACACTAAAAGCCCTGCTGCAAGTTAGTATGGATCGGGCTTCTCAGACCTTTGGAGCACACGGGAGAAGCTTTCCGGCAGTCCTCAGTGATCTACTGCTTGTGTAAGAGACAAGACAGTCTCTCAAGCAATCTGGTCTTTCAGTTATGTAGGATCTTGAGTATCAACACATTGAACTTGGCTCAGCAGCAGCCAGTGCGAGCAGAGCATTACAAGCAACCTAGCCCCTGCGTTCTGCACCAGTTGCATCCTCTGAATTAATCCCAAAGGTATATCTGTTGCAGAAATCCAACTGTGAGGTTAGTTGGGTACAACCTTGCCAGGTGCTTGGGTTCCATATCTCCTCCTGGCCAGCCCAGGATTGTTCCTTCTCCACCTGCACAGCTTAATTAATCTTCCTCTTTCTCTGTTTTCTAGCTACAGCTACAGAAAAACCAGTATTTGCAGTTGGGCCAGACCCGTGGCCAGTACTATGGAGGATCCCTCCCAAATGTCAATCAGATTGGGAGCAGTGCTATGGACCTGCCTTTCCAGGTGAGGGTTGCCCTTTCTGCCCAAGAGCATCGGCAGATATTTCTCTTAATTTCTTTTTTCCCTCCATCTAAAAAGCAGTATCCACATGCTGCACTAAAAGGAGCTGTAGACATTATTTTGTCATTCATTTATAGATATGTATATATATGTGTGTGCGTGTGTGTGTGTGTGTGTGTATATTGAATCCTGCACTTTCCTCCAAAGGAACCCAGGACATTGTGTAGAATAATAATAATAATAATAATAATAATAATTATTATTATTATTATTATTATAATACTAATAATAATGTTATTATTTATATGCCACCCATCTGACTGGATTGCCCCAGCCACTCTGGGTGGCTTCCAACAAAATATCAAAACACACAAAAAAAACCTCCAATATTAAAAACCTCCCTAATTGGTTCAGACACCTGTATTCAGGTCCCATAAATTGATATCAGACTGCAAAGTTGTTTTGTTTTGTTTTTTGGTGTGTGTGCGTATGCAAATATTACTAGTAATTCAGTTTTGAATGGCCACCTGTCCTGGATTCTTTAGCTGAGATTCCTGCATTGCAGAGGGTTGGACTAGATGACCCCTGGGGATCTCTTCCAACTCTGTGATTCTATGAATAATACCCCACAAGTATTCTTGCTTGGTCTGTAGGAAATTACTAGCTACTATGCAGGAGAAAGGCCAAGCCTGTTTCTCAATTTTGAAAGACTATATAAAAGATTTGAAAGCGTTTGTAGTATCCTTGAAACTGATGGACTTCAAGCACACAATTATTCCTATGAAGTCAGGTTAAACTTCGCTAGCCATATGCATGAAAGCAATTTGCCACACTGGTAGAAGTGGAAGAGACCCCTGAGAGTCATCTGGTTGAGTCCCCTGCAATGTTGTCACAGGGTTGTTTTTCCCATCCTTTCAATGCCCATTTGCCTTTCTCTTCAGACTCCGTTTCAGTCATCAGGATTGGACACCAGCAGGACGACCCGGCACCATGGGCTGGTGGACAGGGTGTATCGCGACCGGAACCGCCTTGGCTCGCCCCACCGGCGCCCGCTGTCCGTGGATAAGCACGGCAGGCAGATATCCTTTGGCTCAGCATTGCAGCCTAGAGCATAGGAGGGGATGCATGTGCCTGGGAGATGTTTAGGAAGGTGCAGCTTATCAGTAGGTGCTGGGAACACACGAAAACCTGAACTGGTAACACATTAAAAATACACTGTGCACAAGGAAAGAGAGACCAGGAAGGAAAAGGAAAAAAGCAAGCTCAGGCGTCAGTTCTTTAAAAAGCAGTTCTGAGAATGGATATCTGGCCTAGAAGCAGCCCAGGGGCAGGAGGCATCTGATGAAGCTGGTCTTTCAGCGGAGGCGACTTAACGTGCCCTGCTTCCCATCTCTCCCACATTTAGGGCCCTACTAGAAGCCCCCCTTTCATTCTGAGGTGGGATGTGGCATAGCCCTAGTTAATTTTCATCTGAAAGGCCATGAAGCCATCTGTAAGAGAAGGATGAAGCAGTGCTTTGAGATCAGCTTTAGCCAGAGGTGAAGGGAAATGTCAGGTGAAAGGAAAGAAGAGGAAGCAAGGCATTGAGAGAGGGAGAGAGAACAGAAAGCAAACACCGTCCGAACACCGTTTTGTAGCTCTTCCCCATTAAGTGCAGTGGGTTTCTTTGCAAAACTGGGGGCTTGCCCTGTGCTGACCAAACACCATGTGGTGTCTGTGTGTAAATATATGACGCCCAACAAGGCCTGTTGAACACTTAAAACTTTTATTGCTGAAACTTTCCCAAGAAGCTCTGGATACCTTCCCTTCTTCCTTGACTGCCCGACTCACGTGGACAGCTGTCCGTATGGTACCGTCTACCTGTCGCCTCCTTCAGACACAAGCTGGAGGAGGTACGTAAGTGCTGATTTTTGAACTCTGGGTATTCCGGTTGCAAAATGCCCCGTTGATCCTCCTCCTGTCTAGCACAGTCCTGCTTTAAAAACTGCAATTCTTTGTCGGGAGAGGGGTGGGCAGGCGGAGAGAGAGAACTGCAGACAGGGAGTCTCCTGGATCAGGCCCCTGGCCCATTGAGTCCAGCATCCTCTTCTCACAGGGGCCAACCAGAGGCCCCAATGGGAAACCCACAAGCAGGACCTGAGCACAAGTTCACACTCTGGTAGTTTCCAGGCACTGGTGTTCAGAAAATGCCAGTTAGGGATGCTGCTCTGAGCTCCCTTCATCCAATTTCTGCCCAGCTGCTCCTTTTATACCGTATTTTTCGCTCTATAACACGCACCCGACCATAACACGCACATAGTTTTTAGAGGAGGAAAATCCGTAGGCATGCCACCCGTAGGCATTCCCTCCATAACACGCACAGACATTTCCCCTTACTTTCTAGGAGGAAAAAAGTGAGTGTTATGGTGCAAAAAATACAGTATCTCCAACCACAGAGAGACCACAAGGCAGCCTCTGTCCTGTTGTCGAACAACTCCTTTCATTAGGAAGTTTCCTCTAACATTTAGCCAAAATCCAGGCAGACGTCAAGCTACTTGGCTAGTGATTTCCTGCACTCCTTTTCAAAGCTGGGGGGGGGGGGGGTTGGCCACTGTAATGAGTATGGGTTGCTCGTGCGTAAGTTGCCGCCTTTCCTGGCTTTGTTGCCTTGCTAAACCTTTCAGTCTGGGCAGCCCTTCACTTCGTGGCTGCCTCAGTCGCTAGCAGAATCCGTCAGTGGGCGTTTCTTAAACCTTTTCCAACATAAAAGTTGTTTGACACCCAGTCTCCTCCTACTCTCTCTGCGCGGAAGTTTTCTGCGCAGGGAGGGCGTGGGTAGCGGAGGACCCGTGCTCTCCCCGCTGGTGTCCGGTGAAGAGTCTGGGAGCCCTCTCGCCGCTCCCCCCATCTGCCCCTCTTTATTCCTGGTGTTGCGCTGAATTGCTTCCCCATCTGCTGAGCTGCCTCTCTCCCTGCTGGGCCCTTCTCCAGCATCATTTGAGAGCCTTCCCTCCGCCTCTAGCTCCGATGTCAGTTCCCTGACAGCCACTTTCCAGCTCTGATAGTTTTTGTCTGCCCTTTCTCAACCAGGACCAATTCAGATTCTGCCCTGCACCAGAGTACGATGACTCCCACTCAGGCGGAGCCTTTCTTAGCTGGGTCACAGGACATGCAGCAAAAAAGAGGTGAAGTATATACAGTATATCTGTTTTGTCACTGAGCATGGGAGGGAGGCGGAAAGGGCTTTTAATGAATAGTCTGAGACTTCAAAAAACACACCCACCCTCAATAAAAGCTGTAAATTACACAATGCAACTTACAACCTAAAAATATACATATCGAAAGTTAGGTCAGTACACATAAAGGACCTTTTTTTTAGGAAAAAGGAAGAACAAGGGAAATCAACAAATATGCATAGACTTTCAATTTGTTGTTTTTTTTTTTAAAAATGCAGTTTAGTTTTACCCGCTTGGGTCCAACGGAGTCTCGTTTCAGGGCACCTTTTGCTGATCCATAATGAGATTTCCCCCCCACCTTTAAATTAATTTCTTGTAGTCTTACTGTTGGCCGTCCCAGGCATGGAGGAAGACACAGCGGATACAGAGAAGAACCTCTCGAAGCAAGGGTGGGAAGCTAAGAAGGTAAAGGCACTGATTCTGCCCCAGTGTGACATGCTACACAGCTACATAAACTTGTTCCAACAAGTTCCCCAACTGGGGAAAGTTGGGTTTGCTTCTAAGGCTTAATTAAGAGCGTTCAGGGTGGCGATACCTTTTGGCTTATAAGCTCTCTTTTGAAAACAAGGTGTCCTGACAGCTCATGATTAGATTCTGCAGCCTATATAAATGGTGCAGAAAAGGAATGACTCTGTTTCTCTCTCTTGTCTCTCTCTCTTTCAGACCGGATCCTCAAGGCCTAAATCCTGTGAGGTTCCAGGAATCAAGTACGTGAAAGAGTCGGGGTTGTTTGGTTTCTGCATTGGTAGGACACTTTGGCTGGCTTTTTGTAGAAACAAAGGGTTATATCCCCTGTTGGTCATACTCTGAGCAGACTCACTGTAATTGGTGAACATCCTAGGCTGAAGAGGGGTCTGCTGTGAGTATAACTTAGTTGGATCCTTCCCCGTCGTCTGTTGTCCCTTCCTGTGGGTGTGCTGGGAAGAGTCATGTCGAATCATGAAGTTGGAAGGGACCCCAAGGGTCATCTAGCCTAACCCCCTGCAAGGCAGGAATCTCAGCTAAAGCATCCCGGATGGATGACCAACCTCTGCTTAAAAACCTCCGAGGAAGGAGAGTCCACCACTTTCCAAGAGAGTCTGTCCCACTGTCCATCAGAAAGCTCTTTCTAATGTTTAATCCAGGGGTAGGCAACCTAAGGCCCGTGGGCCGGATGCGGCCCAATCGCCTTCTAAATCTGGCCCATGGACGGTCCGGGAATCCGCGTGTTTTTACATGAGTAGAATGTGTGCTTTTATTTAAAATACATCTCTGGGTTATTTGTGGGGCCCAGGAATTCGTTCATTTCCCCAAAAAAATATGATCCGGCCCCCCACAAGGTCTGTGGGACGGTGGACTGGCCCACGGCTGAAAAAGGTTGCTGATTCCTGGTTTAATTGGAATCTCCTCTTTCTTGTAACTTGAAGCCATTGGTTGGGTCCCAAGCAGGAGAAAACAAGCTGGCTCTGTCTTCCATGTGACAGCCCTTTAGATTTTGGAAGATGGCTATTGTATCTCCTATGTAACTGACAACAAAGAAAGTACAGTGTCATTGCTTTAGCAACTCTAGGAAATAGGTACAGTGGTACCTCCGGTTGTGGACAGGATCTGTTCTGGAGCTCCGGTCGGATCCCGAGGTTTCCGCAACTGGAGGGACCACTTTTGCACATGCATGCAGCGTGGTAAAGCGCTTCTGTGCATGCGCACACGGCGAAACCCAAAAAAATACTTCTAGGTTTCCCACATTCACATCCTGAAGGATATGCAACCGGAGGTGTGCACATCCAGAGGTACCACTGTAGTTGCAACTCATTGGGGAGTCCCAAGAACATTGGGAGGCAAGGCTTAGTTGAGACATCATGGGAAAGCCTAACTGTGGTGTGGCACAGTGCTTGAACTGAGATAACTATGTGGTCTTGGGGTATTTTTGTCTGTCAAATGGTTCAGTTTTCTCTCCCCCCCCCCCCCCCCGGTTTCTTCTTGAGCACAGCATCTTTCCGTCAGCTGACCAGGAAAACACTACCACACTTATCCCCGCCACTCACAACACGGGTGGTTCCCTGCCGGACCTGACAAACATCCACTTCCCCTCTCCTCTCCCGACGCCGCTGGACCCAGAAGAATCCCCTTTCCCATCCCTCAGCAGTTCCAACAGCACCGGGAACCTTGCGGCCAACTTGACGCATATGGGCATCAGCACAGCCAATCAGGGTAAGGGGTGTTGCGGCTGCAGCTGCCCAGAATGACAGTGTGACTTCACTTCCTGTCCTGCAATGCCACTTCCTGTCTAAGCTCGCTGTTCACTGTTGCAAACCTCCTTTGTCTAGTTTGTCGTTCTGGGTGGAGGGAGATCTGAAAACCAAGCCCTGTCTTTGTGAAGTAATTCCATTTTACTGGCGATAGGGAGCGGCAGTTAGCAGGCGGAGGCCCACAGAACCATAGAGTTGGAAGGGACCTAGAGGGTCATCTAGTCCAACCCCCTTGGACGATGTTGGGCAGAGCCTGCTTCCTCTGAGGGTAGCAGAGCATCAGATACCTCCAAAATACAGTGCTTTAATTTTCTAAGACAACTTTCAGCCCCCTTTTTGGCTGTGCCTCTTATACCCATTTTGCAAATCGCTGTTTAAAAGTTCAGTTTCTTTCTCCTTGTCCCCTCATCACGGCAAACCTACGAAACCCAAACTTTTGGGGTAGAGGGAAGAGAGCCCCTGAGCTCCTTAGAAAGATGGTGATTATGATGATTTGTTTATTACATTTATATACCACCCTTAATCCAAAGATCGCAGGGAGGTTCACAACAGAAAAATAACAAAACAAGAATACGGATCATGCATATGTGGTCGAAACCAAGAATTAAAAAGAAGAAAAGGAGAGAAGCAGTGAGGAAGGGGGGAGAAGACTGGCAAAGACCACATGGTGTGCATATCATGCAAACAGCTCTGAAGAGGGGGCCCAAATCTCAGGAAAGGTGTGTTTTTTTCGTCTCTGGGCAGAAGTACCTTTTTCATACACTGCAAGATAGGAAAGGCCCTTCAACCAATCAGCTATTGGAGGAGTTGGCTAGTCCTTCCAAAACCACCACCACCACTACTACTACTACTACTACTACTGCTAATAATAATAATAATTTATTATTTAAACCCTGCCCATCCGGCCGGGTCTCCCCAGCTAGTCTGGTCGGCTCCCAACAGAGGACTAAAAACTGAATAAAACTTCAAACATTAAAAACTTCCCTAAACAGGGCTGCCTTCAGGTGTTTTCTAAAAGTCAGATAGTTCTTTATTTCCTTGACATCTGATGGGAGGCGTTCCACAGGGCGGGCACCACTTCTGAGAAGGCCCTCTGACTGGTTCCCTGTAGCTTTGCTTCTCTCAGGGAGGGAACCGCCAGAAGGGCCTCGGAGATGGACCTCAGTGTCCGGGCAGAACAAAGGGGGTGGAGATGCTCCTTCAGGTATACTGGGCTGAGGCCTTTTAGGGCTTTAAAGGTCAGTACCAACACTTTGAATTGTGCTCGGAAACGTACTGGGAGCCACTAACGCATGCAAGTTCCAGGACGTTAGGATATAATGGAGTATAACATAGGAGGGAAACCCTGTAGCTCATCTCAGAATGCGTAGGATGCCCTGTCTACACCTGGCACGTTCAGCATGCAGCGGGATGGAAATGAAGCTGCAGCCTCAGATGTAACCTGACTTAGCCCCTCTCCCGCTGCCCAGGGGGTCATCTTGTTTGGGAGTTGAGTTTATTAGGTTGCCAGGACAGCTGAGCATGGTAATAGTTCTCAGTCCATGCGGGTGGAGGGAGATCGTAGAGTTGTTGCCGGTCATTGCAGACCAGGCTTGGGGGAACCTGCTGCCCTCTAGAAGTCGTTGGACTCAGCTCCAGTTGACGTGGATGGTAGCCAAGAGTGATGGGAGTTTCAGTCTTAGAATATCCGTCACTGTAGGCAGTTCTGAAGAAGCTGCCTTATACAGAGCCCATAGAATCGTAGAATGTTAGGAGCTGGAAGGGACCCCAAGGGTCATCCAGCCCAACTTTCTGCAATGCAGAAATCGCAGCTGAAGAACCCCTGACGGATGGCCAGCCAAACCTGCAATGACAGAGTCCATCGCCTTCCGAGGGAGTCCAGATTGTGTATTTTGAAGCGTGTTCAGGGGTTTTTTGTTATTATTATTTTATTTTATTTTATTGGTTTTCACTTATTACATTACAAATGTACCGAAGCCAACACCATTTCCTCCCCTTCTCCCCATACATTTACATTTATATTTCTTCAGTCCATTATATTATTCTTTTCTCCTTCCTCCCACTTCCCTCCACCCCACTCGATTTCCTCCACATTATACAATTTACAATAATCTTTGCATTCTACAGTCTTCTCAAATCGTCTGTATATTCTTATTTTTTTTCCTTACTAATTTTTCTTCCTTCCAGTACTTCACATTTTAATCTAGGCATATTAGCGTATCTTTTTTTGAGCAATATTTTGCCATATATTCATCAAAACATTTCCACTCCTTTTTAAATTTTTGATTCAACTGATTTCTTATTATAGCAGTTAATTTTGACAAAATTAAATATTCATTTCGTTTACAAATCCATTCCTCCTTTGTGGGTATAGTTTGTGACTTCCACCTAGCAGCAATCACTATTCTAGCAGCTGTACTTGCATATAGAAAAATTCTTCCCCCCCCCCCCCGGTGGTATCTCTTCATCTATCAGTCCAAGGAGATATGTCTCTGGTTTCTTTGTTATTGATATTTTCAACATCTCCTTTAGTTCTTCATGTACTACTACCCAAAATTTCTTAATTTCCTCACACCTCCACCACATATGAAATCCAACCTATGTTGGAGATGTGGTGGAGAAATAAGCGTGTTCAGGGTTAGCCTTGCCAGAACTACCCTTTGGCATGGGAACGAGTGACGGGAAGACCCCCGCGGGAGCCCGTGTGCTGACATTTCCCTCCATTTGCCGCAGGGATGACGACGACGCAGGCCTCTTCCCAGCAGCACCGACAGCCACCCACTGGCCCCCTTTCGCTGAACACAGACTCCAGGAGAAACCAGCCCCAGCAGGTCTCCCCCACGCTCTCGCCTCTGTCGCCAATCACTCAGGTACGCAAGGGATGCGATGGGGGTCACTTTTATTGGGAGCATGCTGTGGAGTAGGCGGACGAGGCTTGGGTCTGCGGTTTCCATAATCCAGTGCTAGTTTTGACAGAAAGGCTGGCGCTGAAGAGGGGTGGCAGAAAAGATCTGATGTTGTTCTGAGTTACTGGTGCCAGCAAACTTTGTGGCTGAGTGGGGATTTGAACCCTGGTCTCTCTGGTCCCAGTCCAACACTCCACCCAGTGCACCACCATTGGCTGTCTCATATCCCAGCTCTTGATATCGTAGCCTTGGAATTGTTGAATTGTAGAATGGGAAGGAACCCTGAGAGTCATCTAGACCAACCCCCTGCAATGCAGGAATCTTTGGCCCAACGTGGGGTTCCATGACCCTGAGATTAAGACTCTCAAAGTTTATTAAGTGGCCCAGTGAGACCTCTGGGCACTTTGGAACGTTTTAAACACACAAGCACACATACGTTTGAGCATCACTTATTTCTGCTAGGTGCTGGCTGTTTCCACAGACCACTAGTAGGGACCCCTGCTCTTGGACTGGGTCATCTGAAGGAGAGCGCCCTGGCCTCCCTGCCTGTCCTGTGACCCAGGGGAGGCTGTTCCTCACTGCCCTCTCCTGCCCTGTCCCCCTCCCCAGGCCGTGGCAATGGACGCCCTCTCCCTGGAGCAGCAGCTCCCGCCCTACCCCTTCTTTACCCAGACGAGCGCCCAGCAGCAGCAGCAACAGCAGACCCAGGTCGCCAGCGCTCTCCCGCCCAATGCCTCCCTGATGCAGACGTCCGGCCTGCAGCGAGGGGTGCAGCTGCCCCCGCTCTCCGTCACCGTCCCTTCCACAATCCCACAGTCTCCGCCGGGAAGCCAGACCCAGACCTCCATGGGGATAGACATCAGTTCGGTAAGCTGGACTGGGGAAGGGCTGGGCGGGCAAGGTAGGGAGCCCTGGGGGGTGTGGGTCTAGGTCTGGGTGGGTGTGCACGCGGAGGACTTGCAAGATCTCCTGGGTCATGCAGGAATAGGGCAGCGAGAAGTTGGTGCACAACCACCTTTGCAGAAGTGTTGGTCTGCCATCTACATCGCAGGTGCCTGACCTCTTTAGAACTTGAACTGCTTCTCTGTAGACAAAGCAGATGGCTTCCAAGACCATTTTGGCAGTCACTGCTCCCACTCCCGGGGGCCTCTGGGAAATGAGTTGCTACAGAGATTTCCCCGAAGGGTGCATGTTAGGAGAAAGGACTGCAATTTCAAGGGGTCTGTGTTGGGCGTTCCTAAGCAGGCTTTTAGGTAACAGCTTCAAGGCAGAGGGTAGGCCTGCCTCCCAAGTCCGGCCGTGCGCTCTATCGTTCTGCTCAGGGTGACTTTAGGGGAGCCCTCGAGAGCTGCCAGCGCCCGTATATTTCCTTGCCTTGGCAAAAGGAAATGGGCATGCTGGCTTCTCGGGACATCAGCCTGAGTGGATTATCAGGATGTACAGGAAACTGTCATGCCCTCTATCCCAGGCTTTTGGCTTGATCAAAGGCAGCTTCTCCTGGGGAGCCTCCCACCTCAGCCTCTGCCAACACCAGGCCCTCTCACTGATCTGGAATCCTACAGTTGTGCTAGCTGGGAGGGTGGGGTGGTTTTGGGAGTCGCTACGCAGTGAATGACAAAGGCTGGGTTTAGTTCCCGGCTTCGAGCCTCAGGGTCCTCAGTGGATGGAGGTGTCTCACCTGCCTCACCTGAGCTTCCCACTGAGTCTCCACTTACCATAGAGGATGCAGGAGCAGCTTTGCTAAGGTTTGAGCTCGCAGCCTTCCCCTTCTGCCCCCTTTCTGTCTTCTCCAAACTCCTCTTCACGCATTGGAGCGGTTGGCAGAAGCGTTTGCTCTTTTTAGTGTTACGAAGCAGAGCTTGTGTATGTGTGGCTTTTCTTTCTTCTTTAAAGGCAGGGGACCAGAAAATTCTGCAGCCTTTCTAAACGACGCCAACTTCTTGACACCCTGCTTCTGAATTGGCTAGGGGTCCTCCCCAGCCCCGACCCTCAGGCCTGGGGGTCTACAGGAGGAGAGATTTTCTCTTGTGCTCGGATCCTGCTTGCAGGTTTCGCTTGGGGACATCTGGTTGGCTACAGTGAGAACAGGATGCTGGACTAGATGGGTCACTGGCCTGATCTGGCGGGCTCTTCTTAGGTTCACACCCTGTTCCAAGCAACCCTTTGCACCAATGAGGTCTCTGTGTTTAACGTTTGACACTGAGGTTCCCAGGAAGTCCGAAATCGCACACACACCCTGTCCTTTTTCTCCTGGGATTTCAGTACATGCATTCACACCCAGCAACATCGTTGTTGTTGTTATTATTATTATTATTATTATTATTTATTACATCCCCTGGACAAGGCAGGGGAGAAGCGCCTTGCTGCAAGACAGGAGTGGAGAGTTCACTGAGCACAGATCTCCCCAATTTTAGATGCAGGTGTGATAAAGCGAAAGAAGGGGCTGTGTTCTCCTTGCAAAAGCAGTGTGCCAGCCACACCTCTTAAGCGGGATCCGTGGAGGAGAGGACTTACTGATGGCTACTAGCCATGCTGGCAGGGTTCCCCCTCCATAGTCAGAGGCAGGCCATGCTGCTGAATCCCTGTTGCTAGAAACCGCAGGAGGGGAGACCTGGTGCTCAGACCCTGTTTGAGGATCAGGCCAATGGCCTGATCCAACAAGCTGCTCTTATGTTCATCAGTAGATGGGAGGCGGCGGTGAAATTAAGCCCTGCAGAGATAAATGTATGCATATTTATTCCAGTGTAAATGCATAGAAGTACCTGTGGCTGGGAGAAACTACAGGATGGGAAGGTGGTCTTGTGCTCAGGCCAAAGGGGCCCCACTTAGCCCAGCTTCCTGTACTCACAGTGGCCACCCAGATGCCCCCATGGGAAACCAGCAAGCATGACCTGAGCAGAATGGCAACTCTCCCCACCCGACACGGTGGCTTCTGGTCGGCCCCTGTGAGAACAGGAGGCTGGGCTAGATGGGCTTTTGGCCTGACCCATCGGCAGCGCTCTTCTTTCGTCCATGCGGGTCCTTTCCCTCCAGGAGTTTTGGGGGAAGCCTGACAAGGAAAGGGATGTTTAGAAACCAGCTGTGTCTCCTCAGTGCCTTTCCTGTCATTCTAAGGAGCAGAGGCATTTGGAATACAGCGTATGGTTCCTGGCTGCACCTTGCTCTCCAGGAAGCCGGGGAGGAAGTCCAGAAATGATTGTACCCCCACTTTTTTCTGTCCATGATCTCTCGGGGCATTGTTTAACCGGTACTAGCTGACTCCCTGGGTGTTCATACAAGGGCTTTTCTTCCCTCCCATCTCTCTCCTCTCTCTCTTTCTCTCCACGAAAGAACCCTGTGATTTCATCTGCCTTCTCTCCTCCCCCCTACCCTATTCTCTCTCTCTTTCTCTAACTCTGTGTCCTTCTGTAGGGTTCACTCCAGCAGTACCGCAACAATGCTGGCTCCCCGGCCAACCAGTCTCCCACCTCTCCTGTCTCCAATCAAGCTTTCTCTCCTGGCAGCTCCCCTCAAGTAAGGGACTGACTGCATCTCTGTGTGTGCGCTCTCTCTCTCTCTCTCTCTCTCTCTCTCCAGGCCTTCCACTTCCATACTTCTCAGTGGGTCCGTCTTATTTTCTCTCTCTCCCCAATCCCTCTTAATGTCACATCGTCCAATTTTTAAATATATATCTTTATTTATTGAATTTCTATACCACCCTTCATCTGAGGATCCCGGGGCGGTTTACGATACAAAAACGCAAATACACATAACATAATAACAGACGAAAACAATACCCCCCTCACTTCCAGCTATGTCTAGATGAGTGCTTGCCTGTTTTTAAATAAGGCGTAAAAATAGGGTTTGCACTGAACCTATACAATGCTGCTAGATTCATACTGCTTCAGCTATCGCATAAAATGTAAAGGTAAAGGGACCCCTGACCATTAGATCCAGTTGTGACCGTCTCTGGGGTTGTGGCGCTCATCTCGCTTTATTGGCCAAGGGAACCGGCGTACAGCTTCCGGGTCATGTGGCCAGCATGACTAAGCCGCTTCTGGCAAACCAGAGCAGCGCACGGAAACGCCGTTTACCTTTCCGCCGGAGTGGTACCTATTTATCTACTTGCACTTTAACGTGCTTTCGAACTGCTAGGTTGGCAGGAGCAGGGACCGAACAACGGGAGCTCACCCCGTCGCGGGGATTCGAACCGCCAACCTTCTGATCGGCAAGTCCTAGGCTCTGTGGTTTAACTCACAGCGCCACCCTCGTCCCACCTCAGCTGTCACATAGGTTTTCCTAAATGTGCAGACTGTTTTGATAATCCAAGAGGTTTCCCCCCCGTAATGCACACGCTGATTTATATAAGTGGGTTTGAGATGACATGAGTTGAAAGGTGGCAACTTTCTGCTGTTAAGTTGTAAACAACACACTTCAGGGTACAAGGTGCAGCTTCTGGTTTTCTTCAGTATTGTCCAGCACTGTTTTCTGCACTAAGTACAAATCTTACTCGGCTTCTCAGTGGTCACTGGAAGCGATATTGTATAATAACTATTAATATTATTAGTGCCATGAAGTTCCCGTCCTTTGTCCTACATTAAACACACAGAGACCTACTTTTGAGTAGACGTGTATACAGATGTTTTGGAGTAAAATTCCCAGCTGCCCCGTGATGGCTGGGCTGGAGAGTGCAGGTTCTTTAAAAGAACCCCCCCCCCAAATAAGCATGTTTGCTAGGTTTAAAACAGGCCAAGTAACAAAAAGAGGGGAAAGAATCTCCAGCCCACAGAGGTCTTAATCCATCACACACAGTCCGAGTTCCAAAAGTGAGTTTCAGAAATCCATAGGAGGAAGAGGGTTAGTTACAAAATGTATTGAAAGATCAAAAGAAGAATCAAATTGTGAGACTTAAGTGTACATATAAAGACTTTGTTGTCCCCTGGTACCTTGGAAGATAATCAGACCCAAACGACAAATAGTGGGTTTGGAGGCCTGCTAACACAGCCGGAACGAGTCGGCTAAGTCAGCGCACAGCAAAGACCCGCAGTAGGCGTCATGTTAATTGCCCACATAGCTGACGGCAGCCGGAGCACATGAAACCTTTTAGTACTTTCGTATTCAGGGAAAGCAAAGCACCGCTCGTTCCCAGCTCTCATCCCACAACGTGGGAGCAGTTAAAACAATCAGCAGCAGTTAGAAAGGGCTTTAAAAGGGTGAAGCAGCGTAGAGTGGAAGACCTCAGGCAGTCTTGGGTGCTGCTGTTGCTGCTTCTTGGTGGGAAAATCAGGGGTGGCCAACCTTTCACGCTCTCCACTGTAGAATTGGGACCCTGAGGGTCATCTAGTGCAACCCCCACAATGCAGGAATCGCAACCAAAGCATCCATGATAGAGGGGTCATCCAACCTCTACTTAAAAACCTCCAAGGAAGGAGAACAAGGGAGACTGTTCCACTGTCAAACAGCTCTCACTGTCAAATTTCTTCCTGATGTTGAGTCCGAACCTTCTTTCTTGTAACTTGAAGCCATCAGTGGAACTTCTGTGTGGAGAAAATCAGCTTTCCCCCTCCAGAAGTTCCTGGACTACAGTTCCCATCATCCTCTGCCCATATAGACAACAGCAAGGGGAGGTGGGAGTTGAGGTCCAGCAGTGCCTTGGAGGACCACCACCTTTCCCCCATCCCTACGTTAAATTTAATGTACGGGTCTGGCCACTCTATTCGATAGCCTTGTAAATAAACCGGGGTCGTGTCTAAGCAAGTTTTCCTCTGAGCACGACCTACTGAAATCAGTATCCCCAAGCGAGTCATGCTCATTTGATTTCCCCAGGTCTGCTCTGAGGACGACTGCATGCTGGCTACAGCCCTTGGTTGTTACAGAGGGGAGGAGTAGACTGAGCACCGGCACCTAGCCACATTAGCTATGTGGGGCCTCCCTGCTCAGGCACACTCTACCTCTGAATGCCGCCTGCTGCCGGTGTGGTGGACAGAGCACCAGTGGCTGTCGGCCATCATAGCAAAACGGAACCCTTGTTTGCTGCCACCAAACACCAGGTGGTGGCGACAGGCTGCCATTTCCTTCCTGCCAGGTTTAGGGGGCATCTGTAGAAAGGGCGCCAAGCCATGTGGCCTCGTCCCCCTCTCTCCGCCTGCCTCGATTCAGAAGGCTGAGAAGACTCGGAGCACAGTTTGCAGGGGACAGGTTCATGCAGGAAGAACAAAGCTGTGAGCCAGCCTTATGAGGAAAGGTTCCAGTGTGTGCATTTGTCTTTTTTTCAGTTTTGAGAAAAGACGAGCAACAGGCGATGGGATAGAAGCCTATACAAAATGAGAACGTGGACGGAGAAAACATTTTTCTCCCTCACACAAGGTGCTGGACCTCGTGGGCATTCAAGGAATTTCTGGCCTTCCTTGCCGCAGCGCTCAGCCACTCAGTTAACGAAAGCTAGCAAGCCCCTCTCCCTCTTCGGTTCTGCAGAGAGAGCCTTTGGCTTCTGCAGCCAGCGGAAGAGGCCAGGTCTTGGATCCCAAAGTGCTGAAGCGATGAAAAAAAGCCCTTCCCGTTTAATCACGTCTCCTCTACCCCCCACCTCCCCGGTCTCTGCTGGCAAAGTTATTAAAAACTGCAGTTAAGGATCCTCAAGGGGAGCAATTTTTTTATTTAAAAAATGCATCTGTATCACTTTGCACTGCTGCACAGTTGTAAAATGAGAGTGGTTTCTCATAGACCCGCTGGTGGGGAGGAGGTGGTCGGATTATAATAGCCCAGCAGAGAAAGGTTAGGGCAGAGGGATTCCTGAATTTAGGTTGATAGTGGGGAAGGAGGCTCGCTCGCTGCTGCTCGTCTCGGCTGTTTTTTAAGCGCAGGACCAGGCTTGCAGAATCAACCTGGTTGGATTATTTTTTTTTGCAAAAAAACCTCTTTAGGTCTTTCCTACTTTATAAGAGACCTTGTGAGACCAGGACTCTAGAAGGCAGGGTAAAAGGAACTCGAAAGATTTGCTTTGCTTTGCCGCCTTCATTTTGAAGCAGTTTGGGGAATTGTAGCATTCGGGAGCTTCTCAATCAGGCTTTGCCAAGCTGATCTAATCTGTGCATGACTAGCGTTGGATGGAAATAGTAATAACAGCCGTAGGAGTAGGACTACAAATAAAAATATTATTGGGCCACAACCAAGCGAATCTTACCAGTCTGATGAGCGTTGGATATAATGAGTCATAAGCACAGTGGTAGTAGGAATAAAAATCTTGCTGTCGTTCCAAGTAAACTTCCTAACCAAAGGAGGAGGGGGGCATCTCAGTTGCTGCTGTTTTGGGTAGCACAGCCCCTTATCCTCCCCATTGCTCCACTGGCATGCAGTCATGTTGGTCAGGACAGTTTGCAAACTATCTCATCCATCAGAGCCTTTCTACCCCTCTCCCACCCTCTGGGGCAGACATGCTTCTTCAAACCATGCGCGACCCATTCACTTTTGTCCCCTCTCCCCCTTTCCGGCATGTGTGTTTCTGGCATCGTGGTGGCAGCAGCATAGCCCTCATCTAAGGTGGAAGCCAGGTTACTGTGCCCCCCCAGTCCCATCTCCTCTAGAGCTCTGCTCTTGAATTCATCATTCTGGGGCTGGTTGGTAGTTAGCCGGTGGGGTGGGGTGGGGTGGGGATTTCACCACGCAGCCTTCAATTCAGCATCCTCAAGGGCGGTCTTGGCAGACTGTCTGCTGCCCCCACTCTGGATTTCAGCAAAGGGCTCTTCTCTGCACTGATTCACCTCCTCCTCCTTCTTGCAGCAAACATCTATCCTGGGGAGCGTCTTCGGGGATTCCTGTTACGACCAGCAGATGACGGCCAGGCAGGCAAACGCTTTATCTCATCAGGTGAGAGCACTTTCTGTGACTCCCAAGCACCCCTTGACTGGAGGTTCAAATGGGATTGGTGGTTTCGACTCTTCACCACCCAGAGAAGTTTGGTTCATCGGGCGGCCAGATAAAATATTTGCTAAATTTGTATGCCGCCCTTCGTCCGTAGATCTGGGGGCGGTCCGCAGCGTCAAAATGCTAAATCACAATTTTAGCCATGGTTGCAAAGCGGAACGTAGAATCATAGGATTGTAGACTCGGAGGAAGGGTCCCCAAGGGTCATCTATACCAGCCCATGGTTCAGAGCAGTATGCCCTTGGGATGATGATGATGATGATGATGTATAACTTGTACCCCCACCCATCTGACTGGTGGGTTATGAACCCAGCCGGCTTTTCAGCCCAGCCCAGCAAGGCTCTTTTATTAAGTTCTTACCTCCAGGATTCCTTCCTCCAGCTTGAGCAGTTCAACATGATTGAGAACGCCATCAGCTCCAACAGCCTCTACAGCCCCTGCTCCACCCTCAATTACTCCCAGGCGGCCATGATGGGCCTCACCGGAAGCCACGGGAGCCTCCAGGACGCCCAGCAGCTCAGCTACGCCAGTCACGGGAACATCCCAAACATCATCCTCACAGGTGGGTCCGTGGTGTGGCGCCTGGGGGGCGGGACCGGCTGCGCATCGCCACCCTTTGGACCTTTGCAGCTGCTGAGTTTCTGAACAGCAGCAGCTGGTAGGGCAGAAGGCGGGGAGCCCAATAGCAGGTGGCACTGCGGCCGGCGAGACACGGAGCCCACAAATGATAGTATTCTCCTCCTCTCTGCTGATTTCCTCCTGCAAGGGGCAATCGATCAACCAGTCTTTATGACAGTCAAAGACCAGCTGGCGAAAAGAACAATAAAAACAGGTATAACTGCTTCAGCACCAAGGGGCAGAAGTAGGCAGAGCTGAGAATTTCACATGTGCTTATATGCATTAAAAGCAACACTCCGTCAGCTAAAATATGTGAGCCAGAGTTTAAAATCGGTATTTGTTCGTTGACCATCACTGTCACCATGGCCTGGCCTGGCCTTGTTGCCATAAAACAGAATTTCATGACGGGCCTGGTGACCTCCAAGTCTTGGATTTTACAAGGGGAGACAGTGAGAATCAGGAGGAAGAGGCTGGCAGGCAGGCAGGGCCACCCCCCAGACTGGTTGCAGGTCAGAAGGCGGGCAGACAGAGGCTGGTGGGGCAGTGCCCATTATGCCCTTGCGGAGCAGACTCCATTGTTTCTGGGCCAGACAGTGTAGACCACGGGTCAGCAAACCTTTTCAGCAGGGGGCCATTCCACTGTCCCTCAGAACTTGTAGGGGGCCGGACTATTTTTTTTTAAAAAAAATGAATTCCTATGCCCCACAAATAACCCAGAGATGCATTTTAAATAAAAGGACACATTCTACTCATGTAAAAACACGCTGATTCCTGGACCTTCCGTGGGCCTGATTGAGAAGGCGATTGGGCCGCATCTGGCCCCCGGGCTTTAGTTTGCCCACCCATGGTGCAGACAGTACTGAGCTACATGGACCCAAGGGTCGGACTCGGCACAAGGCGAATTCCTACATTTTCCTTGTTCAGAAAACCATGAGGACTAGAACATAGTTTTTCTAGGAAGAGCTGCAGCTTAGCTACAGGGCTTCACATGCAGATTTCCCCAGGTACAGTCACCTGCAGCATCTTTGGGTGGGGCTGGGAATGTCCCCCACCCTGGGTCTGACTGTCTGAACAGCTTCGTGTGTTGCTAACGCCTGAAGGTTAGCAACCTCCAGGCTTGCCCCAAGGAGTGGGTCAGGTGGAAGAGGAACGGAGGCTGACCCTAACCAAAGGTCTGTCTGTCTTTCTCTCTCCCTCCACCCTGCCACTCCCAGTGACCGGGGAGTCCCCTCCCAGCCTGTCGAAGGACCTGACCAGCTCTCTGGCCGGCGTGGGGGATGTCAGCTTCGACTCTGATTCCCAGTTCCCCCTGGACGAACTCAAAATCGACCCCCTGACCTTGGACGGGCTGCACATGCTCAACGACCCCGACATGGTCCTCGCTGACCCCGCCACAGAGGACACTTTCCGGATGGACCGGCTGTAGGGGAGAGGGGAAGAGTGGGTGCGTCGCCGAGAGTGAGAGAGCGCATGCCAAATTGCAAATAAAAGGTGTACCAAGTCTCGGCACCCGCAGAGGCAGGGACCGGCCCACCTCGGGTCCGTCGCACCTGAGAGCCGGGCTCGTTCCACCCTCACAGAGCAGCTGCCCACCCCCCGTCTCCCCTCCCCCTCCAGAGGCCACTGGTTTGGGAGAGGACCTCTTTATCCACAAGCCCCCCTTGCGCCCTTTCCGTTCCTCTCGCCCTCTGCTTGCCACCAAAGTTCGGTCCTTGTTCTCCTTTGCACTAAATGGTTTCTCCGTGTTTGTTTTTGGGAAGGCAGGGAGTGGGGTGGCAGCAGAGGAGGCTGCTCCCTCTCTTCCTCTCCCCCCCCACCCTGGTGGCTGGGCAAAGCGCTCTGAAAAGGTAAATAGATAGTTCTTATCCCCCCCCCCCACCTCTGTCAAAACTACCGAGTCTCCGGTTTCGGTTACAGAAACAGCCACTTCTGCATGAAGCCGGGAGCTTGGGGGGGGGTGCTGGGGGTTGCGCGACAGACACGTGAAGCCCCACCACCCCTGAGTTCAAAAGCTATGTTGTGGATATTGCTGCTTTCCTTCTGGGAAATGGAGTGGGTGGGGTTTCAATGCAGGAGGTAGTAGGGAGAGTCCGGTGAGCCCTCCAGAATTATTTCCTGAGACAGATGCTTGGCTTTGAAGGATGGGGTGGGGTGCAAATGGTTTGTGATCTCTTGCCCCCCCTTTTTGCTAGCCTTGACTCTCATCCAAAACTCTTGCTGCCTGTTCCCCCGTTTGCCACCTTGCTCAACAGTTGCAGAAACATCTCTTTTGGGGGAGCAACACCGTCCGGGGATTTAGTTGCACGAGCCGCCTAACTCCAAGGACTTTTTTGGCAGGGGGTGGGGGACAGGTAGAGGAAGAGGAGGGGCAACTTTATTTATGTCGCATACTTCTGTTACCTAAAGGAAGGAGCTGCGATTTCCTCTGGGTTGAACGCCTGCGGGATTATTGCTGTCCAGCGTGCAAGTCTCTCTCCCCTCCCCTTTTTGCATGGCAAAGGCAGTTCCCGCCCAGTATTAAAGGAAAATATCTCATGTGCATGATTTGTTATTTTTTAGCAGGGAATAGCGAGGAAAATCCGGTCAGCCTTGGAGGGGCGCCGAGCCAGACTGAGCCCCCAAATGGTTGCTGAGGGTGGCAGAATCAGAGGGGTTCAGTGGGGAATCGTTTAAGGGGACCCCAAGACGTACACACACGTCTCCTGCTTGCAAAGTGGACAGAGATGTTCTCTCCTTTGACGTCTCGAGCGGGAGGCGCTCTTTGGCGTGGGGCAGTTTTTTGGACTGACTCCGTTTGTCACTTTCCGTTGGCAGAATCTCGTGCCAAGTGCCCCTGGGGTGTTTGTGGGTCCCTGAAACAGATGTCTGGAACTCAGAAATCCCCTCGCAGGCATGTTTGTGAGTCCGAATGCTTCAGGCAGGGTCTCCCTGCTCCCCACCCCTCAAACACTTTTCTTTTACAGCATCCCATTCTCCAGGCCAGGTCCCTGGTTTTCTGTGCTGCTGGGGAGGAAGTGAACCTCCCATTTGCCGAAAATGCTAATCTGGTAGCCTCCTGTGGCTCCCTTGGCCTGGCTGGGCGATATCTTAAGTCCTCTGGGCCTTCCTGGCTGGCGCAGCAAAGCTCACCTCCCCGCTGTCCCCTCTTCTGCTCTGAGTTGGCCAGGCAGCGTTCAACTTGAGTCCCTGCCTTGTTGTCCCTCAGGTTCTGGGTTTGAGTCCTGCCATAGCCTTCCCCGAATGCCTCCCCCCGGCGAGTTACAGCTGGGCCTCTGGGCCCCTGCATGTGCCGCTAGGAAGTCCCGTTCCGAGTACATGTCTGCTTACACTCCGCCTGTGCCATCCTTTGTTTTACGACTTTTGCACTAAAACTGTGCTGTCTCCTAGGCGTTCTGTGTGGGCGCTTCGATGCAGTGCTTTCCCCCCAGCCCTTTCAGCTCCCCAGAAGTGGTCTCTCCCATTGTTATATAACCCGTATCAGTATTTTAGCCTCTAGTACTCGCCATGGTCTACCCATTTCAAGGCTGCTCTGGGTCCCTCTCCTGCACGAGGAGGAGTCCCGTCTGCTAAAAAAACCCCAGGAGGTGGTAACTCTCCTTCTCCGAACGGTGAATGCAGGGATCTCGTCCTTTGGCCTCCAGCGATCCTGTCAGAATTCATTGGTCCGACTCTCTGGGATGCCCTTCCCTCAGATCTCAACATGTGCACAGTCCTCTTCAGTCTTTGGCCTGCCGTTTGGGGATGTGGAATTGGAAGACGCATTGCCTGGTTTGGTAAACACACGCAGCTCTCGAACCGGACAGTTTTATAGGGAGATGTACAAATCTCTCCTCCTCCCCTTTTCTAAATTACACATTGTACATAGGAGAGCCTGCGTGCGGATAAACTGTAAGTAGTTTTACAAAAATGGCCTTAATATATATCTCTCTATATATCTATATATCTGTATACACACGTGAAACACAAACACAAAAAAACCCTTTCTGGATTTGTTTGAGGGTCACTGAGGATTAGGGACCATTTGCTTTGGAGGGGCACTGTTTAAATTTCTGGTTTGTGTTTCATTTGTTGCTGTTGCTGGAAACTCTTGTTAAAGATGGCAGGATCGTAGCGCAAGATATTTCGATGTGCTCGGTATCTCTCTTCCCAGCAGGGGGCAGCGTCATTCTTAATTTATCATGTTGAGTATCCAAGCGATGACTTTAGCACAACGGCAAATTATTTCCTCCGTTAATGCACCTTATATTCTGCTTCTTTCTGTTTTTTCATCATGGGGAGGGGGATTTCTATCCTCACCCCCACCCTCAATTCTGTGTTTAAGGCCAGGCACCCGGAGGTTTTGAGATACATGCTGTCTGCATCGAAGCTTGCTTAAAATTGCTTATTTTGAAGGGGGCGGAGCTGAAAGCTCCCCATATCTTTCCTTTTGGGGGATTCTAGCCACCATGATTCTGTTCCAGGGGAGAATGCTTTGTTGCCATCGTTGAGCAGAGAGGATGTCCTGCTTTGTTCAAAAGCGGGAGTGTTGTTCGTTGCTCAGTTAGGGTCAGGTTTAAAAGAGCTGCTCTCTTTTGGTTAGGTGCCTGGCTTGTGTCTGCATGGGCACAGTGGTGCGTTTGTCTTAAGCCGTTCCTTCTGTACTCTCCTTTCCTCCCACCCCTTTACCCTTCCAACAACCCTGTGAGGTAGGTTAGGCCAAGAGATGGCAGCTGGCCCAGGGAATGCCTGCGCTGAGTGGTCATTTTATCCTGGGTCTCTGTGGGCCTTAATCTGACACCAGCCTGGTCCACTATTGCTCTGTGTGTGTGTGCGCCAGCTAATAATACTGTGTAAACGAGACCAGTTTCACCCCTGCAGTGCGGTCTGAGCCCCTGAACTTACATAAGCCGTGCCCTTTCTCCTTATAATTTGGCAAGAAAAAGTTCCCAGTGAGGAACTGAGCGCAGAAGTCAATGTCCCTCCAGTTTCCATCAGGCTCTGCTTGCTCCACAGCACCTCCACTCGAGCAGGCCAGGAGGGGTACTGCGCCTTCTCATCCCAGTGGGAGTCCCAGTGGGACCCACAGAAGCCACTGGTTGCCAGGCAGTACAGGCTTCCATAGCTCAGTTGGTAAGAGCACGAGACTCTGAATCTCAGGGTTGTGGGTTCGAGACCCACGTTGGGCGAAAGGTTCCTGCATTGCAGGGGGATGGGCTAGATGACTCCTTGGGATCCCTTCCAGCTCTACAAGTCTGTGATTCCTAGCAGGAGCTTTGCTGCCAGCCCAAAATATTAGCAAGGCATGTTAGAGCCCTAGAGCTGATCGGGGCCCAATTCTGCAGAGTTCGAGTATCTTTGTAATCAACAAGGGTCTCTTCTGGAAAAACCCCCACGTCACATTCCTTAAAGCAGGATCTTTTCCTTTTAAAATCCCCACCAAATTGTTGGTCTTTGAAAATGGACGTTGGCCCCCAAAAGCCCCTCTTGGCATCAAGTGCCAAATGAATTAAATGACGATGGTGACTGTCGTCCTCATTGTCAGGGCCCTGCTCCATTTCAAGCTGTGTGGAGAAGCGTTCCTGAGCATATGCAGAGTTCCGCTGCCCCCTCCTCCTCTCCCCCTATAACCCCCACGCCCCGATGGACCTGGTCCCGGTTTTCTAAGGGGGGGGGGGTCTCCCCACCTGCTCTTTGGGTGGGCTCTGGCGGCCAGCGGGTGTCAAGAGGCCAGGATGGGTGTCAGAAGCGAGTGCGAGGATGGCAGGCTGTGGGCAGAGAGGCCGGGTGCTGGTGTTTTAAATCCACAGTGCTTTCCGTCAGCTTTGAAAAAGGTCTTGCAAAAGCAGGGGGGAGTATCTTGAGCCAGAGTGAATGACTATATATACATATAGATTGGTGTGTGTGCGCGCGCGCATGTGTAAGCAAACTGAGATGGAAGTGTAAAAAAAGCAAGACTTAAAAGTGGTCAGGGAGCGGGGTACAGATCCACCAACTGGATCAAGCCTAGCCCCCTCTTCCCACAGCAGCCAACCAGACCCCCAGCAAGCAGGGGGCTAATTGTATGGATGTCCTCAGATACAGGATGCTGGGCTTGGTGGTGGTCAGACCCAGCTATGCACAAATTGGGGGCGGGTAGGATAAGACACTCCCCCCCATCCCTGCCAAAAAAGGCCAAATTTGGGGGCGGCTTCTGCCCATTGCATGGCCAGGGAAAACTGAGTCTTGTTATCGCTGTGGCTTTTCTGCATGTTTGCAGGAGTCTTGCTGGGGGCTCCTTGTAAATCTATCTCTGACAGGCAGCAGCAAGAGACTGAGCTGTCCCTTTTTTTAAAAAGAAAAAGGCTACTTCTTTCTCTCCCCCCCCCCCCCTTGTTTTTCTGTGGTGGTCCCATTTCCATCCTTTTTTTCCTGCCTCCATCCTTTCAAGGCAGCCATCTTCCCCCACCCTTTTTTTTCTTAGGTAGAATTCCTCTCCGGAAGAGGACTACCTACATACTACACCCATGGCTTTTGAAAAAAGAAAGAAAGAAAGAAAGAAGGCACTTTGATTTTTATTATTTTTAATTAAAAAAATTCCCTTGTCACTGTGAAAACATCTGTGAAAGAGCAGTTGAATATCTGAGTATGCATTCTTCTTTTTAGGGGGGGGAAATGGGGAACCCAAACAAAAAGTTAAGTGTTTTTGTGTTGTAACTTTTCTTTTTTAATGAACCGGTTTAACCTTTTATTTTCAAAAGAAAACTTTTAGGCTTTGTGCGGAATTCCCATATTGCAATATGTGAATTGGGGGTGGGTGCAGAGGGTTTAAATAACCAACACACTACGTTTATGGAACTTTGGTCGATAATCTTTGTGCTTTTCGTTGTATTTATTATTATTATTTTTTATTTTTAAAAAAAGGGGGGGGGAACAACTTCCTTTCGGGGAGGGGGAGGAGGGCACGGTGCGTGTGTGTATATAAATATATATATATATATATTTTAAAAAGTATATATAAATAAATGTGAGCTTGGCCAGTTTCTACTGTGTTTATAAAGGAAAGGCGTGGCTTTTTGGGGGGGAGGGGAACGCAGGCTGGGGGGGGGGAGAGATGCTTTGAGGCGGCCGCAGCAGCAGCAGCAACAGCTTGGTACTTTCTGCCTTTGGGGTATTGGGTTTTGGTTTTCATCCCCCATTTACATAAGAACCGAAAGCAAAAAAATGTATAATAGCTGTTGGTATCTTAGCATGTGTATTGAAGCAAAGGCTGTCTTGGCTCAATGTCCCCGTTCTCCACCTGCAAGTTGGACGATCTCACGCCTGTGGTTGAGAATTCATTGCCTCTTTTTGCTTTTTGCCTGGTTCCCTTCTCTCCTCTCCTACTCCCCCCCCCCTCCACCCCAAAGCCTTCTCGGTATATCGATAACAATGACAAAATTCCCAGCGTTAATCGTTCTCCTCCTCCCACCAGCCCCAATTTTCAGGTGTGTCAAAAAAACGATGGAAAGCTCACCTTTGGGACAGGGTTGGGGGGGGGGGGAGATGGGCTCTCAGATGCCTTCTCTCCCCCCCCCCCCCCGACACAACTTATATATGTTTGGGAGGCTGGGGAAACCCAGTCGGATGGGCGGGGTTCAAATAATAAAATGATTATCACCATTATTATCAATTGCTGCCACATCCAAACGGTGTTCTGTTACTGTATGGCACGGCTGACCTGAGCCGGACGTGTCTTCTCCTGGCCCAGCCTTCGCCAACCTAGCGCCCCCCCCCCCCAAATGCTGGCCGGGGTGGGCAGGCAGGTTTTTGGAGGCTGGGGCTGGGTGCGCAGTAGAAGCTTCTCTGAAAAAAAGCACCAGCAGAGCTTTAAAACGTAACTGGGCAGATCAGCAGAGGCTTAATGCTCTCCCTGACCCCCCCCTTCCCAAAAATGAATGGGTCAACATACTTCTCCCCATAACCCCTCCACCCTTTTGCAAGTGTGTGTGATTGGGGAGGGAGGATGTGAAGTTTGGCATGTCCCCCACTTTAAAAATCCCACGAACAGCAAGTAGGATTCAATTGAATTCAGTGCAAATAAACACTACTTGCTGAAATAAAAGGAGGGAGGGTTGTTTTAGGGTTTGTCTGTTTTTGCCAAATTGGGCGGGAGGATTAAGTGTTTTGTGGGGGGTCGTGGTGCACCCCTCCCCCAGGTCTGGGGATACCTGTAAGTTCTAGATTACAGTTCTGTTAGTTTCATAAGCCTTCATTTGCAGCTGATAGTTTTTAGAAAGACCACAGGGACTAGCTGCATCATTTATATATATTTTTTGTTTAAAAGAGAAATGGCGGTATCAGGAATCCCTACTAAAAGCCATTATCCTTGGAGTGGGGAAGATCTACAACCGTCTTGATGACGCGGCACCTGTGTTTCACTTCGGGAAACCCTAACCGACCAGCGCATAGAAATCAGCCCTTTTGCAGAAGCCGCTCAAAACTCTCTGTGCCAGGAGAGGGAACGGCTTAATCCCTACTCAAGATCCTTGATTTGGAGAACACTTAGCTAAGGCCCGGCTTGCAAATGCAGCCGCTTGTCGTGTGGCGCATCTCTTTGGTTGCCCTGCCATACGCAACAGAAACACCAGGATTAATTCTGCAAGCTTTTGCAGGTTGCATCTGCTGTTGGCCATACTCCGAGTAGTCCTATTGAAACAGACGGATGTGGCCAAACGGGTCTGGTGGATCTGCTCTGAGCAGAACTTAATTGAGCTGCAAACCTAACATCACTTTCTTTTTTTGGGGGGGTAGGGGGGATAAGACCATGCCTAGACGTTATTTCCCCCTTCGATCCTAACTAGTTCCTAACTCTATATGGGCATGAGCAGTTGCACATTAAACGTAATTATCCATATTATAATAACCATATTGCTAGAGACATCCAGAACATTAACGCAACTTAGCAAGTAAACAAAATGTGCTTAGTTCTAGCTGTTAGTCGGGTGGTAGCTTTTCAATACATGGCTTTCTTTTGGGGGCAGGGAGGAAATTTAATTTTTCTCTCCCCCCCCCCCCAATTTCCTTTGGGGCACCTGAAAGTGTAAAAGAACACCAAGGGAAATGTGGGTTTTCTCTGAATAAGGTAGATTCAGCTGTGTGTGGCAGCTTTCCTTACAGACAGGCAGCTAAAAAACAGTAACACAAAAATCATATTTTGGGGGGGGGGGGAGGCGGATTAAAAGGGTGGGAAGGGAACAGTCTTTTGTTTTCTGTATTTTTGGACCGTGTAACATCCTGTTCTTTATAGTTTTTTTTTAAAAAAAACAAAAACATGAGGACTAGTGGAATGACTTTACTGATATATGCAAATCCTACCATTGAGTTACAGGTTTTCTTGGGGGGTGGGGAGGGGGGGTACTTGGGGGCAGCAGCAGCACAGGAACTCTGGAGCATAGAAGCTTAATTTATTGTGGCTTTTTTCTTGGCAAAAAAAAAAAAAAAAAAGGAACCCTGAAGGTGGCTTTGTAAGCGTGTGTGTGTTTTTTTCTTCTTTTTGCAAACTTAAGAACATGACAATGATGTGAAAAAGCGGCAAAACTCTGTGTACATTCTTTTTGATCTCTCTTTTTTTGGTTCGTTCGTTTCCTTTTTTTCTTTCTTTCTCTGTGAAGGCTTTTTTTGTCTTTGTAACTTTGCATTATTTGTAAATGAAATGTAATAAAGTTCAGCTGTTTTTCTCTCTGGCTGCTCAGCTCTGCTTTTCTGAATAATTGTTGTTAATTGCAAAGCTGCTTTGCAATGGGTTAAAAAGGGTCTTTTTTGCAAAATGCCTTCCTCTTCCCTAGCCAGACGCAGTTTTGCTTTTTTTGGCTCTCTCCTGGCTTTCAGAGAGCCTGCCCTGCGGGCAGCGTCATAAAACAAAACACAACCTTCTTGTCGTTAAGACAAAGTAATTTAATTCTCCAAATTTTCTATACATACATATTTTTTAAAAAGTGCTTTCTCTGCGTTTCTTCTTATTGCTTCTGAGAAGGTGCGCATTTCATTACCTGCCTTTAATGCGCCAAGGATTCAGGGCCGAGGAATGAGCATGTAACTGGGTTTGGGAGGAAGCCATGCGCCACGTTTACCCAGGGTCACTTGCTCAGACTGGCAGCCGCCCACCAGGCTTCTTGCCACCTGAGCCTTGAGGGGCTGAGGATCGAACCAAAGCAGGGGCACCTCTCTTGCAGGATGCCAGAGCAGGGCAGATTGGATTAGCTCAGCACACATTTCCCTCCCTGTCCAATTTAATTTACATTTCTCAAAATTGGTTACTTGCAAGACTACGACCATTTCTCAAGAGGGACGTCGCACCGCATCACCCCGTTTTTGCATGAATCGCTGATCTGTGCCTGGACAGTGGTTCATGCAGGGATGCAACGGTCAGCCCCACTTTCTTGACATCAGACCCGAACCCCCTACCTAGGGGTGGAGCAGAAGGAAGCAGCCTCCCTCGGCTGGCGAGTGCTTTGGAGTTCTTGGAAAGCTTCTCCTAGCTAGCCTCTCCCCTCCATGTTCTCAAGCGCCTCCGCTGGAACAACTGATTCTCTTCTGCACGGTGCAGAACATTCAGCAGATTCGTGGCCAGTGAGGGATTCCAAGGGGGCTTCCGGTTACTAGGGAAAGGGAGGCGCAGCGATGCCAGAGGGCGGCTGGGCGGCTGCTGCAAGGTGTTGCGGGACTGTCCATAATTCGATATATTGTAAAAAGAGCAGGAAGCAGAGGGGTGAGTATGTGAGTCTCGGGCCAACCCTAAAAGGCGCTTAGTAGTCTTGCTGGTTCCGGTAAGATTCGTAGTCCTCTGGGATCGTGTCTGTGAATGAGAGAACAGGAGGCAGGGATCTTAGAATAGGGTTACCAGACGTCCCTGTTTCCTGGGGACAGTCCCTGGATTTGCGAATAGGTCCCCGGACAAATTCCATCCCTGGAATGTCCCCGGATTTCATCTGAAGTCCCCGGGAAACGTGGCAGCGGCAGTCTCAGCAGCCCGGAGCAGTTGGCTCTGGCTGGCTTCAGGAGCTGCCCGGAAGTCCCCATCTGATGGTGGTGCAGAGGCTCTAAGGTGCAGCTTCTGCCTCCACCTTCCCTGAGCCCAGCAATTCAGCTGGGAAGGGAGGCTTCGTGCTGCCTATTGGAGCAGCCTCCCAACTCCTACTTGCGTTCAAGCAGGAGGGGGCAGGTATCTCTCAGTTAGGCAAAGGGAAGCCTCCCTTCCCAGCTGAGGGATCCCCGTCCCCTCCTTGCGCGCAAGTAGGAGTTGGGCTGGGGCTGCTCTGAAAGGCAAGTGTGAAGCCTCGCTTCCTAGCTGAGGGATCCCTGTCCCCTCCTGCTTGCACGCAAGTAGGAATGGGATTGGGGCTGCTCCGATGGGAAGGGAGGCATCGCGCTGCCCGAGCCTCGTCACCACCGCTGCTCTCGGCCCTCCTTCTCCGCCTTCCATGCCTGACCCACCACGCATTGCTTCCCCACTACCACCACCGAAGAACCAACACCTCAGGGGCTACCCAAGCTCATGGAGAAAGGAGATAGACGCCTCAGAGGAAGGGGAAACGTGGCGGTTGAGGTCAAGGCGGCGGCCGCCCCTCTGCCACTGCCATCGCTGCATCATCAACGTCCCAAACGTGTAGTAATTAATTAAAGTGTCCCCGGATTAATTGGGGAAAATTCAGATAAGCTTATCTTAGAATGGTAGAGTTGGGAGGGGTCATGAGGGTCATCCAATCCAATCCCCTGCAACGCAGGGAGTTACAGAGTCCCGCCCAGTAAAGGAGAGACTTGATGATGGGACTGTGGGAATAATAATAATAATAATAAATTTTATTTATATCCCGCCCTCCCCAGCCAAAGCCAGGCTCAGGGCGGCTAACAACAAACAAATAATCAAACAATCAAATAATCCAACATTCTAAAACATTTCATTATAAAATTAATTAAAATCAATTTAATGGCAACCGTTAAGCAAAGTTCTGTGCAGGTTGCCAGAGGAGGGAGTCAGGCTGGGCCCTGACCAAAGGCCTGGTGGAACAACTCTGTCTTGCAGGCCTTGCGGAAAGATGTCAGGTCCCGCAGGGCCCTAGTCTCTTGTGACAGAGCGTTCCACCAGATTGGAGCCGCGGCCGAGAAAGCCCTGGCTCTAGTTGAGGCCAGCCTAACCTCTCTGAGGCCTGGGACCTTCAGGATGTTTTTATTTGCAGACCGTAGGTTCCTCTGTGGGGCATACCAGGAGAGGCGGTCCCGTAGGTACGAGGGTCCTAGGCCGTATAGGACTTTAAAGGTTAAAACCAGCACGTTAAACCTGATCCTGTACTCCACCGTAAAGCGCTTTGGTACACCCATCCCTGGCCAACACTCTTCCTACAGCGGCTAAATATCCATAAGAAACTAGGAATCCAGATAGACTGCCCCGGACCTGGAGGTTCCACAAGAACATAAGGAACCTGGCTTCTGGATCAGGCCAAGGGCCCATCTAGTCCAGCATCCAGATACCCCCAGGGGGAGCCCCCAAGCAGGACCTGAGGGCGAGAGCCCTCTCCCTTCCTGGGGTTTCCAGAAGCATCACTGCCTCCAACAGGTGAGTCCCAAAGGAAATACGACCCCGAGACTCACAACTTGCCGGAGTCTGCAAAAGCAACTGAAACTCGCTTTCTTTTTGCTTGTGTGTGAAACCCTGTCACTAAATCTGTTTTAGCTCCACCCCGTGGCATTAAAATGGGCATGGCTTTAAAGGCTGCACCCAGGAGGGGAGAGAGGATGTGTGGGGCTGGGCGGGAGGGAGTGGGGCCTGCTCACCGTTGCAGCGATACCGCAGGTTGGACCAGATGATGTTCTCCTGGGAGAAGCAGAAGACCCCCAGGCGCCCGCCTCTCATCGTGGTGTCGAGAACAACGCCTGTGTCGGCCACCAGCTCAGGACCCTCGTAGAAGCGAGCCCTAGAGAGGCAAGGAAAACCATCAAGGATTCTAATGCCAGCATATTTGTGGCAAAAATGTGAGGGTCTAGGAGGCAGGAGCCTCTGCTTGAAAATAATAAATCATTATTATTACTATTATTACTATTATTATTTATACCCCACCCATCTGGCTGGGCTTCCCCAGCCACTCTGGGCGGCTTCCAACAAAATATTAAAATACCGTAATACATCAAACATTAAAAGCTTCCCTAAAGAGGGCTGCCTTCAGATGTCTTCTAAAAGTCTGGTAGTTGTTTTTCTCTTTGACCTCTTTTCCACAGGGCGGGTGCCACCACCGAGAAGGCCCTCTGCCTGGTTCCCTGTAACTTGGCTTCTTGCAGTGAGGGAACGGCCAGAAGGCCCTTGGCACTGGACCTCAGCGTCCGGGCAGAACAATGGGGGTGGAGACGCTCCTTCAGGTCTACTGGGCCTTTGAGGCCGTTTAGGGCTTTCAAGGTCAGCACCAACACTTTGAGTTGTGCTCAGAAACGTACTGGGAGCAATTTTTGAAATAATAACACAAAATCTCTTTGGAAATAACCCCAAATAAAGGCCCCTTGTATCTTAGGAGCTTGCCTTATCTGATTTTATTTTTTAAATACGCATATCCCAAAACAAGACAAATACATTAATTGGAAACAAGGGAGCTTATAACCTCTTGCTACGTTTGAAATAAATTTTGCAGGGTGTCTTGCGTTCAGCGACAACAGAAAACAAGAAGATACGGTATACAGTGGTACCTCGGGTTAAGTACTTAATTCGTTCTGGAGGTCCGTACTTAACCTGAAACTGTTCTTAACCTGAAGCACCACTTTAGCTAATGGAGCCTCCTGCTGCCGCCGCGCCACCGGAGCCCGATTTCTGTTCTCATCCTGAAGCAAAGTTCTTAACCTGAAGCACTATTTCTGGGTTAGCGGAGTCTGTAACCTGAAGCGTATGTAACCAGAGGTACCACTGTATATCATTTTAACAGTTTTCCAAAATCAGTTTTCTCAAAAAAAATTAACTTGATCACTTAACATCTTTCATTCTTTCTAATTTAGCTTTAAACATCTTAATTCTTAGAAATCTGATTGGTTCTTACGTACACTGTGTAAAAAGTTTTTTTGTGAATAAAACGACCTGGGCCGAGGGGTAGACAGGAATTATTATTACACGCACTTCTCCCAGAGTCTTGCTGGTTCAAGCCTCTGTGTGTATTTTATTATCAGAGTCTAATCCTTCCTTAGCAATGACAAACCTAGACAGCATCTTAAAAAGTAGAGACATCACCTTGCCAACAAAGGTCCATATAGTTAAAGCTATGGTTTTCCCAGTAGTGATGTGTGGAAGTGAGAGCTGGACTACAAAGAAGGCTGATCGCCAAAGAATGGATGCTTTTGAATTCTGGTGCTGGAGGAGACTCTTGAGAGTCTCACGGACTGCAAGAAGATCAAACTGATCCATTCTGAAGGAAATCAGCCCTGAGTGCTCACTGGAAGGACAGATCGTGAAACTGAGGCTCCAAGACTTTGGCCATGAGAAGAGAAGACTCCCTGGAAAAGACCCTGATGTTGGGAAAGATGGAGGGCAGAAGGAGAAGGGGACGACAGAGGATGAGATGGTGGGACAGTGTTCTCGAAGCTCCCAGCATGAGTTTGACCAAACTGCGGGAGGCAGTGGAAGACAGGAGTGCCTGGCGTGCTCTGGTCCAGGGGGTCACAAAGAGGCAGACATGACTAAGCGACTAAACAACAACAAATCCTTCCTTTGCTTTGGGAACTCCTCACAGTACCACCACTGAGCCAGGCCTTTCCGCCAGGCACCCATCCCTGGCGCACCTAGAATCATAGAATCATAGAGTTGGAAGAGACCACAAGGGCCATCGAGTCCAACCCCCTGCCAAGCAGGAAACACCATCAGAGCACTCCTGACATATGGTTGTCAAGCCTCTGCTTAAAGACCTCCAAAGAAGGAGACTCCACCACACTCCTTGGCAGCAAATTCCACTGTCAAACAGCTCTTACTGTCAGGAAGTTCTTCCTAATGTTTAGGTGGAATCTTCTTTCTTGTAGTTTGGATCCATTGCTCCGTGTCCGCTTCTCTGGAGCAGCAGAAAACAACCTTTCTCCCTCCTCTATGTGACATCCTTGTGCACCTGGTCCCTGCCACTTACCGGATGTAGCCCACCTGGGGCCGGTGCTGCAGGAACCAGCGGTAGGAGGTCTTGTCCTTCCAGCCGACGTTGCGAGGGTCTTTCCAGAGCAGTTTGACCTGGTTAGCCGTGTCCCCAGTGTGCCAGAGGGAGTTGCGGAGGTATTCTCCAGGGCCCGTCTTGGACTTCACTGCCTGGGATTGGAGGGAAGGGCAAGGAAGTTCAGAAAGCAGGGGCTTCCCTGAGCCCCCCACCCAGATGTGCTTGGAGAACCACAACCTATCAGCGTCAGCAACCCACCCCTCTCCTATTTATATAACCCGCCTTTTTCGCAAGATGGGATTCGAGGCAGCTTCTGGCATTTTAAAAATAATGGTTGTAAACATTTTTTTGGTGATCGTTTTCATTCGTAAACCGGTTTTGAGGTTTTCTTTTCAATGCTCAGGCACGTGGATCTTACGAAATCAAAGAAACAAACGTTGTGGAATGCGAAACAATTCTAACGAACCAGTGTAGTCAAAATGAATCTGAACACATTTAGAACCTGCTTGTCATAAAACTGTATTTTGTGTTTTTTATCCAGTATTTTTATGTTGTGAACGGCCCCGAGATCTATGGATGGAGGGCGGAATACAAATTTTAATAATAATAGAGTTAGAAGTGATCCTGAGGGTTCTCTAGATGAACCCTCTGCAATGTGGGAATCTCAACTACGCCATTCATGACACACACACACACACACACACACACAGAGAGAGAGATCTTGAGGCAAGCCTTTTCCTAGAGAAAAAGACTACCAAGGGCAGTAGGACTAGTTGAGGTGATGAAAGCCTAGGGGAGCTTCCAGATGACCTGATCTGTTTGCTAGGAGCATTCCATTCTGATCTGAGTACTTGGCCATGATCCCATCAGCCTCGGCATCAGACGGCTGCCCTGGCAGGGGATGATGGGAGTCTAGGACATCTGGAGGACAACATGTGCACTAAAGTCTGTCTTAGCCCCTTTCCTGGAGGCCGGCCAGAGCCTTTGCCTTGTGTCTGCAGGAAAACTGGCTCTTAACTGCTTGAACAGCCTGCGGAGCCAAAATGCAGACGAGATTTGAGAGAAGGCAATTGAGATATGGGACGCGGGTGATGCTGTGGGTTAAACCACAGGGCTTGCTGATCAGAAGGTCGGCGGTTCAGATCCCCGCGACGGGGTGAGCTCCCGTTGCTTGGTCCCTGCTTCTGCCCACCTAGCAGTTCGAAAGCACGTCAGAGTGCAAGTAGATAAATAGGTACCACTCTGGTGGGAAGGTAAAGGGCGTTTCCGTGCGCTGCTCTGGTTCGCCAGAAGCGGCTTAGTCCTGCTGGCCACATGACCCAGAAGCTGTACGTCGGCTCCCTCGGCCAATAAAGCGAGATGAGTGCCGCAACCCCAGAGTCGGTCACGACTGGACCTAATGGTCAGGGGCCCCTTTACCTTTAATTGAGATGCAGATCAGCCGTTGGGGAAAACATCCCTGTTTCCCCGCTCTCGTTGCCAGAGAGGAGAAACAGAGATGGGAGATTTTGTGTGGCCTGTTTCATCCCATTTTCCTGGCTTGACCCGCGGTGTCTGGGCTCCCCCTGAGCTCCTCAGCCACCTACCTTGAGCTGGATCCCCGGTTCCGCCACAGCCCGGAAGGGGTTCGCCTGCCAGTAGGTCTGCTCCATCTGCTTCCACATGACCACGTAGAAGCTGGCGCTGTCCTGGTAGCCGAAGATGAAGCCGGCATAGTCATCGTCCGTGGCCGTGTTCACGTGGAAGGTGCCCTCGAAGTCCACCCCGTTGAATGCGGTGTACCCTCAAGCAAGGGAGAGAGGGGTCACCACCACAGAATCTGGGGGCGGGGGGCGGCTGGTGGTCTTGGCCTGCAACTCCTGCCAGCCAGCAGGAGCCCCCAAATGGCTAGGGGTGGGGAGGTGCAGTCCAGCAGCACTTTGAGGGGCAGAGGTGGCCCCCCTGCAAACATGGGAATCCTGTCTCAGGCCCTTGACCCATCTAGCTCAGGACTGTCTGCACAGACTGGCAGCAGCTCTCCAGGGCTTTAGGAAGGGTTGTCTCCAAGCTCTAGCTGGAGAAGCCCCCAGGGACTGAACCTCGGACCTTCTGCATGCAAAGCAGGTGTTCTCGGCCCAGTATACCTGAAGGAGCGTCTCCACCCCCATCGTTCTGCCCAGACACTGAGGTCCAGCACCGAGGGCCTTCTGGCGGTTCCCTCATTGCGAGAAGTGAGGTTACAGGGAACCAGGCAGAGGGCCTTGTCGGTAGTGGCACCCGCCCTGTGGAACTCCCTCCCACCAGATGTCAAAGAGAACAACTACCAGACTTTTAGAAGACGTCTGAAGGCAACCCTGTTTAGGGACGCTTTTAATGTTTAATAGACTATTGTATTTTAATATTCTGTTGGAAGCCCCCCAGAGGGGCTGGGGAAACCCAGCCAGATAGGCAGGGTATAAATAATAAATTATTATTATATTATTATTATTACTATTATTCTACCCCTGAGCCATGGCCCATCCGCCCCACATCACTATCGGGCCAAGTACTGGGGCCAGGTCAGCCAACAACTCACAAGATGCCAGTGAAGTTAACACTTTATTCAAAGGAAACATCTCAGACCAGTGAACATAGCAACTCTTCCCAGTAATAATAATGTCCATGACAATCACTTTTATCAACAAGCCCATGACATTTATGTTCGGATGACACAGCTATTCACTGATATTCTTTATTGGTGGTTGGTTTTTATGAAGACTTTGAGAAAGAATATGAATAATGGTGGGGAAAGGATGTGGGATTTATGTGTGGAAAATACCACTTACCGACTGCCAAACCCGGGTCGCTGTTCATGGTCTGAACAATCTCCATTCCCTGCAGATGAGAGAGAGAGAGAGAGAGAGAGAGAGAGAGAGAGAGAAAGAAAGAAAGGGTGATTTTTTTCAGTCTGAGAGCATCGTTCCAGAAGCACAGGTGGTTTGGAAGCACTAACTGGACTACTGCAAAGTGCTTGGTGTGGGGCCACCTTTGAAGATCACCTGGAAGCTACATCCGGTGTAGAACAGCTGGGGAGTTTTTTCAGCCGTTCAGAAAACATAACACTGGGTGGGTCAGTGTCCCTATTTGCTTTCATCTCAAAGCCAAGGCTGTGGTAAGTCACAAAACTTTAGAAGCTACACAACTTGGAAACTAAATGTCTGAGGAACGACTCCCTCACATCCATCTCCCTGTGCCACCCCTGGAGATTTGGCTCCCAGTACGTTTCCAAGCACAATTCAAAGTGTTGGTGCTGACCTTTAAAGCCCTAAACGGCCTCAGTCCAGTATACCTGATGGAGCGTCTCCACCCCCATCGTTCTGCCCAGACACTGAGGTCCATTGCTGAGGGCCTTCTGGCAGTTCCCTCACTGCAAAAAGCCAAGTTACAGGGAACCAGGCAGAGGGCCTTCTCGGTGGTGGCACCCGCCCTGTGGAACGCCCCCCCCATCAGATGTCAAAGAGAAAAATAACTAGCAGACTTTTAGACGACATCTGAAGGCAGCCCTGTTTAGGGAAGCTTTTAATGTTTGAGGCATTACTGTGTTTTAATATTGTGTTGGAAGCCGCCCAGAGTGGCTGGGGGGACCCAGATAGATGGGCGGGGTATAAATAAAAAATTATTATTATTATTACTACTAGTTCCCAGGGCCAGACAGAGACATTTGGAGGGCCACATTCACACCCCTCTTCTGGACAGCCCCCTCCACACCTGGGCGTAACTGAACAGGGACACGGAAGGAAGCGTATTCTGTGGAAAGCTTTTCCTTCCGCTTCGGACTACAGCAGGAAATGGGGTATGTAAAAGCCCCCAGCTGCTCCTTTGCCAGCTGACCTGGTTGAGGACGATCCAGTTGGGATCGATCTGCGCGTCTCCCTCGGGATCCAGGACCACCGTCTGAAACGCCCGGAAGTCGGTCAGCGTCACCTGGGCATTCTCTGGGCAGACGTCTATGCGGTCGACCACCAGGTCCTTATCAAAGTCGCCCTGGCAGGCGTCCCCAATTCCGTCTCCTGCAAAGGGAGAAGGGGGAAGGAGGCTCAGTTTCCTAAGAGCAGCTCTACCCCCCCCCCGGGGTTCCCGTTGGATCACGGAAGGACCCAGGCAGGGGATGGTGGGGTGGGAAGGTCACAAATGCCATGCCCCCCTCCCTGCAGGCAGATGCCGCTAGAAGAAAAGTTAGGATTCAGGGACTTTCCTTTTTTACTTATTTTATACAGCGTAGGCTCGGGTTGCAAACGTGATCTGTGCGGGATGCACGTTTGCAACCCGCAGCGTTCGCAACCCACAGCGGCACGTCTGTGCACGTGCAGGTCGCGATTTGGTGCTTCTCTGCATGCGCAAAGCATGATTTAGCACTTCTGTGCATTCGCGACCACCGAAACCCAGAAGTAACCCGTTCCAGTACTTCCGGGTTTTGGCGCGTCCGTAACCCCAAAAAACACAACCTGAAGTGTCTGTAACCCACGGTATGACTATTTATTTACATTTCTAGGTCTCTCTTCTGCCCACAGGCATTCAAGGCAGCTACTGAAGTTGGAAGACAAATCATTTTTTAATTAAAAACAACAACAGCAAGTTGATGGATCTCATGGATTCAAAGTTATTGTTATGAGTTTGGCGGGGGTGTCAGTCTGGACGATACCCCGGGTCGCTTCCAATCCCGTATACAGTGGACACTCGGGTTGCGAACATGATCCATGAGGGATGCACATTCGTAACCTGCAGCGGTACGTCTGCACACGCGCGGGTTGCAATTCGGCGCTTCTGCACATGCGCAGAGCGCGATTTAGTGCTTCTGCGCATGCACGAGCCCTGAAACCCGGAAGTAACCCGTTCCAGTACTTCCGGGTTTTGGAGTGTCCATAACCCAAAAAAATGCAACCTGAAGCGTCTATAATCCGAGGTATGACTGTATTGCGGTGGGTGAGGGAGGGGGGAAGAATGTATAAGAGGAAGCCTGACCAACCAGTTATTTTGTCAAGGCCATGCCTTTGGTAGGCCAGCTGAGACCTGCAATTCTACAGATCCAAAGAGGCTGCCCTGTTGCCATAGAGACGTGTGGGTGGTCCTTCTCCCACATCACCTGGCTGGATGCCACACCATCGTGGGATAGAGAGCAGGTGGCCAGAGGGGTGTGTACAAGTTTTGCTGATGACTTGGGGGCGGGGAGAGAGAGATGCCTCGCTCTGTGCAGGATTTGGGTCTCCAATTGGGGAAGCAAGATCTGCTGTTAATGCTGTGATCCTCTCTGCCCTACGCTTAGGTCAATAAAACCATGCATGCTAAAAGAGACTACAGTCTCCGCTGCAGAAACACCTTTGCAGTCTTTCAGCACTCTGAGAGGGGACAGCACCTAACGAACCGCTCCAGGTGAGGCTGTGGCCAATGACAAAACCAGAGAGGTGGCCTGGTGAGGTTTCTGCTCTTTTTTGCAAGGCCAGTTCTCTTCCTTACTGTCTGTGTCTTCCTGCCTGGGGTTAGGGACCAAGCGGCAGTTGTCTGGTCCGGGGGGCCTGCGGTCAGGGATGCCGTCGTTGTCGTCGTCCTCGTCGCATTCGTCCCCGATCCCGTCCTGGTCAGAGTCCAGCTGGGAGCTGTTGGGCACTGAGGGGCAGTTGTCCCTGGAGTCCTGGTGGCCGTCCCCATCCCTGTCGTGCAGAGAGAGAGGAAGGGAGGATTGCAAGTTTAGGGTGTGGGAACTGAGGCTTCAAGAGCAAGGGAACATTGGACCACATGAGAAGCTCAGAGTCACCACTTTGACCCGACGGCAAGCAATGACCCAGCAAAGGAGAAGATAGAAGAGGAATTGGCAGTGGCTAGGTCTCTTTCTAGGGACGCGGGTGGCGCTGTGGGTTAAACCACAGAGCCTAGGACTTGATGATCAGAAAGTCGGTGGTTCGAATCCCCGAGACGGGGTGAGCTTCCGTTGCTCAGTCCCTGCTCCTGCCAACCTAGCAGTTCGGAACCACGTCAAAGTGCAAGTAGATAAATAGGTACCACTCCGGCGGGAAGGTAAACGCCGTTTCCATGCACTGCTCTGGTTCGCCGGAAGCGGCTTAGTCATGTTGGCCACATGACCCGGAAGCTGAACGCCGGCTCCCTCGGCCAGTAAAGCAAGATGAGCGCCGCAACCCCAGAGTCGGCCACGACTGGACCTAATGGTCAGGGGTCCCTTTACCCTTTACCTAGGTCTCTTTCTATGTCTCCTTTTTAACAGGTCCCTCTAAAGTAAACCGATTCCCTCAGGATGAATGGACAAAATCCAACGATTATTTAGCTAAATTTGTTAAGTTAAACTAATTGGAAATAGCTTGCAGGCAACAGATTGGCTTAGGAATTTATATAAGTTAAGTGATGTTTAACATGTACAATTTCGAATTGAAAAGATATAAGGATGTGAATGGACTAAGTTAAGTATATAAGGATTAGGATTTGTAAAGCCGTTATAAGGATATGCATGGAAATTCAACCAAGCGGAAGCGAGGAAGTCACTTAACAATGTTAATAAGTGTAATTTTAATAAGATATTAACAGATGCAAAGGAAAGAGGGGGATTTGCCCTGCCAGATCTTAAACTTTACTATGAATCAGCCGCTTTTTGCTGGCTGAAAGATTGGCTACTTCTTGAAAATGTGGACATTTTGGATCTAGAAGGTTTTGATAATGTGTTTGGATGGCATGCATATCTATGGTATGACAAAGTTAAAGCGCATAAGGCCTTTAAGAATCATATTGTCAGGAAAGCATTGTTTAATGTTTGGGTGAGATATAAGGATTTGTTGGAAAGCAAAACACCAAGGTGGCTGTCACCAATGGAGGCAAAGGCATTAAAAAAAACTAATATGGAGACAAACTGGCCAAAATATTGTGAAATTTTAGAACAAGTTGGAGATAAACTAAAATTGCAGAGCTTTGACAAATTAAAAACTAAAGTTCGAGATTGGCTGCATTATTATCAAATAAGGGAGGTTTTCAATTTAGACAAAAAGATTGGTTTCCAGGAGGAAAAATCTAAACTGGAAACGGAGTTGTTAGAACCTAAAACTAAAAATCTGTCAAAAATGTATAATCTGCTGTTGAAATGGAATACACAGGATGAAATGGTTAAATCTGCTATGATCAAATGGGCGCAAGATGTTGGGCATAATATTATGTTTGCTGACTGGGAACGGTTATGGACCACAGGTATGAAATTTACGGCCTGTAACGCCTTAAGAGAAAATATAATGAAAATGATTTACAGGTGGTACTTAACCCCAGTCAAGCTAGCAAAAATTTATCATTTGCCTGATAATAAATGTTGGAAATGTAAAGAAAATGAAGGTACTTTCTTTCACCTTTGGTGGACGTGCCCAAAGATCAAGGCCTTCTGGGAAATGATATATAATGAACTAAAAAAGGTATTGAAATATACTTTCTTGAAGAAACCAGAGGCCTTCCTCCTGGGCATGGTCGGTCAATTGGTGCGAAGGGAAGACAGGAATTTTTTTATGTATGCAACAGCAGCAGCAAGAATACTCATTGGGAAATACTGGAAGACACAAGAATTGCCTACCCGAGAAGAATGGCAGAGAAAAGTCATAGACTATATGGAACTGGCTGAGATGACTGGCAGAATTCGAGATCAAGAAGAAGGGTCGATCGAAGAAGATTGGAAAAAATTTAAAATATATCTTCAGAAATACTGTAATATAAAAGAATGTTAGAAAAGGTTGGAGAAGAATATTAGACCATATTGGCAGACAGAGTATAATGGAATAAGTAAATATGAAGTGTAAAATAAAAGATAGAGGAGAATTAAATATTTTCGAATGTCAAAATAAGCAAATGAAAAGAAGGTTAGAAGGATTTGCTGGAGATACGATTTGAATTAGAATACAAAGCAGAGAAGTGAGAGGAAGTCACGGAAATAAGTAAATGAGAAAACGGTTTTAATGGTTTAAGTTGAATTTTTCTTTTGTTATTTTTTTTTATTGTGATTTTTTGTCTTGTGTATTTTTCTTTGTATTGTGTGTTTTTTTTTGTAGGATGTATGTGATTTGTAGGATGTATGGGATTTGTTTTTCTTTTTTTACTTTTTTCTTTTTCTGTAACCTTAAAATTTGAATAAATATTTTATAAAAAAAAAATTTTTTTTAATAAAGGTTATGATTTATGTTTGCTTGTGTGTTTTGTTCATTTATAATTTTGTGAAAATTAATTTTTAAAAATTTGAAAAAATAAATAAATAAAGTAAACCGATTCCCAGCTCTGAAATTCCTTGGCTGACCTCTAGCCCTGACTCTGGACCCAGACTCCCAGGTTTCTTTCAAGGTGAATCCGGACCACACACTCCACAGGAGGCTGCCTGCTGTATCTCTGCATGAGCTAGTGTTGTCCTTCAGCCATCCCCCGCCCTCCTGTCCTCCATCCATCCAATCTGCCAGGTTGGGTGCAATCGGATCTTAAGATGTAGTAGAACTAAGTGCCCTTGAAGGCGTCTGTCTGTCGCATCTCTGTATGACTCCCTGCTCTGGGTGCTCTGCCTGTCAGAAGAGGCCATTATTGCACAAATCCAGTGGTGTGTGCTACCCTGAGGGGAGATAATGATTCTCTCTCAGTTTCTCTTACCTTTGGGTGTCATGATAGGTCTCAGGACTATGGCAGTTCAGCAAAACAACTACAGGTGCTCCGTAGCTCCTACCCCCCAACAGGTGAAACGAGACGAGCCATTTCTATAACTTACCGGTCTTGGTTGGTATCACACAGGTCCCCCACGAGATCGTGGTCAGTGTCTTTCTAAATAACAGGAAGCAACAGCTGCATTATTTGCTTAAAAGAAAAAAAAAAGTTTACAAGAGCAAAACAAGACTTTGAAATCCGTGACTCTTAATTTAGGGTTACCAGATGTCCCCGGTTCCCAGGGACAGTCCCCGGATTTGCAAATCTGTCCCTGGACAAATTCCGTCCCCGGAATGTCCCCAGATTTGCAAATCTGTCTCTGGGAAATGTGGCAGGGGCAGCCTCAGCAACAACACATCATATGGGGACTTCCGGCGAGGCAAAATGGCAGGTGCCACAGCAGCGAGCAGCTCCTGACGCCAGCCAGAGTCAACTGCGCTACCAGGCTGGCTCTGGGCTGCTGACTGCTGCCGCCGCCGCCACTGCCAAAGGGGAACCGGGGACGTCCGGCCGTACAGATCTCCTGCCCCACTTCCCCCTTTGTTTTGACTGATCTGGGGAGGTTCAGGAGTCATGGCCGGCCGGCCGTTGCTCAGTTTTTTAAAAGCTTTGCGCATTTATGTTTCACAGGGCGCGAAAGAAGGGCTTTGCACCTTGCCTGGCAGAGAAACCGCACGCCTTGTGCCCATCCTGGGCAACAGCCACCCACCCGTGACTCCCAAGCCTCCCCCAATCTGTCAAAACAAAGGGGGAAGGAGGCAGGAGATTGGGGGAGGCTCAGGAGTCATGGGTGGGCAGTGTGCACAGTTTTTTAAAAAACTCTGCACATTTATGTTTCACAGGGTGCGAAAGAAGGGCTTTGCACGTTTATACAATGCGCATGTGTGCTTGGGCCCAGGGTCTTTTGCCTCACCATCCCTACTACTGACTCCCTGTTGCTACTCAGCTTCAAAGAAAAGAAAAGAAAAAGTGTCCCTGGAGTCATTGAAAAAAATCTGGTAACCATATCTTAACTGCAGGGGGTGGGGAACCATGTCTACCTACAGCCCCTATTTCAAACCTTCTCTTGAAAGATCTAAGCCATACAGACATTCACCTTCAAGGCATCCTTCAATTTGCTCTCCCACCCTTGGGAAAAGACCCATTTGCACCACACGCCACCAACTCATTCCTTTCCCCAGGAAGCGCTTACCTGGTCCGGGTTGCTGATCAAGGGGCAGCTGTCGCAAACATCTCCAACCCCGTCACCGTCGCTGTCCCTCTGGTCTGGATTGGGGATCTTCACGCAGTTGTCCAGGACATTTTTAACCTCTGAAGAAGCGGGAGGTAAAAAGAGTCATCAAGAGTGCGGCATCTTGCCTGGCCTGGAAAGCTGTAGGAGAGGTATTCCCTCCTATGCAGGGAGGGGGCAAGGCAGGATTTTTCCTCCTGGAAGAGGCATCAGTGCTTATGCCAAAGTGAGGAAGAAGAGTTTGGATTTGATCTCCCGCTTTATCACTACCCTAAGGAGTCTCAAAGCGGCTAACATTCTCCTTTCCCTTCCTCCCCCACAACAAACACTCTGTGAGGTGAGTGGGGCTGAGAGAATTCAAAGAAGTGTGACTGGCCCAAGGTCACCCAGCAGCTGCATGTGGAGGAGCGGAGACGCGAACCCGGTTCCCCAGATTACGAGTCCACTGCTCTTAACCACTACATCACACTGGCTCTCACAAAAATTGAATGCCCAATCCACAGTTCTTCTGGGAGCTTACATTTAAAATAAATAAAATGTTTTTGAAAAAGCCTCCTGGCCAATTAGTTGTGTGTCTCTTTGTTGATTAATTCAGAAGGTGTGTGTTTTAATTGACTAAATGGTCCATCTTTCCACTCTAACGGAGATGAGCTTTCTCGGTCATGTCGTGGAATGACGACAGGACAGGTGTTGTCTGTGAGATGCCAGGTTGGAGCAGCTATGATTGTCTTCTCCTGACCATCCCTTTGCCTCATGCCTGATCTGGCAGCTAGGCTCTTCTTACATTCTTGCGGAACCTCCAGTTCCAGAGCCAGTCTATCTCGATTTCTAGGCTCTGTGGAGTATTTGGCCACTGTGAGAAGAGGGTGGCCCGACCTAGGAGGCATGCTCTTATGTTCATCACCATAATAATTTGTGACTATTATTGCTGTTAATCCACCCGCTCATCATCATCTATCCTGCTCTTCAGCCCCCTCTGTCTTTGAAATCGTTCAGGGGCCCCACAGGCACTCACTGTCTCCGTCCATGTCATCGTCGCACAAGTCCCCCCGGCCGTCTCCGTCACTGTCTCGCTGGTCGTTGTTCTTCACGTTCCGGCAGTTGTCACAGGCGTCGCCAAAGCTGTCCTGGTCACTGTTGCGCTGGTCTGAGTTGCGCACAAACACGCAGTTGTCCTGGGTGGGGAGAGGAGAGGAGGGGTGAGTCAGGGGAGGGGGCTGAAGAGATACTGGAGGGCGAGAGTTTGCCACTGGATTGGAACCCTGAGCCTGTCTCTAATAATAATAATAATAATAATAATAATAATAATAATAATAATAATAATTATTATTATTATTATTATTATAATTTACAGTGGTACCTCAGGTTAAGTACTTAATTCGTTCTGGAGGTCCATTCTTAACTTGAAACTGTTCTTAACCTGAAACACCACTTTAGCTAATGGGGCCTCCTGCTGCTGCCGCACTACCGGAGCACAATTTCTGTTCTCATCCTGAAGCAAAGTTCTTAACCTGAAGCACTATTTCTGGGTTAGCGGAGTCTGTAACCTGAAGTGTCTGTAACCTGAAGCGTATGTAACCTGAGGTAAAGGTAAAGGTAAAGGTAAAGGTGCCCCTGCCCATACGGACCAGTCGTGTCTGACTCTAGGGTTGTGCGCCCATCTCACTTAAGAGGCCGGGGGCCAGCGCTGTTCGGAGACACTTCCAGGTCACGTGGCCAGCGTGACAAAGCTGCTCTGGCGAGCCAGCACCAGCGCAGCACACAGAAACGCCGTTTACCTTCCCGCTATAAAGCGGTACCTATTTATCTACTTGCACTTTAGGGGTGCTTTTGAACTGCTAGGTGGGCAGGAGCTGGGACCGCAGACGGGAGCTCACCCCGCCGCGGGGATTCGAACCGCCGACCATGCGATCGGCAAGCCCTAGGCGCTGAGGATTTACCCACAGCGCCACCCGCGTCCCTCCTGTAACCTGAGGTACCACTGTATTATTATTTATACCCTGCCCATCTATCTGGGTCTCCCCAGCCACTCTGGGCAGCTTCCAACAAAGTATTAAAATACAGTGGTTTGTTAAACATTAAAAGCCTCCCTAAAGAGGGCTGCCTTCAGATGTCGTCTAAAAGTCTGGTAGTTGTTGTTGTCTTTGACATCTGGTGGGAGGGCGTTCCACAGGGCGGGTGCCACCACCGAGAAGGCCCTCTGTCTGGTTCCCTGTAACTTGGCTTCTCACAGTGAGGGAACCGCCAGAAGGCCCTCGGCGCTGGACCTCAGTGTCCGGGTAGAACGATGGGGGTGGAGACGCTGCGTCAGATATACTGGACCGAGGCTGTTTAGGGCTTTCAAGGTCAGCACCAACACTTTGAATTGTGCTCGGAAACGTGCGTCTCTTGCGTAGGCAGCATTCTCCTTCCTCTATCCTTCCTCCAAGCATTAATTTCAGAGGGTTTAGCCTGAGCAGAACTTCGCGGGAGGCAACCCAGCAATCCAAGCTTCACAAAAAAGCACCATATATTTAAAGCACACCTCCCCACCCCACCTAGTTTGCCCTTCACACAACTACCCAGCAGCCTTCATCAACAACAGGGTTTCCGTTTTTAACACACATGTGCAATCGTGTTGCTTATTGGAAACTGCCCTCCCCGTTTTGCTCGACTGGGAAACAGCTTTCCTTGGTCCTGAAAGCAAAAAACAGAATAGCACTTGTCTACTTGACGTGCACCCAAGACAGGAGTTCAAACCTCGGTGTTTATTATCCCATCGCCGTCGGCGTCGTCATCGCAGGCGTCTCCTATTCCATCTCTGTCCGCATCCTCTTGCCCGGAGTTGGGGACAGTCACACAGTTATCCTGGAAAGGGAGACAACGGTTAGGCTCTTAAGGTGTTTGCGTGTGTGCCATACGGGGAGCTGCCGGCCAGGACCTTTTGCATGAAAAGCAGGCCTTACATCCTTTCCCTTTCTTTGACCAACAAGGTGATGTTCCTCTTGTGTTTTTCCTCCATTTCATAGTTAACTTGTGACTTTATCTTTTTTTAAAAAAAAAAAATAACCACAGCAACCCGGTTTGAGTTGTTTGGCCAAAGTCACCACATGGACTTCTCTTAACTTGGAATCCAACACATTCATTCTCATATATATATATATATATATATATATATATATATATAAAACAATTTAAAGTACTCATTTTTACATCCTTAAGATATCAGTGACTTCCCCTCTTCTCTTTCCACGTTCATTTTACATATCATAAATCCCTGAATATTTTACAAAAGCTATAGCATTCAGTATTCCATTATTACACCCATCAAAAACTTATTTACACTGTTGGATTTATCTTAATGCTGCCAGCGTTTTCAGCTGTACACAAACGTTTTCCAGTCTTCTCTAAACGTATGTTCTTCTTGTTCTCTTTTTCTATATGTTAAGTCTGCAAGCTGTGCGCATTCCGTCAGTTTAAGTTGCCATTCTTCTTTGGTTGGGACCTTACTCGTTTTCCATTTTTGGGCTAACGAAACACGGGTCGCAGTAGTGGCAGACATAAATAAGTATTTCTGACACCTGGGAATTTCAGTCTGAATAATCCCCAACAGAAAGGACTCTGGGGGATTTTTTTTGGGGGGGAAGCACTTTTAAACATTTTTTTCAATTCATTATGGATCATTTCCCAATACTCCTTTACCCTTTTACAAGAGTAAAAGGAATGGAACTCTTAAGTCTGCCTAAGCTGTGCTCATACAAGGAGAGGCAAAGTCGAGGGTGGAGAGGGCCTTGGGCGCTGAGCGTCTCTTCTTACCTTGCGGCACTTCTTGTCTGTACAGCGAAGCTTCTCATCAGGAAAGCCATCAATGTCAGTGTCTTTGCCGCAGATGAAGCCATTACCGGCCCACCCAACGATGCACTGGAAGCAGACGGGGTACAATATTAACCAAGGAAGGCAGACCTGTTAACACTGGTTCCTCACTTTTCTAGTCTTCACCACACTTCTGCACATGTTTATTATTACTATTACTATTATTTAATTTATTTAATCATTTTTTCAATACAAACAACAAACGCAAAAGACACATACAACAAAAACCATTATAACACTAATAACATTAACAATTCAGATTTGAAGACTGATATGCCTATGGCTACACCTTTTTAACAATATTTCGCCACCTCTCTCTCCTCCCTCTACTTCCCACCACTGTCCACCTTATCGCTTAAATATTCCTTCCAGATTTCTTCATATTTATCCATTCTTAATTTGCGTCGACATGCAAGTCATTCGTATGTAGCTAGTCTGTCCATATCATCAATCCATGTGCTCAATGGAATCTTTTTGCGGCTCTTCCAATTCATGCGGTTATTATTATTATTTTAAAAACTTGTTCTCCAGTGAAGTCGCCGTGCGTCCTTTAACTTTGCCTTATGCAAATTCTTTTTTTTGCAAGCAATTTCTAGAAACAGTGCGGTTTTGAATCAACATGATGCATTTTCACGCACAGCAACAAGAATAAAAAGGTTCAGTGCTGAAGGGACCTGCACAAAGGTCTCCCCTTAAATCAACGCAGATTAAGGTGTGAGCGAAGGGAGGGTATTAATTTCTGGAGGTGCACATGTCCGGCCACTAGGGGGCAACAGAGACTAAACAAAACAAAGGCTTTGAGCTGTAGAAAACTTTGCTGTTCTAATTGCAAAAAATGACCCATACATTCTGAATCTTAAAGCATCAGTTTTAGAAGAGGCGTATTTTGTTGTTCTTTTGCATCAGCCCCCCCACCCCCGGATTTGGTGAGGGAAAGATTTAGAAATGGATTTGAATGGAGTCTTCGCTTTTCTGTTTATTCTGGACGTGCAGAAACCTGAAATTCACATTTCTAAGGGTGAGCCGGGGGAGAAAAACACACCAGCCAGCTCAAACTCCTCTAGTCTGCAGAACTTTGCAGCTTCCCTGTTCGCTAGATCTGGAGATGCTTAGGGAGGGATGTGAAGAGGAGGAGGAGGAGCCCGAAGGAGGCTTTGAACTCACCACGCAGCTGAGTGTTCCATCGCGTTCCACAATGCAGTCCGCTTTCTCATGGCACGGGCTGAGATCTCCGTTGGGACACCTTCTCTCCATCTTGCTGCGGCAGCCGGAAACCTGGTCCCCTGTGAAGCCAGGCTTGCATGCCCCACACTTGTAGGAGCCCTGCAGGGAGAAGAAATGGGGTGGTTTGCAGTGGGGCATTTGCAGGGATGGCCCAGCAGCCGAAAGGATGGGTGCGTGAAACCTGCCCTGCTGTTTCGTGGTGCTTTTCTCTTTCCCTTCCACCGATCTTGGGACAGCCTTGCTTTTGGGAAACACAGGCCTTTGTGTACCGTTGTTGTAATAAAAAATCTGCCCTTTTTCCCTTATGGGGTATCCAAGAGCCCATATAGAGTCCTTACGTAGGTTCCCTACTGGTAGGAGAGAATAACAGAGACCAACCAGAGAATACTGAGAAGCAAAGCAGCTAGTAAGCCTGATCTTTATTGATCTGTTGCAACAGGGTGCTCCCCGCACACACAGGAAAGAAGGAGGGACCCAGAACAAAGGTGTGCCTACCCTTATATAGACATTTTAAATTCTCTGCCCTGGAGCTCAAGAACACCCCTCCGTACATCATATATACATCACAGAAGGGGTGTAACCTAAGACCACCCCCCAGATACATCATACCTACATCACAGAAAAGGCGGTCTACAGCAGAAATCTGAGTGCGTTGTTTATCTCCTCTGACAGGTTACCTGTTTAATGGTCACTTGATTGGATTGCCTGGGGAGCCTGGCCCAGTCTTTTGCAATGATAAATACTTAGTTCCTGAGCCAGGTCACAGACTCACACCCTATTCATATCTTAAATGTGCCCTTAAGACAGGATTTGTGAAGGAAAAGACAATGAGGAGGCCTTTCCATTTTCCTTTGACCTTGCAGAGAAAACATTTGGTCAGTTTGGGAATCAAAAATGGTTTCAGGTTGGTTTTCCTGTGCGGATCTATGTACGTGCTTGGTTGGTACACTTATGAACATTTAACATATATCTAAGACCTCAAAATTCCTATCACACCGTGTGATTCGTCTTGCTTTCAACGGGATTCTCAGTGTGCAAATGCAGGTCTCTTTGCTTTGCTTTTGGTGGTCTGAGCACCCCAAGGTGGGTGCCATTTGCACCTCTAAAGATGAACAAGCAACTGTTGATGCATCTAGCTGTTACCTGGTGTTATGTACTGGGCCAGCAGGGGGTTACTGTAGATAGTTATGCAAATGAAGGATCGAAAGTGACGTTCAGTGATTGGATAGTTTCTATGCAAATGAAGGATCGAAAGTGGCGTTCAGTGATTGGATAGTTTTAGAAAATGGCAACAGTTACATTGTTCTGGAGCTCTATATAAGCAGGCTGACTGAGCTCCTCAGATCAGTTCTGTTCCAGCTTACAAATAAAGAGCTGCTTGGAATAATTGCTGTGTCGTCTGATATGTTCACCCACAACTTAACACCTGGCATAATTTAAATGGATAGACAGAGCCAGGCGAGAGGCTCTCTCGGGATAATTGTCTGCAGCGAAACTAAAATACATTAGTCAGGAATCTAACATCTTGAGCTGCTTCTGCTTTTGTTGAAAGGAGGGGTGGCGGTTGCCTTTTGCGGCGGGACAGAAGGAAGGTCTGGGCTGAGGCAACTGCCAATAATTACCCGAGTGTTGATGCAGATGGAATTGGGGACACAGGATCTGCCCATCCCTGTCTCACACTCGTTGACATCATTGCAGACCTGCGCAGGAAAGAACAGAGAGGGGAGATTGGTGCCTGTTTACCTGGCAGCAAAAACCAGCGGAGTGTCCTGTTGTGGCAACTTTAAGGGCCAACACGTTTATTATGTCATAAGCTTCTGGGACGGGGCCTGAGTTTCTGCAGTAATAAATTTGTTTGTCCTCAGACCTTTTTGCTGTTTCAAAGGCATTTTTGGGTGGTCAAGTATTTGGGAGGATCAATAGCCCCATGACGAAACACAGACTTGGCCTGCAATAAGCAACTCCTTCCTTGCATCTCTGCATGTGTGACCGCAATAGGTAAAGTCTGCTCTCTAAGGGAGATTCGCCAGCTTAAGCGCTACTCACTCCGCACACCAAAAGGGCTTCAGTAAGTCATAGAATCATAGAATCATAGAATCCTAGAGTTGGAAGAGACCACAAGGGCCATCGAGTCCAACCCCCTGCCAAGCAGGAAACACCATCAGAGCACTCCTGACATATGGTTGTCAAGCCTCTGCTTAAAGACCTCCAAAGAAGGAGACTCCACCACACTCCTTGGCAGCAAATTCCCCTGTCGAACAGCTCTTACTGTCAGGAAGTTCTTCCTAATGTTTAGGTGGAATCTTCTTTCTTGTAGTTTGGATCCATTGCTCCGTGTCCGCTTCTCTGGAGCAGCAGAAAACAACCTTTCTCCCTCCTCTATGTGACATCCTTTTATATATTTGAACATGGCTATCATATCACCCCTTAACCTCCTCTTCTCCAGGCTAAACATGCCCAGCTCCCTTAGCCGTTCCTCATAAGGCATCGTTTCCAGGCCTTTGACCATTTTGGTTGCCCTCCTCTGGACACGTTCCCGTTTGTCAGTGTCCTTCTTGAACTGTGGTGCCCAGAACTGGACACAGTACTCCAGGTGAGGTCTGACCAGAGCAGAATACAGTGGCACTATTACTTCCCTTGATCTAGATGCTATACTCCTATTGATGCAGCCCAGAATTGCATTGGCAAGTAATTGGACCAAGTGCAGGGTGAAGATACTGGGTGAAGATGGCCCAGAGGTATGCTTGCATCTGAGCGGCCTTGTATAGAGGCACTGCTAGGACTATGACCCAGAGACAGGACCCTTCCAGCCTGCTGCTGGTAGCCTTCCTGCAACCACTGTGGTGCCCTTCAGCTGCTCTACAGCACAACTTCAAAAATGGAAACAGGAGCAGAAATTGCTGGTATCCATTTATTCACCCCGGAACCAAAACCAACCTGGCAAATACTGTATGGTATTTGCTGTTGTTTTCTGCTGTCAGTTCACAAATGATTCGTAACGATTACATACACCCATCTCCATTCTCATTGAAATGAATGGGGTTGGAATAATGCAAAGGCAAATTGAATTTTTTTAAAAATTGAATTGACATTGATATACCGGTACTTTATTGTCACTTGTACAACTTGTATACAGTGAGATTACACGAGCACCCGCCACTCAGCTCTCTTAGTCTTCATTCCTCTCGTTTACTGACGCACACCCACCAAACCCGAAAGCCAGTTGCCCTGTTGTTATCTTTTCATTCAGCAGCCTAACAGCCCATGGACAGAAGCTGTTCTTTACCCTGTTGGTGCGACTAATCATGCTTCTATATCTTCTGCCTGAGGGCAGAAGATCAAGAAAGTGCTGGTTCTTCTGCTATTTCATCCAACGGATTCACGGGACAGCCCATAATATCTTGTGCTGTATTTGCCACCCTCTGTAGGCACTTCCTATCAGTTGATGTCAAACCAGCGTCCTACACTGTGATGCAGTAGGAAAGGACACTTTCTGTTGTGGACCAGTAGAAGGAGATCATCAAATGTTGATTGACATCCTTCTTTCGCAATACTCTGAGGAGATGGAGCCTCTGTTGGGCTTTCTTAACCACGTGGGTTGTGTTTATTTTCCAAGTAAGGTCTTCACTGAGATAAACTCCTAGGCAGAGACTCTCTCCACACAGCCCTCCCCGATGTTCAGTGGGGCTAGTTCTCCTCTCTTCCTCTGAAATTCCAACACCATCTCCTTTGTCTTGCTGATATTAATGTGCAAGTTGTTCCCTAGGCACCATGAATATATTTTTTGGACCTCCCCTCTATACGCTGATTCGTCTCCACCTGTTATTAAACCCATTATGGTTTAATTTACAAAATGGATTGTAGGCTACATAATTTCACCAGAGAAGACAAGAGAGGCGGATGACATGGCCTTGGGCGGGAGACGAACCGCAGCAGAAGAGAAACAGGATGTTGGGCGGAACAGCAGGCGATGCCTTCTTCCATCCCTGTTCCTATCAGCCCTCCTACGTGCAGGCCTTGGGAGCATAAACAGGCTGCCTGGCCCCTGACTTCAAGGAATGGCAAAGAAATGGAAAACTGGGAAGAACCCTGCTCCACCCCCCTTCTCTTTCCGCAGCTGTGCTCACCCCCCCATCAGAGGGCAGAAGATCCTACTCTCTGAGGAGTTACCTGTTTGTTTGCCCTGGCGAAAGCCAGACCGACTCCTTCCAGTATGGGGCCAGTGTAGCCAGGAGGGCAGGGGTTGCAGTGGAAGCCGGGGGCTGTGTTGACGCACTGGACTCTGGGGAAGCAGGGGTTCGCTGCACACTGCAATGAGAAAAGGTTTCGCTTATTTGTGCATGATTAGAGCATCGCTAAAGGACACAGGTGGCGCTGTGGGTTAAACCATAGAGCCTAGGACTTGCGAATCAGAAGGTTGGCGGTTCGAATCCCCATGACGGGCTGAGCTCCCGTTGCTCGGTCCCTGCTCCTGCCAACCTAGCAGTTCGAAAGCACGTCAAATTGCAAGTAGATAAATAGGTACCGCTCCAGCGGGAAGGTAAATGGCGTTTCCGTGCGCTGCTCTGGTTCGCCAGAAGTGGCTTAGTCATGCTGGCCACATGACCCGGAAGCTGTACGCCGGCACCCTCGGCCAATAAAGCGAGATGAGCGCCGCAACCCCAGAGTCGGCCATGACTGGATCTAATCAGGGGTCCCTTAACCTTTATAGCATCGCTATAACAGTGGCTTTCAAACGGGTGTGTGTGTGTTTGCGGTTCTGGTAACACCATTTGGGACACTGGCTTGCATTCCCTCCTTTGCACCACTACCCCCTCCCATGGCAATCTCCTTGGATCGGGTCCTTCCCCCACCGTCACATTCTTAGTTGGAGCAAGGTGAAAATGAGGCCAGTGAACTTGTCCAACATGCCTCCCCCATTGTGTGAATCATGAATACCTCCCATAATTCTATGGGGTTCTGGAACACCGGCCTTCAAACAGAAAATAGACAATTTGGTATGGGGGTGGGAGTGGGAGCCAATCCTTTTGCTCTGCGAAGAACTGTGTGTGTTTGTGGGGCAGGGGAACCCAAGCCAATCTTAGTGCTTGCCCTCCACTCCCAAGCCAGTTGAGGAAAAAAGATTCAGAAGAGATCTATGGGGTGGTGGACCTGCCCCAAAGTGAAAGACTTCTGGGAAAAGATTTATAATGAATCGAAAAAAATGTTGAAATATACATTTATTAAGAAACCAGAAGCCTTTCTACTTGGAATAATAGGTTTGGAATTGCCTTTACGTTAATGTTAAAATGAGAAGAAAGAAAGATGTAAATTGACTAAGTAAATTTTATGGGAAAATAGTTTTGGAAAACTGTTACAGTGGAGTATAGGGAAACTCAGCTAGGGGGGATTCGAGGAAGTCATTCAACAATGTTAACAAAAGTGGAATCATTACAGCAAGGATAAATGTTTGCCTATTTGTTTGTTTTTGATTTTTTTGTATGTTATAAATTGGAAAACCAGGGGAAAAAAATTGAAAAACAAAAACAAAAACAGAAGAGATCTATGGCTTTCTCCTGCCTCCCATCTTTTACGCAGAAGGAAAGGCGGAACCTCCTGACCTCGTCGATGTCGGTGCAGTGGGTCCCGTTGCCCGTGTAGCCCAGAGGACAGGCCCCACAGCGGTAGCCGGTGGGGGTGTCTGTGCATGTGACGCCGGGGAAGCAAGGATTCGGGTAGCAGCGATTAAGAGCCGCCACGCTGATGCCGGGGCCAGTTGCTCCTGTACCAATCCCTGGAAGACAAGGAAACAAAGGAGTTGGGCTGCCCCCACTGGAGGCTGGTCTGTTAGGGGCGAATGGGGCACTGCCCCAGCAACCAACCTCCTGTCTGCCCTCTCCCTCACAGCCAGCTGGCCGCCATATTCCTCTTCCTTCCTCTCAAGCCACGTTAACACCATACATTTAAAGCATTATGGCGCCCCTTGAAACAGCCATGGCCTGAAGCGAGATGAGCGCCGCAACCCCATAAACCCCTTTGACTGGACTTAACCATCCAGGGAACCTTTATCTAACGACTGAGCCTAGGGCTTGCCGATCAGAAGGTCGGTGGTTCGAATCCCCACGACGGGGTGAGCTCCCGTTGCTCGGTCCCTGCTCCTGCCCACCTAGCAGTTTGAAAGTATGCCAGTGCAAGTAGATAAATAGGTACCACTCTTGCAGGAAGGTAAACGGCGTTTCTGTGCGCTGCTCTGGTTCGCCAGAAGCGGCTTAAGCATGCTGGCCACATGACCCAGAAAAACTGTCTGCGGACAAACGTTGGCTCCCTTGGCCTGTAAAGCGAGATGAGCGCCGCATCCCCGGAGTCGGCCACGACTGGAACTAACGGTCAGGGGTCCCTTTACCCGTGTGGTGCTGATAATACCAAGGTTGCAGGTTCGATCCCCACATGGGGCAGCTGCACATTATTTCTGCCTTGCAGGGGATTGGACGAGATGATGCTCAGAGCTGCTATGTGCTGGAGCAGGACTAGCAGCTGCCATTAGTGGGTTGCCAGGGAGCAAGGGAGAGGGAGAAAGGCCGGGCTGGTTGTCCTTCAGCTGCAGCCAGGCAGAAATTGCAGTGCACACCCAGCCATGCGCTATTAGGCGATTAGGGGCCACGCCTTGGGTGGTGCGCTCAGGCGGCAGTGCTCTGGCCCCTTACGGCTGGCTGGTTGCACCTGGTAGCTGAGATGAAATCTGGTTGCAATAAGGACCTTATGGTCCTCTCCCTCTTTTGCAGGAGGGGACGCCTGGGGGCCAGGATGCCTCTGGGCATGCACAAAGCGCCATTCACTCCAATTGCTAGCTTTTAAGGAATGCATCTCATTTTAAACTCTTCCAAGAAATGGGTCTGTATGGAGATACCTTTGACACAGACTTACCACAAGCATCGCACTCCATCACGGTGTTCTTCAAGAAGGTGAGCTCCTTGATCTGCAAAACAATGGTGAAAATAAACACCAGTTTACAGACCCTTCCTTGGTGACTGGGGGTGGTGGTGGGGTGGTGGGAGGGGAGGAAAGCTCAGTTTCCGACCCAAAGGCCAAGTATACAAAAGCAGAGCCGAGCTGAAATGTCCCAGGCGACATGCTTCTGAGAAAAATTATTTCTGAGGTTTTTCTTCTTCTGAACCTCCTGGAACAAAAGAAAGCCCTTAGCAAAAGTTGCTCTCAATATTGTTCTGTCCCAACCTTGTGGGGTGGTTGTTGCTTTTGATGATGACGATAACAATAACAATAATAATAATAATAATTAATAATATTTATAGCCCGCCCTTCCCGGTTCAGAAACCAGGCTCAGGGCAGCTAACAACAAATTTAAAACATTTAATTGATGCAACAAAAACAGCATAAAATACAGTATAAAACGTGAATAACAATAAATTCAGAATTCAAAAATTAATTTAGTGGGAAGATCCATCCAATAAACATTAGAGGATCACCAGGGCTAGCTGGCTAAGTTAGTCCTATTTTATAAAAGCTTTTATTAACTTTTTGAAAGAAACAAAAAATATAGTCCACAGAAGTAACAAAATGCAACATGATGGTAGTTCCATCAAGACTGGAAACAGTCCTGATGAAATCCAGACATGCAGTATGGTGGATCCTAACACTTTAGGTGGGCAACCCGGCCAGATGGGTTGTAGTAAAATTGAATTTAAACTTCACACTAATAAGTCTCTCCGAAGATTTCCATCCGTTTCTCCAAGTGTGTGTTGTGTTTCTAATAGGGACGTGGGTGGAGCTGTGGTCTAAACCACTGAGCCTCTTGGGCTTGCTGATCAGTAGGTCAGTGGTTCGAATCCCCGTGACGGGGTGAGCTCCCGTTGCTCTGTCCCAGCTCCTGCCAACCTGGCAGTTCAAAAGCACACTGGTGGAAGTAGATAAATAGGTACCACTGTGGCGGGAAGGTAAACAGCATTTCCATGGGCTCTGGCTTCCATCACGGTGTCCCGTTGCGCCAGGAGTGCTTTAATCATGCTGGCCACATGACCCGGAAAACTGTCTGTGGACAAATGCCGGCATCCGCGGCCTGAAGGCAAGATGAGTGCCGCAACCCCAGAGTTGCCTTTGACTGGACTTCACTGTCCAGGGGTCCTTTACCTTTCTGCCTTTACTTGTCATGTACCACCCCTGGATTCTGGGATGGATCCAACTAAATATCCAGACCATACATTTAAAGCAGTTTTATACCACTTTAAACTGTCATGGCTTCCCTCCCAAAGAATCCTGGGAGCTGTAGTTTGTTGCTGAGAATGGTCCCATTTCCTTTACAGAGTTATAATTCCCAGAATTCCTTGGGAAGAGCAACTGACTGCTGCGTTCAGCATTGACTGGTGATTCCTATGTGGAATAATAATAATACAGTGATACCTCAGAATACCTAACAGGATATCTAATCCTGTTTAGAATCCGCCACCCCAATTTCCCCCCTCTTTCTGGCCTTGCTGTCTTTAGTTGCAGACTATATTGATGAGGCCAGAACATAATTTTTGGAGGGGAGGGGGCTGCCATTTTTCTCCCATGATGCCCTGGGATGATGCTAGAATGCTGCAGCTAGATAACACCAGTCCTGAAAGACCTGCATTGGTTCCCAGTACGTTTCCAAGCACAATTCAAAGTGTTGGTGCTGACCTTGAAAGCCCTAAATCAGGCTTCCTCAACCTCGGCCCTCCAGATGTTTTGAGACTACAATTCCCAGCATCCCTGACCACTGGTCCTGCTAGCTAGGGATCATGGGAGTTGTAGGCCAGAAATATCTGGAGGGCCGAGGCTGAGGAAGCTTGCCCTAAATGGCCTCAGCCCAGTATACCTGAAGGAAGGTCTCCACCCCCATTGTTCAGCCCAGACCCTGAGGTCTAGCTCCCAGGGCCTTCTGGCAGTTCCCTCGCTGTGAGGGCCTTTTTGGTAGTGGCGCCTACCCTGTGGGACACCCTCCCATCATAAGGAACTATAGAGATAAAAACTGTTAATGTTTTTCATTATATCTTACTGTGTTTTAATTTGTTGGAAGTGGCCAGAGTGGCTGGTGCAACCTGATGATGATAATAATAATAATAATAATAATAATAATAATAATAATTTGCTGGCACCAGCTGAAGATGTGCCTTTTTGCAGAGCCATAGCTACAGGGGCAGGGGGGTGGCGCTGTGGGTTAAACCACACAGCCTAGGACTTGCCGATCAGAAGGTCGGTGGTTCGAAATGCCGTGACGGGGTGAGCTCCCGTTGCTCGGTCCCTGCTCCTGCCCACCTAGCAGTTTGAAAGCACATCAAAGTGCAAGTACCGTATTTTTTGCTCTATAAGACTCACTTTTTCCCTCCTAAAAAGTAAGGTGAAATGTGTGTGTGTGTTATGGAGCGAATGCAGGCTGCACAGCTATCCCAGAAGCCAGAACAGCAAGAGGGATTGTTGCTTTCACTGCGCAGCAATCCCTCTTGCTGTTCTGGCTTCTGAGATTCAGAATTTTTTTTTTTCTTGTTTTCCTCCTCCAAAAACTAGGTGCGTCTTGTGGTCTGGTGCGTCTTATAGAGCGAAAAATACGGTAGATAAACAGGTACCGCTCCGGCGGGAAGGTAAATGGCGTTTCCATGCGCTGCTCTGGTTCGCCAAAGCGGCTTAGTCCTGCTGGCCACATGACCCAGAAGCTGAACGCCGGCTCCCTCGGCCAATAAAGCGAGATGAGCGCCTCAACCCCAGAGTCGGTCACGACTGGACCTAATGGTCAGGGGTCCCTTTACCTTTAGCTACAGGGGCAGGGGCCAGTTGTTGGTTTTTTTGCCCCGGGTGAAACCTCCAGAGGGGCGCCATAGAGGCTCCCAACCTGCTTGTGTGTGTGTACACAAATGTGCATGGGGGGGGTGTGCCAATCTGGGTCTTTGACCCGGGTGAAATAAAGCCTAGTTTCGCCCCTGCTTTTTGCCCAGGGTGGAGGTAACGAGGCCAAATGCCAATTAATGTATTGCCCAGTGTGTGCCGTTTTGAGTTCCCTAGGGGCGTTCCTGAGAAAAACGAGGGACTATCTGTTAAAACTGGCTTGGTAGATAAAGTCTGGACCCCGTTCCCATCTGGATTTGGCCTTGAAGGCAGGAAGAACTACCCCAGCCGGGGAACAGCAGAAGGTCTACTTGAGGTAATCACCTCATCCGGCAGAAAGCTGGAGGGTCACCGTTTGCTTTCCAGCTTGCAATTAAACTGTTGCCAACGTGTTGCGGTTTTTTAAGAAGCTTTAATCTAACCCAGACCTTCCTGTAAACCTGGGCAGTGCAGGCCTAAAGGGACCCGTGGTAGTTTTAGCTTCCACTGCCAGATTTTTTATTTATTTTAATTTCTTTTTGCGTTTTGTGGGTGGATGGTTTGTATATTTCAGGAGAAACTGACAAACACCACCCAACCTCAAAGTGACAAGGGCATGCGCGGCCTTATTTTGGAGATGTGCCCCCTTTTGAAAACGTATATTTCGAAAGGGCAGAGGGTGAAGATGGATGGGTGTGCAGTTAGAAGAGAGCAGCGCAAGAGCTTGTGAAAAGTTCCTTTTCTTTTTTCCAGAAATGGCAGAGCAAAGGAATAACCTTGTGAAGTGAAAGGATAAGAAACTCTGTCTTGCCAGAGTGGTGCATGCTCTAGTTATCTCCCGCTTGGACTACTGCCATGCGCTCTACGTGGGGCTACCTTTGAAGGTGACTCGGAAACTACAACTAATCCAGAATGCGGCAGCTAGACTGGGAGCGGCCGCTGGGACCACATAACACCGGTCCTGAGAGATCTACATTGGCTCCCGCTACGTTTCTGAGCACAATTCAAAGTGTTGGTGCTGACCTTGACAGCCCTAAACGGCCCAGTATCCCTGAAGGAGCGTCTCCACCCCCATTGCTCAGCCCGGACACCTGGGTCCATCTCCTGAGGGCCTTCTGGCGGTTCCCTCACTGCGAGAAGTGAGGTTACAGGGAACCAGACAGAGGGCCTTCTTGGTAGTGGCGCCCGCCCTGTGGAACACCCTCCCACCAGATGTAAAGGAAATAAGCAGCTATCTTCTTTTTAAAAGACATCTGAAGGCAGCCCTGTTTAGGGAAGTTTTTAATGTTTAATGCTGTATTGTTTTTAACACTTGGTTGGAAGCTGCCCAGAGTGGCTGGGGAAACTCAGCCAGATGGGCGGGGTATAAATAATAAATAATAATAATAATAATAATAATAATAATAATAATAATGTATATCTAGATGCTAGGATAGAGAGGATAAGGAAAACAGGAAGACACAATGAGAGGTAAAGGAGGTGTTGTGGGATTGGTGGAAGTCAATGTTTCTTTTTGTTTTTAATGTTTATATTATTAACTTGTAAGATATGGATTTGTGGTTTTGTGTTTTTTTGTACGCTGGTTTTCGTGTTTTGTGTATTGCTATTTTTCGATATTTTTCGTGCTGTTGTTGTTGTGTGGTAAATACTAATAAAATTTATTATTAAAAAAAGAAAAGAAATGGCAAAACAGAAGGAGCAAGGGAACTGCTTTGTGATATCAAACTAGACCCAACAGTGAGCAACCATGATGCCCCCCACCCAACAGCACAATAAAAAAAACTATCCCCTGTAATATGCTTCTAGTTGAAGGTAGGCTGCTCTTGATGGTGGAGGCTCGACTGACAGCGACAAAGTGCCAAATTAATTGTTAGTGCTGGGTCCATAAGTTGCCATAAGCCCCTCGTCTTCCTCAAGTGTAGTGGATTTTTGGAGAGGGTTGGTCTGAGTTTAATGGGTATGATATTAATGAATGTGATGGGCGGGAATAAATTAAGATGACTTTATGTAGAAATGATTTCTTGGGGAGGATGAGCGCATGTGATTGAAGGGGAATTGAACTGATCTGAAGCAAGGAGGGTTGGGAAATTAATTTGGGGGGGTGTCTTTGTGTAAATGAAAAGAAGAACGAACTGGGTGTGGGTAGCAAATGCATTGAATAATTCATCTGGGCTGATGTGGGTGGGGGATTATTCTGGTCTGCCCTTCCGTGACACTGAAAATCCAAATTTTAACTCCAGGCAATAGAAATTGCTAAGTTTATGGTCCAATCGGACCAAAAAATATTAAAAGAATGGGGACGTGCTAAAGAGCATATGAAAAAACATTGTTCTGGAGTAAGCCTATCGGTAGGTAATGAATGAAGCTTTGCAGGGTTAAAGAAAGAGAAAAATGATGCAAAAAGTATAAAGATAGAGCTAATCTACATTAGACACAACAATTTAGAAAGAGTAAAAATTTTGAGGCCTTAGAACAAAGGAAGGATGTCAATATGTGTATACATACGTAACGATTAGAATCATGATATGGTTTGATTTGTAGATGTGTGTTTTTGCTTTCTTTTCTTTTCTTTTCTTTTGTTTGTTTCTACTGCTTTATTTTTGATTTAATGTTTGTAATTTTTGTTGTAATTTTGCATTGAAAATAAATTTTTTTTAAAAAAGAAAGAAATGGCTAAGTTTATGCAGACCTCATTGTCCTCGTAAACCTCAAATCTTTTAAGTGCCTAGCCATACGACCAGACAGCCCACACCTCGTTGTTCCTCCCCAGAAGCTGCTATGTGCAGAGGTAGCCTGCCTCTGACCTTGGAAGCTCTACCTAGCCACTGACGCAAGCAGTGGCTGAAAGACTTTGCCCATGTTGATTCCCTCCCACAAAGCCTTAAGAACGTAAGCAGATCAGGCCAAACAGGGCCTCCAAAGTCCAGCATACTGTTCTTGCAGTGGCCAGTGTTTCCTGGGATAGGTACTCAAAAACATTGCTGCCTTCTACTGCGGAGGCAGCGCATATAGCCAATGTGGCTGGTAGCCACTGTGATAATAATAATAATAATAATAATAATAATAATAATAATAATAATTTTTTGCTCTCAATATTGTTCTGTCCCAACTTTGTGGGGTGTTTGTTAATAATAATAATAATAATAATAATAATAATAATAATAATATATTTATACCCCGCCCTTCCCGGTTCAGAAAACCGGTCTCGGGGCCGATAACAACAAATTTAAAACACTTGAAAACACTTAATTATAAAAGCAGCAGTATAAAATACGGTATAAATACTAGCTGGCTGAGTTGGTCCTACTTGGGCCAGTGAGGAGGCCAGGGGAGAATTAGCTGTGGGGTCTCTGATCGGATGATCTTTATAAAAGGGGAGGGGGAGGGAAAAGAAGGGAAATAAAAGATCAGGCTGAATTCAAATTAAAGCCTTTTCCTCCATGAATAGAGAATAGGGGGTCATTGATGGGGAGAGGGTCAATGCTTTCTGTTCCCCCAGTGGGCAACCGGACGCCATTATGAGAATCCTGCAAGCAGGACCTGAGTTCAAGAGCACTCTCCCTTCCTTCATAAAAGGGTTTTCTTTCTTTTTGAAAAGACAGGCCCCTGATGGACGGGACTGCTAGGTCCATCTGGCCCCCGGCGAGAGGCTTGCGAGCGGAGGCGTCCCAGCTGCCTGGGGAAGCTCTGACTTCATCTCGGCAAGGACGGCCGGAGAGGAACGCACGGCGGCGACTCCCCCCGGAGGCCCCCCGGCTCCGCAAGAGTTTGTCCTGGCACAGAGAGGGCCAGTCTGCTTTTCCAGTTTGCTGGCAGGGAGAGGCGGCCAGGGAGCCGGGGGTGGAAGGGAAAGCGCGTCTGGAATGTGGAGTTACACAAGAGAGAGGCAGCCGGACAAAGCACACTTTGGATGGCCAAGGGCGGAAGACCCCCAGACGATGCTTCGCCCTCAGAGCATCGGGGCACCCATCTTGCTGCCTGCCCTCCAACATTTCTCCAGTGGGAACAGGGGTGTCCTAAGGAAAAGCGGGACGTTCTGGGATCAAATCATAAACCGGGACAGCTTCTGTAAATCCAGGACTGTCCCTGGGAAATAGGGCTGTGATAGGAATTTTGAGGTCTTAAAGGTAAAGGGACCCCTGACCATTAGGTCCAGTCATGACCGTCTCTGGGGTTGCAGCGCTCATCTCGCTTTACTGGCCAAGGGAGCCGGCGTACAGCTTCTGGGTCATGTGGCCAGCATGACTAAGCCGCTTCTGGCGAACCAGAGCAGCACAGTATCCAATCAAGTGAGCATTAACAGGTGACCTGTCAGACAGGAGATAAACAACGAGCTCATATTTCTGTTGTAGACCGCCTTTTCTATGATGTAGGTATGATGTATCTGGGGTGGTGGTCTTGGGTTACTCCCCTTCTGTGATGTATGTATGATGTATGGAGGGGTGGTCTGGAGCTCCAGGGCAGGGAATTTAAATTGTCTATATAAGGCCTTGTGCGCCATTGTTCTGGGTTCCTCCTCCTTCTCCTGCGTGTGAGGGGAGCACCCTGTTGCAACAGATCAATAAAGATCAAGCTTACTAGCTGCTTTGCTTCTCAATATTCTCTGGTTGGCCTCTGTTATTTTCTCCTACCAATAGGGAACCTATGTAGGGACTCTATATGGGCTCTTGGATACCCCATAAGGGAAAAGGGCAGATTTTGTTTACAACAAGGGCACTTGGAGGGCCTAGGATGCTGGGAAAAAACACCCTCTGGGAAGCCAATGTGCTTCTCCTCTGCTATGTGGCATAGAGAGTCTGTTATGCTGACATTCCCACTAATACCAAATGCGGGTGTCCAGTGCCAACAGGGGCTGGAGCCCAAAGAAGGACCGTTGAGAAAGTGGGGCTTGAATCTCACTTGTGGGTTTTCTGCAATGGGCATCTGATGATCAGAGACCTATCCTTCCTTCTCCCCCTAGAGATTTATTTGCTCCTAACTGGAGAGGCAGGACATAAGCAGAGATCTGTTGGGTGGGCCAGAGGGAAATTCCACCCAACATTTTGTTTCCGCTGGGTGTGCAGCAAGGCACCTCTGGGGACAAGTAGACAAGTAAGGCAAAGTAAGGCAAAAGCACCTCCTCCCAAACTCGCCGCTGCCCTGTGGTCTGTCCCAATAATCTAGTCCTGGGGGTGGATAAATTAATTGGTCTAAATAAGGGGTGGGGAACTGTGGTGCACCCACAGCCTAATTTCCAGTGCCATGGGGGGGGGAATGAATGGAGTGATGGAAGGAAGCTGAGGGGGGTAGTCCTCTTCACACATCAGGGGTGCTCTGTCTCTCTCTTTTTGGGTGGGAAGGAATATGTCTAGGTTTGTCATTGCTTTTCTCCCAAGAAGCACGAAATTAAAAGATGCCTGCTTCTTAGGAGAAAAGCAATGACAAACCTAGACAGCATCTTAAAAAACAGAGACATCACCTTGCCAACAAAGGTCCCTATAGTTAAAGCTATGGTTTTCCCAGTAGTGATGTATGGAAGTGAGAGCTGGACCATAAAGAAGGCTGATCGACGCAGAATGGATGCTTTTGAATTCTGGTGCTGGAGGAGACTCTTGAGAGTCCCATGGACTGCAAGAAGATCAAACCTCTCCATTCTTAAGGGAATCAGCCCTGAGTGCTCACTGGAAGGACAGATCCTGAAGCTGAGGCTCCAAGACTTTGGCCACCTCATGAGAAGAGAAGACTCCCTGGAAAAGACCCTGATGTTGGGAAAGATGGAGGGCACAAGGAGAAGGGGACGACAGAGGACGAGATGGTGGGACAGTGTTCTCGAAGCTACCAGCATGAGTTTGACCAAACTGCGGGGGGCAGTGGAAGACAGGAGGGCCTGGCGTGCTCTGGTCCAGGGGGTCACGAAGAGGCGGACACGACTAAGCGACTAAACAACAACTATATATATATATATATATATATATATATATGAATGACCCTGTCCACTTTTAGCCCCTGACAGATTATCCCCAAGGGAATGTGACCCTCAATAGATTTTATTTATTTTTTAAAAAGCTCCCTCTCTCCCTTTCAGGAGATTTTGGAGGTTGGATTGGCCCAGACTTTCACTCTTTAGGTTCAGGATCCTTGCCATGTTCTCCCAGGTCACAATATTGTACCGTATTTTTCGCACCATAGGGCGCACCGGACCATAGGGCGCACCCAGTTTTTTGGGGGGGAAATAAAGGAAAAAAATTATTCCCCCCCCCCAGGCGCGGGGCTGGGGCGGGGGAAGCTCGAGCTTCCCCCGACCCCAGCCCCCAAACAGGCAGCTCTCTGCAAGCCGCGGGACCGCTCCCGCTGCTTGCGGAGAGGTGCGCAAAGCCTGGGCGCGCTGCTCTCAGCGCGCGCAGGCTTCGGCATGCTGGCAGCTCCCCGCAAGCAGCGGGACCGCTCCCGCTGCTTGCGGAGAGGTGCGCGAAGCCTGGGCGCGCTGCTCTCAGCGCGCGCAGGCTTCGGCATGCTGGCAGCTCTCCGCAAGCAGCGGGACCGCTCCCGCTGCTTGCGGAGAGGTGCGCGAAGCCTGGGCGCGCTGCTCTCAGCGCGCGCAGGCTTCGGCATGCTGGCAGCTCCCCGCAAGCAGCGGGAGCGGTCCCGCTGCTTGCGGAGAGGTGCGCGAAGCCTGGGCGCGCTGCTCTCAGCGCGCGCAGGCTTCGGCATGGTGGCAGCTCCCCGCAAGCAGCGGGACCGCTCCCGCTGCTTGCGGAGAGGTGCGCGAAGCCTGGGCGCGCTGCTCTCAGCGCGCGCAGGCTTCGGCATGCTGGCAGCTCTCCGCAAGCAGCGGGACCGCTCCCGCTGCTTGCAGAGAGGTGCGCGAAGCCTGGAGAGCGTGAGGGGTCGGTGCGCACCGACCCCTCTCGCTCTCCAGGCTTCAGCGAAAGCCTGCATTCGCACCATAGGAAGCACACACATTTCCCCTTCATTTTTGGAGGGGAAAAAGTGCGTCCTATGGTGCAAAAAATACGGTAATTGCCATAGCTGTCAACCTTCCCTTTTTTGCGGGAAATTCCCTTATTCCAGCACCGTTTCACGCTGCTTCCCGCTGCTATCCCGGATTGTTAGATATACCGTAGACTGTCCCTGGGACAGGTGAGGCTGCTGATCCCTTATTTTCAAATCTGAAAGTTGACAGCTATGGTAATTGCTTCTTGTCCATTATAATCAGGGCTACAGAATCAGTTCTTGGGGGTGTTCTCAAACGGTAGCCATGCTCAGACAGACCCACTGAAATGAAAGGGCACGGTTTAATCCAGTCCATTAGTTTAGGTGGATGCAATGCAAAAGAGGCTTCCCCAGGTGTAACAAGTAAGGTTACCAGACGTCCCCATTTCCCAGGGACGGTCCCCAGATTTACAAACCAGTCCCCATACAAAATCTATTGAAGTTGAAAAGTGTCCCCGGATTCATTGAAAAAAAAATCTGGTAACCTTTACCTAAAGCCAGGATTTGGCATCTGGGGTGGGATGCTGACCAACGTCACCCTGCAGCCTGCATCCTCCACTTGCAGTTTCTTTGCAAGTTTCTAGTCCTTATGAAAGCTTGGCAAGCACTAGAGAACACTGCAAATGAGGAAAATCCTACAGCTTGGGTTGGATAGAGGTGACCCCATGCAAAACAAATTATTACTCTACCAACAGTAGAATCCTGGAACTGAAATAATTATCAAATGCTTAAGGAAAACCGTTGTTGTTGTTATTTAAAAAAGATCTGGTATGCAAATAGCCTGTGTGCAATTAGTACATAATTTGATGGTGGGGAATGGCAATGTAGGGTTCAGGTGTTTTAATATTTTTCTCCTTTTTAACTTAAAAGGAGGAGGGTGCGACTGGCATCGCGCCTCCCTTACCTGCTGTTTCAGCAGTTCTGTGATCTGCCGCAGAACCTGGTTCGTCTCCCTCATCTCCGAGAGCATCTGGGGCGAAAGGTCTCCGCCTGCAATGAGAATGCATCGGATATTTTCCCGTTACTTCACGGCGCAAGAGAATCACGGGGCTGACTCTGAGCTAAGGCGCCTGCTCAGCCCCGTATTCAGCCTTTTGAACACAATTATCTGACCAGTTAGAAATCTCAGAGGAGCTGCCTGCCTGAGTCACTTCAGAGAAACCATGAATTGGGAACAAGGTATACCAGTTAAGCAGAGAAGCCATCTTCAGTCACGCTCTCTCAAAGTAAAGCAGCAAAACCAGCTTTTTTCCCTCTTTTTACAATTAAAATCTGCCCCCCTTGCAGTTAAAGTTTCAATCAACTTTTGTTTTAGTTGATTAATCTATTCACAGAGATAATTCAGTTTGGTGGCACCTGAGACCCAACCCCTGCTCCCTGCTCTTTGTCCAGCCAGCCACCTCAACCGATCAACTGCTGCGATTGCTGTCCAGCAACAGGTAGCTTGCATCGGAATAGGGAGGTTCCATTTTTGCTATCTTGACCAACAGCCATTGATAGACCTCTCCTTCTCCATGAATTTATCTAATTCCCCCTCCCCACTTTAAAGCCATCCGGCTGCTGCTGCAGCAACATCTCGTGGCAGTGAGTTCCACAAGTTTAATTATCTGCTGAGTGACACAGTGAAATTCATTTTGTGGATTGGTTGAGATTAAATGGATGAACCCAAGTGAGGAAATACTATGCAAGAAAGAGGATATTACACACACACACACACACACACACACATTTCTATCCACTTTTTCTTCATCTATACTTTATCAAGTACCTTCTTAATCACTTTTCCCCGTTAAACGAAAACCTCCATTTTTTTTTAGGGGAGGGCCTATAGCCTAGTGGGTAGAGCAGGTTCAAACCCAGCACCTCCAAGGAATCTCTCCCTGCCTGAGCTCTTGGGACAGCTGCTGCCAGTCAGTGCAGACAAGACTGCACTAGATGGGCTAATGGCGGCTTCCTGTGTAGGGAATTGTAGAATTGTAGAGTTGGAAGGGACCACGAGGGTCATCTAGTCCAACCCCCTGCAACGCAGGACTCTTTTTGTCCAACCTGGGGCTCGAACACACGACCCTGAGTTCAAGAGCCCTCACGCTCTGCGGCAGGCATTGGCAAACTCAGCCCTCCAGATGTTTTGGGACTACAACTCCCATCATCCCTAGCTAGCAGAACCAGTGGTCAAGGATGATGGGAGTTGTAGTCCCAAAACATCTGGAGGGCCGAGTTTGCCGATGCCTGCTCTATGGACTGAGCTATCCCACAACAGGGTGCAAATAGGGACAGGATAACTTTGACCACCCTTTTCTTTCCCCACAACTCCTCAACGTCCTTTTTTAAGACAAGACAGGGCAGCTTGGGGTGCCCACGATCAGATACAATAATAATAATAATAATAATAATAATAAATTTTATTTATACCCCACCCTCCCCAGCCAAGACCAGGCTTAGGGCGGCTAACACCAGGTATAAAAACAATTGATTAAAATACAAATTGTGGTATGTGCACATCTGTGGAGCTAAAACTTCAGGGTTAACTGGTGTTTGTGTGTGTGTGTGTGTGTGCCTGCCTGTAATTGCAATTACACAAGTTGTTCCAACCCCAATTAAGCCCTGCAAACCGACAGCTCTTCATCCACCCCACCCTGCAAGGTAAATGGTCCAGAAGCTCGTTCCACAAGTCCGTTCCTGCTCAAACTTACAAAGCCTCGGGTTTTTTAGACTTTAAAAGGTTGCAGCTTCCAGTGTTAGGTCATATGCCCCCCCCCCCCAAAAAAAAAACACACGTCAGGAAATATTCTCCAAACCCCACCAAATGACTTGCCCCCACAATTGCAGAACAGCCATTTCAGGTTGTGACTGAGGTGTCACAGCTCTGCTGAATGAGCCCCAGAGACTCTTTCTAGACAGGGTATGAAATGCGTCCCTTGAAAGTGATTTGTAGTATTATTATTATTATTGTTGTTGTTGTTGTTGTTGTTGTTGTTGTTGTTGCAATCCAGGGCTAGGAGCTGCCTCAGGGAGACCCGCTTTCATTCTGGTTTTGGGAAGAGGAGCTAATCCTCTCTTCCCCCCACCCTAGCAAAAACCACCTCCCTCCCTCCCTCAGTTTTGATCTGCCAGGATGCTGGGCAGGGGGCCTTCTTTGTAGTGGCACCAACACTTTGATCTACTCACTCTCCTCCAAAGCCTGGCGCCTCTAAGACCTCCCACCTGCATCTATGCCATTATTATTATATGTAATAATAATAATAATAATAATAATAATAATAAATAATAATAATAATAATTTATACTCCGCCCATCTGGCTGGGTTTCCCCAGCCACTCTGGGCAGCTTCCAACAGAATATTAAAATACAATAGTCTATTAAACATTAAAAGCTTCCCTAAACAGGGCTGCCTTCAGATGTCCTCTAAAAGTCTGGTAGTTGTTCTTCTCTTTGACATCTGGTGGGAGGGTGCCACCACCGAGAAGGCCCTCTGCTTGGTTCCCTGTAACCTCACTTCTCGCAGGGAGGGAACCGCCAGAAGGCCCTCGGTGCTGGACCTCAGTGTCCAGGCAGAACGAAGGGGGTGGAGACGCTCCTTCAGGTATACAGGATGGAGGCCATTTAGGGCTTTACAGGTCAGCACCAACACTTTGAATTGTGCTCGGAAATGTAGCTGCTCATTGGGCTTGACAAAGTCTCTGGCAGGCTCTGCCCACCCCTTCCCAGGAGTGAACTGTGCTCCTAACGAGACCGTTATTGATTATTGCTCATCCATCCTGGTGCGATAAAAGCCCTCATCACTGAGGACTGCTCACATGCCCTGACTGAACCATTGGTAGAGAGGAGCACCTTTAAAACTTTTTAAACAAATATAAAATTAATAATACTCCCCGCCCCCATTCAGGGCATACACACTGCCCCCCCCCATTTTCAATAAGGACACTCTGCCTATTTTCTGGTATTCTGCCCCTCTCCACCACTCAGTGTTTCCATCCCCCCCTTTTATTTTTTGGGGCGATGCTTTTTTTAAAATGGTCTGGAATCACGCAGGATCTTGTGTTCCTGTCTTGCTGTTGGAAATCATACAGCCCCTAAATCTCCCTTTCTCGTTTCCATGTCAAGTGACAAAGCGTTAATTCAGCTTGCAAGTGGGGAGGTTTGCCTGTTGCCCAGGGACACCTCCAGATCAGGATGGAAAAGACCCCGGAGTCTGAAACCCTGGAGAGCCACAGCCAGCCAGTGGGTTCTTGTGGCAATGAGTTCCATGAGCTGACTATACCTGCTGGTGAGTTTTTTCACTGATCTGGCTCAACTGTGATGAGGCAAGCAAGAACACACTTCTTAAGGTAAAGGTAAAGGGACCCCTGACCATTAGGTCCAGTCGTGGCTGACTCTGGGGTTGCGGTGCTCATCTCGTTTTACTGGCCGAGGGAGCCAGTGTACAGCTTCCGCGTCATGTGGCCAGCATGACTAAGCCGCTTCTGGTGAACCAGAGAAGCGCACAAAAACGCTGTTTACCTTCCTGCCGGAGCAGTACCTATTTATCTACTTGCACTTTGACGTGCTTTCGAGCTGCTAGGTTGGCAGGAGCAGGGACCGAGCAACGGGAGCTCTCCCCGTCGCGGGGATTCGAACCGCCGACCTTCTGATCGGCAAGTCCTAGGCTCTGTGGTTTAACTCACAGCGCCACCCGTGTCCCACCAACACACTTCTTACTTGGGTCCAATTTCCAAGATATTTAGGAGGAGCCTCCTCTGCAAGAGGTCTGGAGGGTGGCAACACAAGAACAGGGCCTTTTCTGTGGTGGCTCCCTGCTTGTGGAATGCTCTCCCCAGGGAGGCCCGCCTGGTGCCTTCACTTCATATCTTTAGACACTAGGCAAAAACGTTCCTCTTCTCCCAGCCCTAGCCTTTTAAACTTGGGGGTGGGTATTGTTTCTGTTTGCTACTATATTATGTATTTTTGTGTTTTTATATTGTAAACCACCCAATGATCCTCAGATGAAGGGTGGAATGGAAATTTAAATCATCATCATCATCATTTTGCAATGCAGTTCTCCAGGCAAATAGTATGTGCATAAAGATGCATGCGTTAGTGAAAATATTTTTAAAATTGCTTGCAAAGTTTGTACAGTATGCAACATTGCATACCAAAAGGTATACCTTATGGAACTCCCTGCCGATTGAAATCAACATTTTTGTTTATGCAAACATACCCAGGCTGGACATGTCGATATTTTGACGTGTTTTAATATATTTTACTGCTAATTTTAATTATTTCCAAACATTTTAAACTACTTTCATTAATGTTTTTAATAT